>NW_027397083.1:26164256-26235184 GCF_003265705.2 Callorhinus ursinus | reverse complement strand
CACTTAGCATAATACTGTAGCTCCATCCACCTTGTTGCAAATGGCAAGATTTCATTTCTTTTTTTTTGTTTGTTTGTTTGTTTTTTAAAGATTTTATTTATTTATTTGAGAGAGAGAGAATGAGAGATAGAGAGCACGAGAGGGAAGAGGGTCAGAGGGAGAAGCAGACTCCCTGCTGAGCAGGGAGCCCGATGTGGGACTCGATCCCAGGACTCCAGGATCATGACCTGAGCCGAAGGCAGTCGCTTAACCAACTGAGCCACCCAGGCGCCCGGCAAGATTTCATTTCTAATGGCCAAGTAATTTTCTATGGTATGTATATGTATGTATATATATATACACACCACATCTTTTTCCTCTCATCAGTCAATGGACATTTGAGCTGACTCCATAGTTTAGCTATTGTTGATAATGCTGCTATAAACATTGCGGTGCATGTACCCTTTGAATCTGTATTTTTGTATCATTTGGGTAAATACCTAGCAGCACAATTGCTTGATTGTTGGGTAGTTGTATTTTTAACTGTTTGAGGAACCTCCATACTGTTTTGCAGAGTGGCTGCACAGTTTGCATTCCCTCCAGTGTAAGAGGGCTCCCCTTTCTGCACATCCTCACCAATCCCTGTTGTTTCCCGATTTGTTAATTTTAGCCTTTCTGACTGGTGTGAGGTGGTATTGTAGTTTTGATTTGTATTTCCCTGATGATGAGTGATACTCAGTGTTTTTTCATGTGCCTCTAGCCCTGTGTATGTCTTCTTTGGAAAAACGTCTATTCATGTCTTCTGCCCATTTATTAACTGGATTATTTGGTTTTTGGGTGTTGAGTTTGATAAGTTCTTTACAGATTTTGGATACTAACCCTTTATCAGATATGTCACTTGCTAATATGTTCTCCCATTCCGTAGGCTGCCTCTTAGTTTTGTTCATTGTTTCCTTGACTGTCCAGAAGCTTTTCTTCTTGATGAAGTCCCAATAGTTCATTTTTACTTTTATTTTCCTTGCCTCTGGTGATGTGTCTAATAAGAAGTTGCTACAGCGAGGTCAAAGAGGTTGATGCCTGTGTTCTCCTCTAGGATTTTAATGGTTTCCTGTCTCACATTTAGGTCTTTCATCCATTTTGAATTTATTTTTGTGTACGATGTAAGAAAGTGGTCCAGTTTCATTCTTCTGCATGTTGCTTTCCAGTTTTCCCAACACTGTTGAAGAGACTGTCTTTTTTCCATTGGATATTCTTTTCTGCTTTGTCAAAGATTAGATGATCGTATAGTTGAGGGTCCATTTCTGGATTCTCTATTCTGTTCCATTGATCTGTGTCTGTTTCTATGACAGTATCTTACTGTCTTGATGACTACAGCTTTGTAATATAGCTTGAAATCCGGAATCACGATGCCTCTGGTTTTGTTTTTCCTTTTCAGAATTGCTTTGACTACTCAGAGTCTTTTGTAGCTCCATACACATTTTAGGATTGTTTGTTCTAGCTCTGTGAAAAGTGCTGGTGGTATTTTGATAGGGATTGCATTAAATGTGTAGATTGCTTTGGATAGCACAGACATTTTAACAATGTTTATTCCTCCAATCCATGAGTATAGAATGTTTTTCCATTTCTTTGTGTCCTCTTCAATTTCTTTCATAAGTGATCTATAGTTTTCAGAGTAGAGATCTTTTACCTCTTTATTTAGGTTTATTCCTAGGTATCTTAGTGCTTTTGGTGCTATTGCAAATGGGATCACTCCTTGATTTATTTTTCTGCTGCTTCATTATTGGTGTATAGAAATGCAACAGTTTCTACACATTGATTTTATATACTGCAAATTTGCTGAATTCATGTATTAGTTCTAGTAACTTTTTGGTGGAGTCTTCTAGGTTTTCTAAGTAGAGTATCATGTCATCTGCAAATAGTGAAAGTTTGACCTCTTCCTTGACAACTTGGATGCCTTTTATTTCTTTTTGTTGCCTGATTGCTGAAGCTATGATTTCCAGTACTATGTTAAATAGTAATTCAACCTATTCTTTAGGGATGATTGACATTGAAAGTCATACATCTGCATAATGGTTATCCTTTTTTATTTTTTCAGGATCAATTTATCAAAGACTGATTCCAGGCAGGTTTCATGCAGAACAGAAGTTAGTCTCCTGCAGAGCTCCTTGGAAACTTTCCACAGTCTCAAAGTGTGGTGCTAAATCCCTAGGTACTCAAAAACTCTCTCAGGGAGTCTGCACCTTCAGCATTATTTTCATAATAATATTCAGATGTTATTTGCCCTTGTGACACTCACCCTCCCATAAGTTAGCAGTGGAGTTTTCCAGAAACTGCCTAACATGTGATATCACAACGGATTGAATGCCAAAGCAGATATAAGAATCCAGGGTCTTCCAATAAGTCAGACATTAAAGGCATTGCTAAATAAATAAATAAAGACATTTGCAAAAAGTTAAAAAAAGTCACAAATTTTTTCTTGCTATTTTTTTGTTTTTTAAAATAGAATTTTTCATTAAAATGTTATTGTTTCTGTTAACGTGAAAAAAGGCTCATTGTTTTAAAATACACTAATACAAAGTTTTTAAAATTTATCAGTTTTAATTATTTCTACTATGGTAAATATTAACATATAGAACCCACATAAACATACATTTTTAGAGTTTTCAATAATTTTTAAGAGTTTAAAAGGGTCCAGAGACCAGAAAGTTTGAGAATCACTGGCTTTAGGCAATCAAGGTTGATATAACGCTGAGATGGACTTGGGCTGCAGCCTTGCTCATGCACAGAAGGGGCTGATACTTTTTTGAGACTCACTATATCCGATATGGGCTACCCCCAAGTGCAATGGACAGTAGAAAAACCCTTTGTCTGCTATGGCTCCTATCTCAGTGACTTTCCACTAATAAACCTGTTCTGGGGGGAATGTGTTTACTTCCTGATTATTCACACATGCTCATTCAGCATCCCTGATTTAAAATTCCTGTTAAACAAATGTGAGTCCATATATAAACTCCAATTAGAAGTCTGAGAAATGGGTGAGTTGAAATAGATGAAGAGCATATATCTTCCCAATTTAGATTCTGGAGCAAGATTTTGTTTTTTTTATATATGAGCTCAGGAGAATCATTGGCCATATGAAGCATTAGAAGCCATATGAAGTATTAGATTATAAACCCTCTCTTTACTCTCAGTCCCAGAAATTGTTACTATGTTATGTTGGTAGGAGGAAGAATGGAGATTGCTTGGAGTATATGATACTTTGTTGCAGTAGCAACCTCTAATGTTTACCCCAACTAGTATCATTGCCCTTACAGAAGCCACAAATATCCTAGATCTGGTTTGGCCACCTGGCTTGCTTAAGCCAACATATCAGTGGTAAATATGATGTAAGTAGAGACTTGAAGTTTTCACATTTAAGCTTATCCTCTTGGTGCTCTGTGAGCCCCAAGCCACCTTGTAAACAAGCGTGGGCTGGCAGGCCAGGTAGTGAGACACATGTGACATGTGACCCAGTTACACCCAGCATCCAAGCAGAGAGCAAGTCAATTGTCATATGTGTGGGTGAGGCTATTTAGGACCAGCTATGACCAACCATTCCACATTTGACCATAGATGCATGAGTTAGAGCAGATGAAAGCCTTGAGGACACCAGAACTGTCTAGCAGAATTGGAAAAAATAAGGGGTCCTTGTTAAAATCTTTACGTTTTGGTAGGCTGATTAAATAGCTGTACGTATGTGATATTGAAATCTACTATAATTTTAATGCTTGTAAAAATCCTGTTGGAAGCTTCTTTATGACAGGTTTAGTCTGTCACATTATCTAATTTCTTACCGAGGAAGCAAATGAGCCAATAAAATCTCTCAAGGTTTCTTTCTTAATTTGTGTTACCCCCCAAGCCTTAGAAGCTTTTGGTGTGAATGTGTTGGGCGGGGGGAGGTGGTGGGAAAGTGGGTGGGAAATGATCCAGAGTTTGGAATAGGTGCATTTGTTTGGTTAACTGTAGCAATTTTCTCCCTCCGAGCTTTGGTTTTCTCCAATGGTAAGTTAGTTGAAGGATTGATACTTTCATTTTGTTTCCCCCAAGAAATTTTGAAAGAATTCTCTGCTACAGTATAATAAATAATAATGAATTGATCCGATAAAGGTTACATGATAATATAGAGATAAATGGCTTATTAGGGATATCAAACTGGAAGCAGGACTCAAAAACAGTAAAAGGCAAAATGGAGCCATTAGGAGCGAGTTGCTAGCAGAGATTAGGCTGGAGGTATATTGGGAGGAACCACAAAAGCCATTTACTTTGTCTTCTTTAGGAACACTTGACAAAAGTCAGGCACAGCTGTATGAAGCTGTCCAGATCCAGAGCAATGTACATGAGCATCAAGTAGCCGACCCCAGGCCTCACAGAAGCCTCTTTAGAGGAAGAACAGGACCATTTCCTCTAAGCTTATGTGCCTGGACTTAGAGTCCATAGGAGTCAGCACTGAGTCTTAGCTTCACCACTTGCTGGGTGTGTGACCCTCTTCAAGATGTATAAAATGGGATAATAAAAATACTTACACTTGAGAATTATGAAAATATGTGCCATATTTTCTCTCTCTCTCCCTTCCTTCCTTCCTTCCCTCTTTCCTTCCTCCCTCCCTCCCTCCCTTCTCTGTCTTTCTTTTTGTTACACTACAACCTATTTATACAAAGAAAATGTAACTTCTTTCAGGATCACTTATGACTTTTGTGGGCCCCTAGGTAATTTTGCCTTTGGGGACCCCTGCTTCCATAAAAACATACTAAAAACTAATTTTATGAATGCATCGGTATAAAGACAAATGTAATCTTTGACCTCAATGGTTAACTTTTTTCTTTTGATTATAAAAAAATTAAGATATTTTTGTGGGATCATGAATGGATTCTGGCTCTTACGTATTGTGTTTACTATGCCTAATGGATATGTCAGCCGTGACTTCTTTGTTTTCTACAGCTGATCTCTTCTCCCTTATGATGAGCCTCCAGCCCCACGTCCCCCCCCCCCCACAAGCATGTACACACCACTGAGGAGCGGAGGAAATACTTGGCTTTAAGCTTACCAATTATCCCAGCTCTTACAGGTTAGTGCCTTTCTCATAAATAGTTGGTCAACGAAAAAATTCACCTTCACAAATGGACTCTCCACCCTTTTTACTTCTTGACATCTTGACATAAGCTCTTAGAAATTCTATTGTTTCGGGGTACCTGGGTGGCTCAGTCGTTAAGCGTCTGCCTTTGGTTGAGATCATGATCCCAGGGTCCTGGAATCGAGCCCCGCATTGGGCTCCCTTGCTCAGTGGGAAACCCGCTTCTCCTTCTCCCACTCCCCCTGCTTGTGTTCCCTCTCTTGTTGTCTCTCTCTGTCAAATAAATAAATAAATAAAAATCTTTAAAAAAATCTATTGTTTCTTTTTCCTTTTCCAGGTTTATCAAGGGATAATTGACAAATATAGTTGTATATATTTAAAGTATACAAAATGATTTGATATACATACACGTTGTGAAATGATTATCAAGATCAAGATAATTAACACATCCTTCATTTCACATAGTTAACTATTTTCTCTTTCTTCTCTTATGGTAAAAATGCTGAAGACCTGTTGGCTGTTTTCCTGAAGCCAGAGGATGGTAGAAGTCTCGGTCTGTTCTCTTTTGTAAGTAAGTGCTCCTTGGATCTCTCCTTGCTGACTCCGCTCTCTGCATTCACCTCTAAGGTCTCCCGGTGACTCTCATTTGGTCCCTAACCTGAGGGCATAACTGGTAGCCCTCAGTGTGAGATCATTTTTCTCTCTTAGGGGGTGGCTACCACTTAGGAAGACTCTCCAACCCAGACCCTCAGCCTTCTTTGAACTCCCTCATAAGGCATCAATGAATGTCAAAATGACATTTATACCTTTATTCTTATTTATTTTTAGATTTTATTTATTTATTTGCCAGAGAGAGAGAGAGAGAGAGAGAGCACAAGTGGTGGGCAGAGGGAGAAGCAGGTTCTCACTGAGCAGAGAGCCTGATGCAGCACTCAATCCTATGACCCTGGGATCATGACCTGAGCTGAAGGCAGACACTTAACCAACTGAGTCACCCTTATATTTTTATTCTTGAAAGTGTGGTTTTTCTTATACTTTTATTCTTAAAAGTGAGGTTTAGGACCCAGCAGCATCACAGGTGAGCTTGTTAGACATATAGAACCTTAAGCCCAACCCTAGAACTCTATTACCACAATCTGCATTTCAACAAGAGCTCTTGGTTATGTGCATGCACATTAACGTTTGAGAAGCCACACTTTGAAGTTTTTGCTTGGGGGAGTGGAGAGCAAAGAGGAGTATTACCAGTAGAGCTTCTCTTCGCATCTAATCGTTTGGAATTGCCACTTTTGCTCTGCAGCTGTTGCCCTCATATATTCATAAACCCCCTCTACCTCCTGAGTCCCAGGCAGGAAAGAGAACAAAAGCTTCTATATCCCCAACTTCTCCAGGGTGCTATGGGTCAGAACTTGGGCCTGCCAGCAAGTCTCCAGGTGACATGACTTACCACCTGCTTCTTCTGCCTCCTACCATAAGGTTGCCCAACTTCTTCCTGCACCTCTAGAACTGGTGCCTATTTCTGGGTACTGGTTTTTGTTTTCCAAAGACAGCTTGTTTTCTTCTTCAGCTTGATTCTTTCACAAATACTGGGTGAAAACAAGTCTCCTTGGGCCCATTATCCATAGTCTTGATCTAGATTTTTAACATTCTATGAGGAAGGAAATACTAAAGACAAAAGCCAAAAAAAAAAAAAAAGAAGAAGAAGAATTAGAAAATGGACCACTAAAATAGCTCAACTGTTAAGTCCACTCAAGATCTAGATCTTTGGAAAAAATTATTAAAATATGTACACTTCTGGCAAATATAAAAAAGAAAGAAAGAAAGAAAGCACAAGTAAACAAAAAGAAATCACAGGGAGACAAATCATGTAAAACAAAGCATGTAAAATTATATACTGTGTGTACTTATAAATGCGAAAATCCTAACAAAATGGAGTTTTTTCTGTTTATTAACGTACATTAACAAAATTGGATAAAGTTGAAAAACTGAATATATGAATACTCATGTAAAATATATTAAAGGTTGTCTAAGAATTATTCTGAAAGTCTTTTGAGGTCAGACATTTTTATTTTGGAGTCTTTCAAACTTGCAATAGTCAATTTCTATGCTATATAAATTTATTTTTTCCAGAAACATAAAAAAAGCTGCTCAATTCACATTATGAAGCAAGTACAAGTGATTTCAAAACATTACAAAGATGGCACATAAAAGGAAACCGTGCATCAAAGAGACTTATGAGCATTCAAAATAAAATGCTAGTGGATCAAATCCAACAGTACATCAAGAGAATAATGTACCAAAAAGAAAGTAGGGTTTGCTAGTGAATTGCAAATAAGATTTATTGTTTTGGAATCTAAATCATGTAAATAGGTCAAAAAAGTAAACATCCCAATTGATTATTAAAAATCATTTGATAAGTTTTAACACCCACTCTGATTTAAAAAAAACCCTAAAAATATCAAAATTACTGTAAAATATTTTAATTATGATATCTATCTGAAAATAATCACATCAAAGTTAAAGGAGATATACTCAAGGCCTAACCACTACATTAAAAAAAATATCATTGACTGTTATTTTATAATGAAATCTTTTATACATACAAAACTATTGAAAACATACACATATGGTAACTTGTACAGACAATACAGTAGAAGAAAAAGAATGATTTATATTTAGACGGTTCCCCTCTGATTTAATTTCCCTTTTTGATCATCTTCTTCTCACCAGAGATAGAAGCTATCTTGAATTTTGTATTCATTATTCCCCTGATAGAGGACTGAACAATGCACTGGCTGATTTTGTATGGGTTCTGTCTCTATGTAAATTGTATCATACTGTATACCCGATTTGCAATCTACTTCTTAACTTAATATTATGAGTCTCTCATGCTGGTGTTTGTAGCTGATAATCTTTTCTTTTCAATATTGTTTACAGTTATATACCCTCTGAATTAGCCACAGTGGATGTTCCCTTATTCTGTAGATGAATATTCAAGTTATTCGCTTATATGTTTATTTGATTGATTTACTATGAACATTCTTGTCTCAGACTCTTGGTGCACCATGTCTATATGTCTGAGTAGACACATTGCTGTCCAGTAGAATTTTCTGACATGAAATATTCTACAAATCGGTACTGTATAAGAAAATTAGGGTATATATGTTTATTTTCATATCTGGATTTTTTTTCCTTCTGGAATCACAAATAGATTTGTGTTAAGCCTTCTCTTTCTATCCTCCATGTGCCTTGATGTCTAATTCATGGTTCCCATTTGACCTTTGCTTTGCCTTGCTTTTTCACTGCTGTTTGTTTTTTTCCTCCTTATCGCCTTCTCTTTCATTAACGGTACTTTTCTTCTCTTCATTTCTTTTTTTCCTCTTCCAGCTTCTTATCTCCGATTCCTAGTTATCCTTGAAATATTATCATCTCTACTTAATTTTGCAAAGTCTAAGATTTCTCATTGTCTTTTTTATAGTTCTAAATAATGAAGGGATTTAATAATTCTTTAACTCTGATCACTCCATTCCGTCCTCATGCTATTTTTCATTGGCATTTTTGTACTCAATTTAGTATTGTAGTATAGCTTCTCAGATAGGCATTAATTTTGTAGAACTGAATTAAATTAATGAAAAAAAATCTAATTGCATTGTTATTTTTGCTTATTGTTGGTATTGTTTAAGGTTCTGTTTTAAAGTGGGCTTGAGGAGCATCCCATTTCATTCATCTTGACTTACCTTTATTTTTTTATTTTTTTTAAGATTTTATTTATTTATTTGACAGAGAGAGACACAGCGAGAGAGGGAACACGAGCAGGGGGAGTGGGAGAGGGAGAAGCAGGCTCCCCGCGGAGCAGGGAGCCCGATGCGGGGCTCGATCCCAGGACTCTGGGATCATGACCTGAGCCGAAGGCAGACGCTTAACGACTGAGGGACCCAGGCGCCCCTTGACTTATCTTTAAACCTCCATATAGCTGGGATGCCTCTGTGGCTCAGTCAGTTAAGCATCTGCCTTCAGCTCAGGTAGTGATCCCAGGACCCTGGAATCAAGTGAGTCCGGCATCGAGCTCCTTGCTTGCTGGGGAGCCTGCTTCTCCTTCTGCCTGCCGCTTCCCCTGCTTATGCGTGCTCTCTCTGACAAGTAAATAAATCTTTTTAAACCTCCATATAGCTGGATATACATGTGCAAACTAAAGGAAATTCCTTGAAACATATTTCAACTGATACTCAGAATTTGGGAAAAATATGCTATGAGAAATATTAATGTATGTTGTAAGCTAATGAATTATCAGAAGAACTTCAAGATGATGATTCTGTAGAAAATAAGGTACCTTTGATTGGCCTTGTCTGCAAAACTATCTGCACCTTTATGAAATCCCCTTACTTTCCATGATATGCAGTTATTTGCCAAGGTGCAAGAAGAATCTGACTTCGTTTCTACCAGGATCTAACTGGAGAAACCAGATTTATAACCATCACCATGCCAGTAATGTCACATTTGAGAGTAAATTGTCTTTGATTAGCTAAAACAAGCCTGCTATTCAGGAGCAAGAGTTTCATTTCTTATATGGGAAGAATGCTTTCAAAGTCCATCGAGGAAATCAGTCTGGGACCTGTTCTATGCTTTAGAGTTATATTTAGTAAAGAATGTCATTTCTCAGTAGAGAAGAAATGTCAATAAACCTGGAGAATCTCAAAAAAAGAATATATTCCTGCAGTTCTAAATTCTGTAGTTGAAAGCTGATAGAGGCAAATTGGATAGTTCTTGCTTTTTAGCCTCAAAATAGATAAACATGTGAGGGCAGTAAAAAATATGTCTAGTTAGAAGAAACAATCAAACGTATGACCCTAATTGCTTTACCTAGCCACCTAGCCTCCAGACAGAAGTTAACTTTCTTCCTGAGCTCTATTAAACATACAGCAAGGAGTCCCTTATGTATTAACCATCACCTCCTGTTGCCTCTGTGTAAATAAAATGCATGAAATAGAAGAGAACATGAAATTAATGATAATCAGAACATGATGGAACAAGCTTTTTTGGTCACATTTGTTCCTTAGGTGTGGAGGTTACCCATAGAGGGTGGAAGTGAGATGGGGAGGAAGAGGGGATGGAGGGCAGATCTGAAAATGTTGACTAACATTTTCCTGAGCCTGGCCTCTGTGAGCGCAAAAAAAGCACAGTACTCTCCCCCGCCTTGCCACCAAACACCATAACCTCAAGTAAGAAAAGGGAGTCCCTTCAGCAATGGTACGTGCCCCTGGGAATTCTGAGATCTTTGCTTATCCTTGTGCACTCCTGTTTTCTATGTCTTCAGCACCCACCCATCATTAGTGTTGTCTCGGACATAGGAGGCATGTTAGCACTCCATGACTGTCTGAAATGTGTAATTAGGTCGGTAGGGAAAAACAGGCTTATTTCCTCTTTTCTACTTGAAAGATTTCTTTATGGGTTAGAGGGTCTAGAGATATTTTTGTGGAATTGAGCTAACAACAAACACTTCAGAGTAGTAATGCTCCAGGTACGGTCCAAACATTTTACATATATTTGATCCCCCCACCAAAACTCTGTAAGGCTTCAGAGGCAAATTTATCCTGGAGTTAGTGAAGCTTAAATTTCAGAATCAGGTCCCTAATTTTATATTGTAATTTTGTATTTATTTCTCTAAAGGTTACTTTCAAAATCCTATGAGCCTTAGACCCTGAACCCCAGGTGCGCTCTTGAGGGTAAGGAGACCCATGGAGAATGTAAGCACCTTGCCCAAGTTCCTACAGGTGGAAGAGGCAAACTCATTCCCAGGCTGTCCTGATCCAGAGTACACCCTCTTTTACTCTGCGTGGTCTTGGAAAGCTAAAGAGGAAAGCGTATATGTTCATGCCTAGGCCTTCCAAGCCAATCTGCTCTGAGTCCTTTATCCCATTTAAGAAAGAGATAAACCTTAAAAGTTTAAAATTTCTACTTTACTTGAATTTACTATAATTCCATTTTAATACTAAATACCTATGGGATTATTATTATGATAAATCAACAAATACTGATAGAATCCCATTTTTCAGGGTCTTGTCAATGCTAAGTAATTTTCTGAAAATTATGTAGGTTACCTATCTAGGAGAGAACCTGTGATTTAAATTCAGGAAAATCCGATGAAAGCTCATATATTTAACTGCTATTCAATATTGCCTAAATTCAAGAGCTCAGAATTTGATGGACTACTACCATTTTCATTTTACTTTTATTTGCCATTTACTAAACACTGTGATGTGTTAGAAGCCACATGTGTGTTTTTGTAATTGTCATAACAACCATTCAAGGGAGCTGGGTTCATCCTCACTTCAGGGGCGTTAGTTGAGATTTGAAGAGTCCAGTAACTCGTCAGTTGTCCCAGACCTGGTAAGTGGCAGAGGCAGGATTGCCTAGGACACCTGAACCCGAAGTCTAGATTTTCTGCTACATCTACCCTGTCATGGGGAATTGGCATCAGTGACACTTTATTAACCATCCACGTATAAAACTCCTTTCTCCATAAAGCTGCCTCTTATGTATAAGCTAAATGGAGAATTCCCTGCCCTTGAAAACTCCTTTTGTTCTCTAGCTTTGGTTCCAAAAGATTTTTGGCATTTTCTAAAAACCAAAGAAATATACTTCTACACTGTAAAAATGTATTCAAGATTTGAGAACCTGTTCCCCAATGAGAGTTCCAAAAATGGTTTTGAGCACTCTCCGCATCACTGGAGAAAATGTAGAGGTTCACGATGTGCAAATATTGTGATGATACGTGTACTGACAATCACTTTGCTGTTAAAATTTACCTTGTACAAGTATTTGCAGCTCCGTGGGACTATTCTATTGAGTAAAATGTCACCAAAAAGAACAGAAGGATTTTTCTTTGTCCTTAAGTGTAGCTTGAATTGATTTTTCTAAACTGCTCCAAAGTGTGTGCTTTCATTCTATAATCTATCCTAAGTGTTTTAAAACAAAAGAACTATCAAATCACTTGGCAGAACGAGGCCTATTGATGCCCAGAAAGGCCAATTTATATTCAGTTGGTGCCCTGGCAAGCAGCATGATTGATATCATTCAGATTTGAGACCTAGAGTGATAAATAGTTACACATGACCAAGCGCCACACTTCAGGGCTCATGGGCCCCTGGTGAGTTATTGTTTTGTTTTGCCCCTGGTTCTTGTAGACTGAAAACTTCGTTTTCATAAATTAATCAGCATTGGCGTTTTGCATTTCTGATTTGTTGCCTTTCTCAAAAGGCCTTTACTTGCAGTTTATAAGGCTGACTGGCACAGTTTCAAGCTGCCCAAAGAGATGTGAAACAATTGGATAATCAAAAGGTTTTCTGTTTGTTATCATGGCAAATAAATATAGCATTCTCTAAAAGGTGCATTTTCAAATGCAAGGACATTGAAATACAAAGACATTTAAAAATGTTTTTACTATATCTTGAGTAGATCTGAAATAATTTTTATAAAAATATATGTAAATTAAAAGAAATAACTAAGGAAAACCTATATTCTAACCATCCATTTTAAGGAGGAAAAAAAAAGTTCCTTTGAAATTTCCCCTCTGCTTCTCCTAGATTCAATTCTACATCCTCCCTTATCAGAAGTAACCATAACTGGAGCACTTGGTTAGCTTAGTTGGTTCAGTGTCTGACTCTTGATTTTGGCTCAGGTCATGAACTCAGGGTCCTGCGATCAAGCCCAGCGTTGGGCTCCATGCTCCGTGTGGAGCCTGAATGCCCCGCTCCTCTCGCGCACATGTGTTCTCTCTCTCTCAAAATAAATAATTAAAATCTTAAAAAAAAAGTAACCATAACCACTGTACTCAATTTTAGGTTTATGCAAAGTATTGTGTAAGGTTTTTGAATCATACTGTGTGGATTTTTTCATGATTTATATGTTTTATATGTTTTCCTCTATAGCATATTTGTAATGTTTATCTGTGTTGATATTTATAGCAATGATTGATTTATTTTCATTACTCTATATGATTTAATTACATGAACATGCCACAATTTATTTATCATTTTCCAGTCAAAGGACATTTGCATGGTTCCCATTTTTTTGTAATTCTGTTACCAATATTCTTATATATGACCATTCCCACATATATTACTGGGTGTATATGAGTAAGAGTTGATGTATATTCATGATATATTCATGCATTTATGTAACATATTCATAGATGTGTGGGTTCATAGTGTAATTTACATCTTCAACTTTACTAGATGTTGCCGAACTATTCTTTGAAGTGTTTGTACATTCTTTCAAGTCTTCCACAGTTTCACCAAGGCTTGATATTGTCAGGGATTGACATTTTTGTGCATTTGGAGGATGCAAAATAGAATACTGTAGTTTAATTTGCATTTACCTGATTACTTATAAAAAGGAGCACATATCTGCAAGTTTATTGACCTTTTATTGCATGTTTCTCCTTCAGTGAAGTGTCTGTTATTCACTGTTGTTCTATTGAATTGTTCATCTTATTAGTTTGTCATTCTATATAATAAAACTACTTCTCTCTATTTTTCACTTATCTTTTTATTCTTTCTATGATATTTGATGAACAGACGTTCCTAATATTATGGTAGGTAAATCTTTCAATAATTTCTTTTATGTTCTGTCCTTTTGCTTGTTATTTATGAAATATTTCCCTGGCACATAAAATGCCTTTGATATAGACTCCTAAAATTGAATACTTTTGCCTTTAAAATTGAATTTTATTAAAATACTTTATTTATTTATTTGACAGAGAGAGAGACACAGTGAGAGAGGGAACACAAGCAGGAGGAGTGGGAGAGGGAGAAGCAGGCTCCCCGCTGAGCAAGGAGCCTGATGTGGGACTCGATCCCAGGAACCTGGGATCATGACCTGAGCAGAAGGCAGATGCTTAACGACTAAGCCACCCAGGCGCCCCCAAATTGAATTTTTGTACCTGGTTGTAACTGATTTTGTATGTGGTATGGCATTTGAGTCCAGTTTCATTTTTGGTTTAATATACACAATCACTTGGCCTAGCACCATTTATTATAAGCTCGTATTCCTTTCCTTACCTCCGATGCCACCCCTGGTATCATTCATTCAGCTCATGCTCATTGAGTGGTTAATATGTTCCTGGCACCACCATAGGGATTACGGATCCAGAGGAAACAAATTAGATTAAAATGCCTACTCAAATGGGGTCTTCACTTCAGTTGAGGGGAGAGATAACAGCTAATAACAAATATACAAATAAAAGTAAAATTGACTTTTTTGATGGTAATCAATGTTATAAAGAAAACAAAAAGAGGAAAATAGGAAATGTGGGCCTGGAGGGTTTTCTTAATGGGCTTGTCAGGAAGGACTTTACAAAGAAGAAGCTAGCATGAGAGGAAGGATTTGAAGAAAGTGAAGGAACAAGTTTTGTAAATATCTGGGGTGGTGGGGTGATGTCTTGGATACACAAAAGAGCAAGTACACAACTCCTGAGCTAGAAGTGTGCCTGGTATGTTCAGATCAGTCTCTCTGGAGAGCGTAAGCAAGGAGAAGATAGAAAATGGGTTCACAGAGGGTACATGGGGCCAAGTTTATGAGACAGGAAGCCTCCGAATAATGACATGTTCTGAATTACATTTTTGGAAGGTTCATGGCATCAATCAGTAATCAGAAGATCATTGTATTCATCAACGAGTATCACTCAGGAATATTGTAGTTTGGTCATAAATAACCTCATAGTCTCAGTGGCCTCAACCATGAATGTTTCATCCTTGCCCATGTTGTACTCATTGCAAGCCATCCAGGTGCTATGGTCCACATTCCTTCCTCACACTTCAGGACCCAGACTGGCAGAGTAGCTACCACTCTGAGTGCTGCAGGTTTCCATGACAGTGAGAAAGAGAGAGAGAGACTAGTCAAACATGTGCCAACCACTAGTTTCTATTCGTGTGTGATATGTAGAGGTTTCCACATCATTTCCATCCTCATTTCATCGGCCAGGGTAGATGACATGGCCATTTAGGCTTCAAGGGGGCAGAGAAGTACAATCTTCCTACACACTGGACAAAGAGCAGAAGTATCCAGTGGACAGCACTACTATCTACAAATCTACCTGCTGTGTTGAGAATACACAGTTGGTGGGCAGAGGCAGCTGGAGGGAGTACTGTTTGAAGACAAACAGAGAGGTAGCAGAGGATGTGGTAAGAATTAGCTGGGTTCTGGGTAAATTGTGAAGATAGAGCTGACAGGTTTTTTTTTCTCGATGGATTTGATGTGAGGTTTGAAAGAAAGAGGAAGCAAGGATGATTCTGAGGATTTTGGCCTGAGCAGCTGGATAATTAGGTGTCATTTACTGTGATGGACGATCTTTCAGGACAAGCAGGGTTTTTTTGTTTGTGGGGTGTGTGTGTGTGTGTGTGTGTGTGTGTGTGTGTTTAATCACAACTTCAGAATTAGATTCTTCCAATCCTTCTAACATCTTTGTCAGCATTTCCCTATATTAAAATTTTCCTGTTTTTAAACATCTAGAACAGTTTCTGTTTTACTTGCTGGTTCCTGACCGATGCTGAGGGTATGAGTTTTGAAGAGCAGTGTAGGAAAGGTCTTTCAAGGGGCACACAGAATTCCCTGGCCCCATCTTTGGTCCAGCCAGTGGTGATGTGGAGGCCTGAGAAGGACTATTGCTTCCAAAGCACCTTGATCTCTTAAAGCCAGAGCATAAGGACTGCTGCCTTTTGGTTCTTGCCAATTACAAATCAAGTTTCCAGGTATGGCTGTTGGGCTCTATTGATAGTGGTTTTGCCTGTCTTTGTGCCAATATCATATTGTCATAATCAGTACAATTTTATAAGTTGTGATATTTGGATATGTTAGCTTTCTCAACCAGAAACTTTTCCTTCGTTTTCAGGAGTCCTTTGATTCTTCCTGGCCCTTTGATCTTTATTTTAGATTTTAAGATCACTTGAGAAGTTAATACAATCAAATGAGAACAAATCTCTTGGGATTTTTATTGGTTTTACATTGAATTTATAAATCACTGTGACAGAATTGTACCTTTACAATATTGAGGCTTCCATTTTAAGAACCTGGCAAAACTCTCCAATTATTTCAGTCTTTAGCTAGAAATTTATAGTGTTCTCCTATAAATAGTTGGCACATCTTGTATTCAGTTTATTCTTAAAGACTTTATATATTGTTAATTGTAAAAATTATATTTTCTGACTATTAGTTACATAAGTTTATAAATTATATTTTCTAATTGTATGTTTTTTGTAAATTATATTTTTGCAAATTATATTTTCTAACTCTATACTGCCATTACAGGAATTGAAATTCTTTGTATATTTTATTTTTATTATTATGTTCTAGTTGTGTTTCTTATGAAGAATGCAGAATCAGATTTTTAAAGTAACATAATTAGTCCATTTACACTTATTGTAGCTGCTGAAATAGATTTTGTTTTCCATTTTCTGCTGTTTGTCTCATCTTTGCCAATTTATGCTTTTTATTCTTTTCCTTTATAATAATTAGATTTCTTCTCAATCCTTCTCTTTTCTTTTATTAATTGAGAGCTATACAACCAGGGTTACCCTGAAATTTTAACATACACACTTCTCTTATGAAAGCCTACAATTAATTAACATCTTTTTCTTTCTTTGATACAGAGACCTCCAGAATATTTTAATTCATTTCATACTCTCCCTATTTATATACTCTTTTCGTTGGATATTTTAGTTTTCTCTCTTTCTTCTTTCTACATGCATAATATCACTATGATTGTTTTGTATTGTGTTTATTTAGATTTACACAGATATTATCAGTTTCTTTGTTCATAATTTCTTTTTACAGCTCTGACTTTCCATTTGGAATCAAGTTGTTTCTGCCTAAAGTCTGTGATGGAATAAAGATGACTGTAAATTCTTTCATACTCCTACGGAGAAGTGGAGTTAATTTTCCTCCCTTGGATCTGGTCTGGCCTATGACAATTCTATTCAGCAGATTGTGGTAGAAGTGATACATGCCAGCTGTGGGCATTTATGAGAATTAGAACCGTCTGTAATGGTCTCTAAGAACTCTACACTGACATGGAAGAAGTATGCCTACAGCCGGAGAGACCACATGCACAGGATGGAGGACTACATGGAGAGGGGTATGGTCTGGCTGAGCTCAGTTTTCCAGCTCTTCTTCCACCCCAAAAGCACCAGGTGTGCAAGGGAAGTCATCTGGACCCTTCAGACCTGACGAGTCACAAGGTAAATATCACCAAATGACCCCATTTCATGTCAAGTAGAGCAGAATAGTCACTCTAGCTCATCGTATTCCTGACCCACAAAAACAGATATAATCAAATGATTGTTGTTGTAAGTTGCTATGTTTTGGGATAATGTATTATATAGCAAGAGTTAACCAGAACAGATGCCTTCTGTTTTTTTTTAACCGGAAAGTAGTTTGCTCTGACTCTTGAAATTTGGTAGCTATTTTCTTTCAACACATTGGAAATATTTTCTGGCATCTGCTCTTGCTGTTAAGAAATCAGCTCTTAGTCTATGTTTGTCCTTTGAAAGTGATCAGGTTTTGTTTTATTTTGTTTTGTTAGAATTTTTTATAAAATCTCTGGTTATTTTTTAAGATCTACTCTTTTTCTTTGGCTTTCCAAAGCTTCACTAAGATGTGTAATGGCTTTTCCTTTTTCTTTTTCTCCCTCTCTTTCTCTCTTTCTCTCTCTCTTTCTCTCTTTCTCTCTTTCTTTCTCTCTTTCTTTCTTTCTTTCTTTCTTTCTTTCTTTCTTTCTTTCTTTCTCTCTCTCTCTCTCTCTCTCTCTCTCTCTCTCTCTCTCTTTCATCCTATGAGGGATTTACTGGTCTTCATCCTACTTCAAATGGAATTTGAATTGGTTTCCATCATCAGCTTTCATCCACATGGAAAATACTCATCCATAATCTTCTCAAGTATTACTTGTACCCAATTCTCTCTTCTTCTAGAATTCCTTTTTTAAAAGACTTTATTTATTTGAGAGAGAGAGAGAGAGTGTGTGTGTGCATAGGAGCCAGGGGAGGGGCAGAGGGAGAGGGAGAAGCAGACTCTCCACTGAGCAGCAAGCCCGATGCCAAGCTCAATTCCAGGACCCTAGGATCATGATCTGAGCTGAAGGACAGACACCTAACTGACTGAGCCACCCAGGTGCCCCTGCTTCCAGAATTCTAATTAGATGTCTATTAGACTTATTCTGCCCTCCATGTCTATTAACCTATCTTTAATGATATCAACTAATGTTCATATATTTATTTCTTCAGGTATATCTAATTTCTTATTTAAACTTGATTTTTTTACTCATTAAAACCTCATTTAAACTTTTAAACTAATTTCTTATTAACACTTAAAACTATCATTTTATTTTTCAACATTTTATCATAAAAATTCTTAAACTTCCACAAATTGAGAGACTTTTGTAGTGAACACCCACATACTCAGAATTAGATTCTATTGCCGACATTTTCTATACCTGTGTCACATTTTCATCCTTCTATCCATCTAACCATCACCTGATTTTTTGCGTATATTATTATGAAAGTTACAAATACACTATTCCCTAAAGTATAGATTTAAGAAAAGATTTAAGATTTAAGAAAAGTCACAAAGGTACCACAGGGAGTTCTCATATACCCTTTCTGCAGCTTCCCCTAATGCTAATATTTTATGTAGCAACAGGACAATTGTTAAAACTAGGAAATGAACATTGGTATACCACTCTAAACTAACATAGAGACCTTGTTCAAATTTTATTTAACAATTTTTTTCCTCTAACATCCCTTTTATGTTCTAGGATCCAATCCAGGATTCCATATTGCATTTAGTTTTAATGTATTCTCAGTCTTCTCCAACCTGTGACAGTTTGTCAGTCTTTCTTCTTTCTCATGAACTGACACTTTTATTTTTTATTTTTTTTAAGATTTTATTTATTTGTTTGACAGAGAGAGACACAGCAAGAGAAAGAACACAACAGAGGGAGTGGGAGAGGGAGAAGCAGGCTCCCCGCTGAGCAGGGAGCCCAATAGGGGGCTCGATCCCAGGACCCTGGGATCATGACCTGAGCTGAAGGCAGATGCTTAACGACTGAGCCACCCAGGCGCCCCAATGATCTGACACTTTTAAAGAGTAGCAGTCAGTTATTTCATAGAATGTCCTCAAATTGGATTTGTCTGATATTTTCTCATGATTAGGTCAAGGTTGTACAATTTTGGGAAGAATACTGGAAAAGTGATGTTGTGATCCCAGTTTATATCAGGAGATACATGATACTGACATCATATTATTGGTAATGTTAACTTGACCATTTGGTTAGAGTACTGCCTGTTTACATGATTCTTCTAAAAATTCATGCTATAATTTCATTTCAGTTCCTTAATTTTATTTAATTTTATTTTTTAAGATTTTTTTTTATTTATTTGATAGAGCGAGAGAGCACAAGCAGGGGGAACAGTAGAGGGAGAGGGAGAAGCAGGCTCCCCGCCAAGCAGGGAGCCTGACGCAGGGCTCAATCCCAGGACCCTGGGATCATGACCCGAGCCGAAGGCAGACGCTTAACAATCTGAGCCATCCAGGCGCCCTCCTTATTTTAATTTTAAACATGTAAAAGATTTATTTTATATTCTGTGTCCTTTAATTTTAGTATTTGTAATCTTTGCAGAAACCATTATGGTCCAGGTTATTTTTGTTTGATTTGAGATAATTTGAGTGAAGATGGGACTCTTGTACAAACGTACTACCTCTACTTTACGGAACAGTGGAAAGATGACAGGATTTGCAGCCAAACTGATGAGAACACAAATTTACCATCACCACAACGAAGATACAGAACTGTTTCATCACCACAAGTGTCCTTTATACACTCCTTTAAACTCACACCGATCTTCCTACTCATCATCTATAATTAACAATCAACATTTAAACAAAGCCTATGCACCTATACTTAGCGGCTGCCTAAAGGTTTAAAAAAGAAAAATAAGGTAAGTATAAACATGGCAGTTAAGATTCTGCAAAAGCACTAGCTGACTCCAAAGTTTCTTGATTTGGGCACATTTTTTTGTTGTTGTTGTTGTGCTTGGATATAGAGTACACAAATCTTTGCTTGGAAAAACTGAGTTTTAAGCCCAGAAGAGAGCAGTCAGTGAGAAAATTCCTCTTCATCATTAGAATGGAGTGGGATGGGCAATTCATCATTCTGTCCTCAATTGGATTAACTACCAGAAAACAGGGACAAGTGTCCTGACTTTTTCACCTCTGATCTTATGACTGTGCACAGTCTGAGGCTTCTGTTTGTGTGCGAGATCACTTTATAAAAGTTAAAATCCAGTGCTAATATGATAGAAGATTATTCAAGGAGTCATCTCTTCTTCTACATACTCCACTTAGCAGTAACTACCCATCCTCCTTTTAGGAAACATCTACATTACCGTTAAGTTGAAAACAAAGTGCCCTGCTGGGAGACAGTGAAGGGATGACAGGAATTTGGATTTCGGAGGCACAAAGCTATGAAATGTCTGACAGAGAAGAACAGTTAGTGTCAGATATGCTTGATTTGTCAGAGAAAACTGAAGGACACTTTCCCCCAGCTCAGATATTCATCAGTAAGTGGTCACACAAACAGCATGCGACTTTAGTTTCTCCTAGCTAGTCACACACAAGAAGAGCTCTGAAACCTTGCCATTGTCTTCAGTTTTAAGTTCCCAATCCTGAGGAAAACCAACAAACAATATGGAGTAAAGTGGATCACAGCCAGTGGATGTCTTATTTATTCTTTTATAAAATTAAGAAAGAGCTCTGGTGGAATAGAGAGAACTCTGAACTAAGAAAGCGGAAGACGCCCATTCCAGAAAAAGCCCTGTCACATTAATGATATGAGGTCTTGTGGAAATCACTTGACCTTTTTTAGTCTTTATTTATCTGCAAGATGGTGTAATGCTTACCTGCCCACTTATCTCATATGTTGTTAAGATGAGTAAAATGAAAAAACATATGTAAAAATGATGTTTGAAGGGCACCTGGGTGGCTCAGTCGGTTAAGCATCTTCCTTTGGCTCCGGTCATGGTCCCAGGGTCCTGCAATCGAGCCCCATGTCCAGCTCTCTGCTCAGCAGAGAGCCTGCTTCTCCCTCTGCCTGCCACTCCCCCCTGCTCGTGCTCTCTCTCTGTCAAATAAATAAATAAAATCTTTAAAAAAATGCTGTTTGAATTGTCAAGTGGTATATAAAAGATATATGTGTGTATATATGTCCATGTATAATATATGTATTGTATGTATGCTGAGTACATATGGTGTGTACATATACACATATATACATATACAGGAATTGCCAAGTGGTATACTTATGAGATCCATATTTATGTATATGTATGGAGTATACATATGGTATATATACACATACACACATATATATATACACACACATATATTAGATATCATCATAATTACTATTGTTGTTTTTCAAGAAAAGAAAGATGTATATGAGGAATTGTTCTACTCCTGACAGCTCAGAAACCAAAAAGTAATTGTCAGTTGAAAACTGGTGTGTTGTGACATTCAGGATACATGGGAATGACAAAGCTGTTTTTCCTAGGAGAGTGTGCAGGATAGAGACCTCAAAGCAATTTAGAGCCAGAACAGAGGTGAGAGTTTAAGTCCCCACCCCCTCATTTAACAGACGATTAAATCAGAGCCCAAACAAAGTGACTTATCCAAATTAGTGATGGATACCAGCCTGTGATAAACGAGGGACAAAGGGAAGACAAATGGGAGTACCAACTCTGGTAAGCTCAATTCTGATAGGGAAAGAAGGTATGAAATAGGAGGTACCATTTGTGTAAGACTTTAAAAGATGGATATCAATAGGGGTAGATTGTAAGAAGGACACTCTATTTAGAGGGACCAGTGGGAACCGAGACCCAAAGTGGGAAGGAGCCTACAGGGATGTCCGTAAGCTCTCATTTTAGTGATATACAAGGTATATGCCATACCACCTGTATGCTGTGCTTCCCAGGGAGAAGAGGAAGACTGGCTCCTATGTAAGAACCAGGAATATGTTGAAGTGTTCACCTTCCTTTTTTTAAAAAAAATGATTTTATTTATTTATTTGAGAGAGAGAGAGAGCATGTGCACACACACACAAGTGGGGGGAGGAGCAGAGGCAGAGGGAGAAGCAGACTCCCTGCTGAGCAGGGACCCCCCCCCCCAAAGTGGGACTCGATCCCAGGATCTTGGGACCGTGACCTGAGCTGAAGGCAGACACTTAACCGACTGAGCCACCCAGGCACCTGGAAGTGTACACTTTCTAGAAGAAAACAAAGACACAAATCATTAATTTCACTCTGGTGCTAGAAACTCCCACTCATTTAATTTAAGGGAACGGGTCTCAAACTTTACTGTACATTAGGATTGCCTGGGGATTAAAAGAAATACTGACACGTGGCTACCACCCTCAGCTATTCTGATGGCATACCAATTATGGTACAGGGTCCCACCTGAGCATGGAGACTTTTTAAGTTCCCCAGGTATTTCTACTTTGTAGCAAAGTTGGGAACCACTGGGTAAAGCAGCAAGTAAATAAAGACACCGCTACTTTAATATGCAAGCCAATTACCTAAAAGAGATAACATTAACCCCCCATTAGTACCTTGGATTAATTAATTAATTGATTAATTAGTTTAGCAAATCAGGGAAGGAATAGGACACTAGATAGTCAAGTTTTAATTATAAAGAGGCTAAGATAAGTCTTGGAAAATCATAGAAAAAAATTTTCTATTGTGTGATTTTACATGAAGCCCCATGCTGGGAGTCAAACTGGCAGTTTTATAAGTAAAGTACAATGCGTGTATTCATTATCAAGTTGGTAAAGGGATGAGTAAAGAAATTACCACGAGCACAGATGCAGAATTTGCTAAGGCATTCACTAATATGCGATTGAAAACTTAAGGAATTTTAAATCTATTAGTTTTGTTAATTAAATCCTGTCATTTATTCAATAAATGCTTATTAACTATGTGCCACATGTTGTTTGAGCTACTGGGGGATACAGTAATGAAAAAATTTTAATAGCTCATGCCTAGTGAAGCTTAGGCAGTATTTGAGCAGAGACCCAAATTTGGTAAAAAAAAAAAAAAAAAAAAGTCAGCCAAAAGCCAAAAGATTACAAAAGATTAGAGAGAGAGAAAGCCTTTCAGGAAGATTGAATACCTAGTACATCACTTTGAAAAGAGGACCATACTCAATGTGTTCAAAACAGCAAATAGGTCAGGGCACTGGTCGCCAGCGAGGAGTGTTAGCTGATGAGAAATGTGGGGTCCTTCCTTCCACTCTCTGCCCCTCCCTCCCATCCCTCCTCCCTCCTTCCCTTCCTTCTCTCCATCCTCCTCTCCCTCTTTGTCCTCCTCCCCTCTCTCTCAAGATTCAGTAGAGTAGGAGTAACTGATGAGATAGAAGAGAAGAAATTGCAGGAGCACGTGGAATTATTCTCATGGGCACCATCACTTTTGGCCCAACTTCACAGTTAGACTACTCATTACCTGCTCATTTATAAGATGAGGACACCTACACTCAGAGATTCTGAGCAATTTATTCAAAGACACATAAGTGGTATAACTGTGAACTCAATTATGCCTTCTGACTTAAATCCAGTTCTTTTTTTCTTTCTAAATATCATTTGCAGCATAAAACAGAGAAAATGTGAAGATTATCCCCAAGTTGAAAGGTCTGCTCTATTCTCCATTGTGGCTAGGATCTTTTCTATATTCTAATATATGGAGTTATCTGATGCCAAACTCTGCTGAAAAGTAAGAGTTTTTGTTTTTTGTATATAGGAAAATCAGGAAGTTCTTTTTTTTATTTATTCATTTGAGAGAGAGAGATCGAGCACGAGCAGGGGGCAGGATCAGAGGGAGAGGGAGAAGCAGACTCCTAGTTGGGCAGGGAGACGGACAAGGGGCTCAATCCCAGGATCCTGGGATTATGGCCTGAGTCAAAGGCAGATGCTTAACCAACTGAGCCATCCAGGTGTCCTGAAAATCAGGAAGTTCTTTAATGCATGAATCTTACCCAAGAACCCACATGAGGAGTTTCTGAGTAATGACTCTAGGAGCAGATGTTTTTGTTCTATCAATATTGAAAACAGTAATATTCTCTGGGTAACAGAGTATGGTTAGGGTACCAAGAACTTATATTAAAGAAGAGTCCTGAGTGATTGGATCCTTGTCCTAGGTCTGGACAAAGACTTGTTAATTACTACAAAAAATGTCAAACTTTATTTTTTATAACACGAGTTAGAACTGGGGGAAATTCAGAAATAATAGTTATGTAGCAGGGTGATTTTTATTACAATTTACCATTATTGTGAACTGTATCCAATTATGTGTCTAGCAGATAAATATTACTTCCCTTACTATAGAAATAAAATCTTTCCAATCCTCAAGAGTGAAGATAAGTGAAATGGCCCTAATTGCGGACCAAGTTGGACTTGAAAATCTCATCTAGGCTCTGTTGAGTTGGTAGGGCTCTTACCTGTGGAGTGCAAGAAATGTCCCTAGCATTCATCACCTAGTTCCTTCCTTTAATTATTAGGTTAAAAAAATAACCAGTAGATAAAAACTAAAAGAAATGTCGCTGTTTAAGACCAGAATGAAATGTTCAGACTCTTCTCACAGGCTTGTGTCCAGGTAGAGTGTTTTCATCATCCATACACTGGAAGACAACACAAAAAGGATGAATTTTTGTGATAAACAGATGAGTCCAAATTTTATTCCCTCCATTTCTAGCTGTGTGCTTTTGGCATATTCCTTAATTTCTCAGAGCCACTGTTTCTTTATCTTTAGAAAAATGGTGATGAAGAAACGGGTCTTGCAAGCACGAAATAAAATCATGTATTTGTAGTAGACATCTGTCTTCCCAAGCCTTTTGAACACCCTTTCTAGATTTTAGTACTTTGCCATATTATATATTCTCAAAACCCAAGGTTACACTAAAAAAAAAAAAAAAAGCAAAACTCCTAGGCTACTTCATGGCTAAGATGCAAGCAGGGGGTCTAGTTTCTGCCAGTAATATATTTCCATCCCTGATTTTTTTTCAGAGCTGACCTACAGGGGGAAACAGGCTGGGTCCAGGCCACTACGAGAGGTCACAGAGGAAGTGTGGCTCTGGACTGATTTCAGCGAGGCAGCGGCTTCCCCATCCTGGAAGGTGGTTCTTGAAAGTTTAGACTTGAGTTTGTTTCCCCAAACCTTCCAATAATTGTATGAACTACAAACATTCCTTAATAAACTTATTTTTCTTTAACCTGGACAGAATGGAGTCTATTATTTGCTTCTAAGAACCACAACAACTTCAATATTAAAATAATAGTTAACAGAGCTGTGGGGACCCCAAAGTGCTCCGTCAGTGTTACTTCACTTGTCTCCAACACTGGAGGAAAATTGAGTCTGCAACAATTTCCTTCTGTTCTCCACCTGCATTTGTTCAAACCCTTTCCTGCTTTCAGTCACCGTGTGGATTGTACCTCTTTGAATTCCTATTAAAAACTAGACTGAGGAGGGCGCCTGGGTGGCTCAGTCGGTTGTCTGCCTTTGCCTCAGGTCATGATCTCAGGGTCCTGGGATGATTGATCCCCACATTGCACTCCCTGCTCAGCTTCACCCCCTCCCTCTGCTTGCCGCTCCCCCTGCTTGTGCCCTCTCTCTCTGTCAAATAAATAAATAAAATCTTAAAAAAAAAACCTAGACTGAGGAAGGGGAGGTGGGTGGGGCGATGGGGTAACTGCGTGATGGGCATTAAGGAGGGCACGTGATGTGATGAGCACTAGGTGTTATATGCAACTGATGATCACTGAACACTACATCAAAAACTAATGATTTTCAAAAAAAAACTAGACTGAGGAAAGTCTACTGAAGTGTTCATATCATTAACTCCTTTTTTTAAAGACGTACATTTCTGAAAATAGCTAAAGCTTTAGAAAAGGAAAATGAGTCCCATGTAAGACAAGGGGGAGATCCTTGGAAAAAAGATTGGAGTGTCCATAAAGGCACAGGAGAAAGGCCATACAGATGGGAGGTTTTGCTGTAGACCTGGGAAGGGCAAGAGATTCCTCAGAATCAGAGCAGACCCATGAGTATGCCAACAAGCTGAGCAAGAGAGTGCTGCCTTTTCTTTCTGCAAGTTCCAATAGAATATTCTGAGTAGGAATTGGCAGATATGAAATAAAACTTTCATAATAGCTTTGACCTAACTTTCATAACTGGATAGGAAGAAGGCAGTCTGAATTCTACTCCCCACCACCCCCACTATTATCCTTCTTATAAATCTACTTAACTTTTACTGGTACTGATTTTTAAGTTTTATTTTAACCTATATTATTTATTTTTCAATTTTTAAATGGAAGTAACATTTAAAAACAATGAAATGGACTTCTGTTAAGTGCACATTTCAGTGAATTTTTACAAAATCCCACATCCCAAGCGAGATATATATTTCCATCACCCCAGAAAGCTGTTTCTTTTTTTTTTTAAGATATATTTATTTGAGAGAGAAGGAGAGAGAGAAAGACAGTGAGAGCGAGCAGAGTGGGGGGGGGCATAGGGAGAGAGAGTCTCAAGCAGACTCTGTGCTGAGCATGGAGCCCGACGTGGGGCTTGATATCATGACCCTGAAATCATGACCTGAGCCTAAACCAAGATTCAGATGCTTAACAGATTATGCCATCTGGGAACCCCACCCCAGAAAGCTCTTTCATGTCACTTTTTGGTCAATCCACCCTCCTCTACCCAAACAGGTAGCCCCTATTCCTTTTCCAGCACTAAAGAATAGATTTGCTTATCCTAAAACTTTATATGGATGGAATAATAGAGCATGTATTATTCTGTTTGGCTTCTTTGGCTCAACATGTTTTTGAGATGTGTTAATGTTACATGTATCATCATTTGTTCCTTTTAGCACCACTAGTGTTCCTTTGTAAGAGTATGCCACAGTCTGTTCATTTATTCTTCTGTTGTTGGATATTTAAGTTCCAGTTTCTGTTGACTGTATTTCTTTTGAGCATAGGTAAAATTTTCCTGCCTCTTCGCAGGTCTCATAATTATTATTTTCTGGATATTGTTCATTAAAGAACATGTGAAGTATATCACATTTTGTTTTGTTTTGTTTTATCTAGTTTATTTCAAAGAGATTGTAAGCCTTTATTCTCTGGCAGTTAAGACAAGAGGCTGTTCATTCTGGTTTCTTTTGGATTTGAGGTAAACTGGGCTGGGCTACTGTTGTAGTCATATTGAATCCATCTGTGTTTGACTCAACCCTTACCTCTTATGTTACTAGCAATGCCCTTGTCATCTTGCTAACATTGAGGAGGGGGAATGGGCTTCAGTTTTAGATAATTTTGGTTTCCTTTGAATTCAATTCTGACAGGGAGTCTGAATCTGAGTACTAGACTTATATGCCAAAGCACCTGATTGCTTACTCATTTCTAGTTCCCTTTCCTCTGCCACTTTCTCAACAAAATTTTGTAAGGCATGTAATAGAGGGGAGAACTGTCAGGCTGAGTGGGTAATTTTTATGTTTGGGCTTCTTTAAGGGACGAGTCCATCCCACTAGACCACACCATAATTTAATGCTCAGTCTCCCTGTGGCATGCCCACTCATTGCCAAACTGTACCAAACCCAGGCATTCGCTGCCATCAGTATGGATGCTGAATGATTTCCTGCACACCTATAAAAGGCTTATTTCTCATGGGAATTTAATTCAGCAAGCTTCTTTGCATCTAGCATTCTTAACTAGTCCTATAGAAATATATGATTTTTTTTTTTGCAGCTTTTCTTGTTTCAACAGGAATGAAATTCTGGTGTGTTCTCCTATATTCTAACTTAAAGCAGACACTTTTGTTCATATTCCCATTTAATTGTATCTATTTTAATTGTTCTTTTTGGTACCCGCATTATTGTTAAATAAAGAAGATAAGAAAAATGGAAGGAAGGAAGGAAGGTAACTGTAAGTCCCATGAAGGCAAGGACCTTTCACCTATTTCAACCATTTTTCCCATTGCTTTGTCCCAGTCCCTAGAACTTGCCTAGAATATAGTAATTACTCAATAGCCATTTGCTTAATAAATGTACAAATAAGAAAATGAATGAATAATGAATTAGGCATAAGTATTTGATACTTTCAGTATCAAGTATTAGAAAGTATCAAGTATTGATGGGAAATGAAACAATTGATGGGAATACATTATGGATTACTTCTTAATTTGTTCATCCATAACTGAGTTTCCAGTTGTTGTATGTACCATACAGCTTTGTTGTACCTATCATCTTAACAGAAGCAGAGCTATTCTAATTCTACCTGTGCTCACTAGTTGAATAGCCATTTGAATAATAATTGCCACCATGTACAGTGTGGACTAAGAGCAGAAATCAGCTTGTCTCTGGGCATGGCTGCACCCTATTATTGAAATCTGCAACTGAATGCTAGCAATATCTGAAGGGAGAATGAAAATACCTGCTTTGGAATGAAGGCTTGGGATGCCCTGAGCTCCTTGATACTTTTAGTTCAACTCCTTAGATTGGCTGATATTCAAGTCTTCTATGTAACCTGTCTCACAAAATGGAACGTTATCTCTCAAATGCCTTCAACAAGTTCTTAGGGCTGTTGTGCTGAACGTTTCCCTGTGCAAGAGCCCTCCTGTCCATATTTGCTCTCTGGTTCTATGTAGTTTGTTCATGCTAGATTTCTACCCTTGAACTCATATTTTAAAGATTAAAAACAATGGGGATGATGGAATGATCATAAACATAGTTTACAAGGGTCTAGAATGTAAATTACCTTAGGTATTTTTCTCTGGTTTTTCTTAACTTTACTGAAGCATAGTTGACAAATAACATCGTAACATATTTATTTATTTATCTATCTTTTTTTATTGTTCTATAATTTTTTTATTTATTAT
The DNA here is from genome assembly GCF_003265705.2 of Callorhinus ursinus. Classification (NCBI taxonomy): domain Eukaryota; kingdom Metazoa; phylum Chordata; class Mammalia; order Carnivora; family Otariidae; genus Callorhinus; species Callorhinus ursinus. Next base: position 26,206,147 of record NW_027397083.1, on the reverse strand, counting down.
GTTCAATTAGCCAACATATAGCACATCATTAGTTTTTGATGTAGAGTTCAGTGGTTCATTAGTTGGGTATAACACCCAGGGCTCATCACAACACATGCCCTCCCTAATACCCATCAACATATTTAAAGTGGATAACATGATGATTTGATATATGTTTATATTGTGAAAGGACTCCTCCCATTGAGTTAATGAACACACGTACCCCTTCATAAAACTTCCTCTGTGTAGTTCACTACTATATCTTCAACAGCTAAAAATAATGTATGACATGTTATAGGCAATTCAATAAAGGTGTCGAATTTCTCAGTGAAACTACCTTGAACCAGCTACTTAAATGTTTCCTCTTTCTTACTACAACTCTATGAGTTAAATGTTTTTATACAAACTTATTGAAGACATAATTGGAGAAATTGAATAACTTAACTGTTTCAGTCCATTTGGTCTGCTGTAACAAAAGTATACCAGGGACTGGGTGGCTTAAGCAACAAACATGTATATTTCACAGTTGCGGAGGTTGGGAAGTCCAAGATCAACATGTCAGCAGTTTTGGTTTCTGGTGAGAACCAGCTTCCTGTTTCATAGATGGCTATGTTCTTCTTGTATCCTCAAATGGTGCTCTCTGGGGTCTCTTTTAAAAGGGCACTAATTCCATTCATGAGGGTTCCACCCTCATGACCTAATCAACTCCCAAAGGTCCCCATCTCCATCATATTGGGGGTTAGGAATTCAACATATGAATTTTGGAGGGACATAAACATTCAGTTCAATCACTTGCCCAGTGTCCTAGAGCTATAAGTGCAAGAGCAAGGATTCAATCTTTGTCTCTGAATCTCACACTTAAACTCTTGCTCTATCCTATGTTGTCTCCCTAATACAAACAACTCTCCTAAGTCCCAGTTAATCTGCCCCATAGTATTAACTTCCCACATGAATCAATTGTTTCAGAAAACTCCTAGAACACTCAAGAGTTAGCGACCATTAATCATCACTAAGATACTTATTTTTATTGTGCCATATTATTGCATTTTATTTCTTCTCTAGCAGATCACAGACTCCCTCATTATGGAGATAATATCTTATGACTGGGGAAACTCTCAAAGCTCCCCACATGGTGAAGAGATTCCTACAGAGGAATCAATGTAAAGCAGATCTGGCCTGCTGGCTGTTTGAGAAAATACAGCTTAATGGGAACACTGCCAGGCTTGTTCATTCATGAGATGTCTATCCCTGCTTTTCTGCTCCAACAGCCAGCTGCGTGGGAGAACACTTGAGTTTTGTTTCTGGTACAAACACACACACTAAACAGAGCATAGAGCTTGGTGTTAGGGCCCTCTTTGAGAATTATTGATGCTATTCTGCTCCTGCAGCTGCTGGTTCTCCATATTAATAATTGACTAAACATCCCCTTTTGATCTAAATCTAGCAGGTGAAAGATTTTAGCAGACTCCTATACCAGAAATGAATTCAGCTTCTAGTTCACTATAAGCCACTGCAAGGCAAATAGAGATGTGTAAGGATATGTAAACAGGGGAGAATTCCAGAAAGATAAAAAGGGTCTACGTTCAAAGAATCTTCTCTGAAGTTTCAGCGAAGTAATGTTACACTAAAATAGACTTATTTCATGAAATCGCAAAGTTAAGAAAAATTTAAAAATATATATATTTTTTAGAAAATATCTAATGTGCCTTGGAAGGCATTGCTAACTGCATGAACAGCCATTGAGCTAGGTATAGAATTGTGGAGTCCCACATATTTTCCTTCATAGTTTTGTAAATGTCTTCAGACTTTGTTTACGTAGGAAAAATTGGGGGTCCCCCTAACATTAATTTAATTTTATTGGATTTTGAAGATAAAGTGGTTCTTTTATCTTTATCTTCAAAGTATAAAGATTCAATCAGTCTGTGTCTAGAAACATATTCTCATGTTTTGTTAGTTTCAAAAATATAATGCACATCTCCATTTTTAGACTAAAGATACTTCAGTCGGGGAACATCATCAAAAAGATGTGACCGGTGATTGACCCATGAGCTGGACCCAGGCACATGGAGGCCCCTTACCCCCTCCCCTGTCCTTGGAATGCAGGTTCTGCAGGCTTTTCCAGTTCCCAGAGGCTGTTCCAAAGACACAGCCTTGAGATGGTGATGCAGTGTTGAGAACACCTGCATGGTATACGTGACTGAGCCAAGTTAGGGCCTCTTTATAAACTTTTAAGATTTGGTTGACTGGTGCGGGGATCCATTCATCTTGCTGCTGCCCCAGATAAGCCTCCTATGTAAGTTCCCTTTGCTATTACTAAACATTGCCACCTACCAACCTGGGATGGTTTGTCTCTTTCTTTTGTCTTTCCCTGCCCTATGAGGACAGAGGCCAGTTTCAGATTACACCTGGGAAGCTCCCGGGAGGGTTATGAACCAACTTACATGGTAGCATGAAGATTTTTTTTTTCTCGATCAATCTCTTGCTTAATGATTAAGCACTAGAGGCACTTCCAGTAAAATCACAAAGAATAACCATTTTACTTAACACTGTTAGAGGTTTTAAAAAGTGAACTAAGATATAAAACAAGGAAGAAGCAAAAAATTATCTTTTTTTCCCTCTAACTTTTCTAAAACAGAATTATTATTACTTGCAGGAGATTTAATTGTCTTCTTATAAAGCTCAATACAACCAACAGGGAGAAAATTATAGAATTGTTTAATACCCTGACTGAAATAAAATCTACAAAACAAAACCAAAATCCTTTACTATACACTAGCAATAGAAAATTAAAAGAACTAGTAAAAATAATAATTCTAACAACACAGAGGAATATAATTATAGTAATATGAAACATATGAATTATATGTTGAAAACTATAAATACTTATTAAGAGGTATAAATTTAGACTTGTATAAAGGGAAAGCAATCATCCCAGGAAAGAACAAGATAATAACTAGAGCAATACAATCCTAGTTATATGTAGTGTTCTGAGGAGGGGGGTAAATTTATTTCCTTCTGCATGAAAGGTAAACCTCTTTTTTTCCCATCTTTGCCTTCTATTTCTCTCATCAGCTATATATTTTAAATTGTATTGTGATTGGATTTCTAATTATCTAATTATGTATCTAATTATACCTTATAACTCTATTAAGAAAACTGTATTCAGAATTTTTAAAAATCTCAAGGAAGAAATTCTCCGGTCCAGAATTCTGTATGTTCATAGGTTCGCAGATTTCTAATGGGAATGTAAAATGGTACAACCTTTCTGAAAAATAGGTCTGGCAGCTTCTTAAAGAAACTAAGCATATAGCTAGCACACAAGTTAGGGCTTGTACTTCTGGGCCTTTATTGCATTGAAATGTAATCTTACGTTCACACAAAAACATGTATACAAATGTTCATAGCAGATTTACTCATCATAGCCCAAACTGGAAGCAGCCTGGAAGTCCTCCACAAGTGAATGCTTAAACAAGCTCTGGTCCACCCATGCCGTGGAATACTACACAGCAGTAAAAAGGCATGAAGTAGTTAAAAAAGCAACAGCGTAGATGAATCTTCAGAAAATTACACTGAGTAAAAGAGCCAATCCCCACAGGTTACATACTATGATTATTCCACAGATACTACGTTTTGAAGTGACAAAATTACAGAGATGAAGACCAGACGAGCGGTTGCCAGGGGTTGATAGAGAAGGTGCGTGGGCTGTGAAAGGGCAGCATGTGGGGATCTCCGTGGTGATGGAACTGTTCTGTATCTTGATTACATCGATGTCAATATCCTGGCTGTGTTCTTTTACTATAGTTTTGTAATGCATTTCCATTTGGGGAAATTGTTTAAAGGGTCTATGAGAGATCTTTGAATTACTTGTTATGACTTCATGTGAATCTACAATTATCTGAAAATCAAACGTTTAGTTAAAATGTTAAAAGGACAAATATAAAAATCAAAGGCAGGAAAAACTATATAACATATATGAGCTCTAGTTTTACCAATAAAAAACAAAGATTAAGAGACATATGCCTAAATACTTCAAATGGTTTCTTTTGAATTTATGGAAGTATTGTTTTTTTATCCTTCTTTACAACTGAATGCATTTTCTAAATTTTCTTAAATGAGCCTGTGCCATTAGAATCAGAAAACAAGAATGATGCTATGAGCATCAAATTTATGCCAGGCACTACTCTAAGAACTTTATAAGCAATATCAGGATTAAATGGATTCATATTTGTAAAGGGCAAAGAATACAGTCTAGTACATAATAAGCACTATATAAGTATTTTTAAATAAAATAATAATAAATCATATTGTTCAATTTTCATAAAACTCTATAAATAGGGAAAATTATTAGCATTATTTTATAACTCAGAAAACAAAGGCAAAAAAAAAGGTAAATAACTTTCCTAAGCTTATACTGCTAGTATGTGCTGGGATAAGGATTCAAATGCAGTCAGTACTCTTTAAGTCTGTACCCTTTACTACTACAAATGTAATTGGTCCCAACTGTGCTCTCCATTTCATTCCTGGTAGTTGTACATCTCATCTAATCATTTGATCCCATAGCTTTTTGGTTTGTTTGTCTTAATGTAATTTATTCTCTTGCAGGAGGAATGAGATTAAAGACATTTGCATGTTAGGCACATATGATGAAACCAGGAAAAAGTTAGTATGCTTAAGTAGCAAAAAATAAATGTGCCTTTCTTTACAATCAAGCTGCTGCCTCCACGATCAAGCTGCTGCTCTATATTATAGTGGAGATTCTAATGAATTTGTACTGCCCATCATAGTCAAGGCTGTGATTTACAGCTTCATGTTGACACAGGTATCCTTGCCTTTGGAACTTTATCTCATCACATTTCCCAATTTACAAAATTTGGTATCTCTAATAACTTGTCTATTCATCAGAATGAATTAACAGCCATCTATTTTTTTAAAGATTTTATTTATTTATTTTAGAGAGACAGAGGGAAAGAGTGCACGAGTGAGGGGAGGGGCATAGGAGGAGGGAGAGAATCTCAAGAAGACTCCCCACTGAGCGAGGAGCCTGATGTGGGGCTCGATCTCATGACCCTGAGATCATGACCTGAGCCAAAATCAAGAGTGGGGTCCTTAACTGACTGAGCCACCCAGGTGCCCATGAGCTATCTATTATTTTTTAAAGACTCCCAATAGTCACTGTTTAAATGTTATCAGCCTAACAATCTTTTAGTTACTACTCTTAATTGCTGTAGACAGATGAGGATATACCCCTATTAGAACAAAGTCAATTAGAACGTATTTTACAACTGAGAAGAAATTAATGCTAGCATATTGAATTTTATTCCATATCCCTCGAACACATCATAAAGAATCATCTTTATGACCATAACCAAAGATACTTTAACATTTCTGCATGGTGATATCAAGACAAACTAATGAGAAGTAAGGTAAAAACTTTAAGTATAGACCCACCATTTCATTCAACAGGAAATGATGAAAGCAATAGGCTTATAATAGCAATAGAAATAATTGCTAATATTCATGGAGGTACTACGTACCTGAGGGTCAAGCAGCATACAAGTTGAACAAGCACAGGTCCTGAATATCAGAAAGACAGTGGTTCAAATCCCAATTGCAACACTGAAGAATAGAGGTAGATCATAAACTTATTACTTAACATATTTTTTCTTTAATTTATTTTATAAGTATTCTATAATAGGTTCATTAAGGTATAATTGACATAAAATAACCTGCACATATTTAAAGTGTATAATTTTACAAGTTTTGGCATCTATATACATCTATAAATTATCAACACAGTCAAGATGATGAATATATCTATCACTCCCCCAAATTTGCTTATGTACTTGTTATTCCATCCTTTGAACTTTCTTCCTTGCTTCTTCCCTAACCCCAAACACTGATTTTCTTCCTGTCACCATAGATTAGTTTGTATTTTCTAGAGTTTTATATAAATTAAATAATACAGTGCGTATTATACTTTGTTGAGATTTTTTCATTAAACATAATTATTTTGAAATCTATTCATGTTGTTTTACATATTAACAGATCATTCTGTTTTATGACTGAGTAATAGTCCATTATGTGGATTTCTCTCAATTTGTTTACTCATTCATTTGTTAGTGGGCATTTGAATTGTTTTCAGTTTTTGGCTATCACAAATAAAGCTGAGATGGATATTTATGTATACTTCCATTCCTTATAGGTATACCTAAAAGTGGAATGGCTGTGTTATATCATAGGTGTATGTTTCAGCTTTAAAGAAACTTCTAGTTTTTTCATAGTTTTTATGAGATGCCACATCCCCACCAGCACTGTGTAATTCCAATTGTTCTACATCCTTGTTAATGCACAGTATGGTTAGTTTTAAAAATTTTAGACAATCCAATAGATGTATAGTGTATCTCATTGTATCTTTTTCCAATTTTTTTATTGTGGTAAAACATATAAACATAAAATTTACTGTTTTATCCATCTTTATGTGCACAGTTCAGTGATATTATATACATTCATAATGTGTTATCATCGACAACATCCATCTTCCAAACTCTTTTCATCTTATAAAACTGCAATTCTATACACACTAAATAATAACTCCCCATTCCCTCTTCCCTGCAGCCCCTGATGACTACCATTTCATTTTCTGTCTCTAGGACTTTGACAACTCTAAGTACCTCATATATGTGGAATCATACAGTATTTGTCCTTTTGTGACTGACTTATTTCACTTAGCATAATGTCCTCAAGTTTAATTCATGTTGGGTTATATGTCAGTTTCCTTCTTTTTTTTAGAGAGAGAGAGAGAGAGAGGATGTGAGCAGGGGGAGCGGCAGAGGAGAAGAGACTCTTAAGCAGGGTCCAAGTGGTGCTCCATCTCACAACCCTGAGATCATGACCTGAGCCAAAATCAAGAGCTGGACGCTTAATGACTGAACAACCCAGGGGCCCCAGTTTCCTTCTTTTTTAAAGCTGAATAATATTCTTTTGTATGTACATCCACATTTTGTTTATTCATTTACTTGTCAACAGAAAGTTGAGTTGTTTTAGCTTGGAAATGATGCTGCTATGAACATGACTGTACAAATATTTCTTTAAGATCCTGTTTTCAGTTCTTTTGAGTGCCTACCGAATTGCTGGATCATATGGTAATTTTACTTTTAATTTTTTTGTGTAATCACTATACTGTTTTCCCAAGTGGCTGTACCACTTTGAATTTCCACCAATGGTGCACAGGAATTCTAATTACCCTATATCCTCTCCAACATTTATTATTTTTTTGTTTGTTTTTTGACAGTAGCCATCCTAATTGATATTAAGTGGTATCTCACTGCGGTTTTGATTTATATTTCCCTAATGATTAGTAATGTCAAGCATCTTTTCATGCACTTATTAGCCATTTGTATATCTTATTTGGGGAAATGTTTAAGTTCTTTGTTCGTTTTTGAATTGTGTCGTTTGGGTTTTTTTGCATTTCCATAATGACCAAATGATGATGGATATCTTTTCAGGCGTTTATTTGCTTTTTATACATCTTTGAAGAAGTGTTTATTTAAATTTTTGACCATTTTTAATTGGGTTACTTGTTTTTTTTAGTTACTGAATTTTGGGGGTTCTTTATATATTCTGAATACCAGTCCTCTATCAGATAAGTGATTTTCAAATATCTTTTCCCAGACTTGGCTGATATTATTTTCTTAAGAGAATAGTTTGAAGAGAAGTTCTTAGTTAGTGAATTTTATTGTGCATAACTAACATCTTAATAAACAAAAGAAAAGGGGGTAAGTTGATTTAAAGGATCTGAAGAACAGAATATTGTGAAAATAATCATCCTTGACTCTTGTCCTATTCTAAATTCTGCTCCCATGTCCTTACTGAAACACTTGACCTTTCACCTTCTTCCTGATGTCAACCACATGGGCATTGTCTAACCCACATGCTCCTCCTTGTTAAGGATGGGATTTCTCTCTCTTCATTATTCTTAACAGGCCCTGAAAAGATTCTTCCTTAATCTCAGTCCCTGGCTATGTCTCTGCAACCAAATCATTCCGTTCTTGGTTACCTTTCTATCACTACATGCAACTAACTCATCTTGCCTCTTGAAAACTTACTGATTCCTGGACCTTTCTGATGCTGATTCCAGACCTTCTTCCTTCCTTCTCTCCTCCGTCCTTGTCCACCTTCCTTCCTTCCTTTTCCTTCCTCCCTTCCTTCTGTCCACTTTTCCTTTCTTCAGTAATCATCTGAGTTTCTTTTTTTTTTTTTTAAGATTTTATTTACTTATTTGACAGAGAGAGACACAGCGAGAGAGCGAACACAAGCAGGGGGAGTGGGAGAGGGAGAAGCAGGCTCCCCGCCGAGCAGGGAGCCCGATGTGGGGCTCGATCCCAGGACCCTGGGATCATGACCTGAGCTGAAGGCAGACGCTTAACGACTGAGCCACCCAGGCGCCCCAGTCATCTGAGTTTCTATTATGAGCAAGAAATTGTGATAAGCACTAGGGAAACAAGAACAGAGTATCTGTATTCCTTGCCTTCAATAGAGAGGGGTGAGAGAGAGAGAAAAAATACACAACCGAGCTATAGGGCGATTATAGTCTGCCAAGGTGCTACATAGTAAAAGCACATCACATAACTCAGGATGGGCAGGGAAATTGTCCCGGAGGTAATAACCCTAATTTGTAATCTGCTGCAGGAATGAAGCTTTTTGACACTATTTTCATCACTATGTGAAGCTACATGTGTCCGTAGATCCCTCCTCCTGTAGGGATGGATCTCTGTCATTTTCTAGGCCATAAGCTCTACTAGCCCAATCTGCCCCACAGCTTTCTGAAGCATGAACTGCCTATAAGTTCGCCCACAGGATAAGAAGGACTTTCTGGGCCAGCTTTTTTTTTATGTTATGTTAATCACCATACATTACATAATTAGTTTTGATGTAGTGTTCCATGATTCATTGTTTGCATACAACACCCAGTGCTCCATGCAATACGTGCCCTCCTTAATACCCATCACTGGGCTAACCCATCCCCCCACCGCCCTCCCCTCTAGAACCCTCAGTTTTTTTCTCAGAGTCCATAGTCTCTCATGGTTCGTCTCCCCCTCCGATTTCCCCCCCTTCATTTTTCCCTTCCTACTATCTTCTTCTTCTTTTTTTTTTTTTAACATAAAATGTATTATTTGTTTCAGAGGTACAGGTCTGTGATCCATCAGTCTTACGCAATTCACAGCGCTCACCATAGCACATACCCTCCCCAATGTCTATCACCATGCTGGCTAGCACTTGACTTTATCCAGCACATAGTTCCTGGAATAGGGGTCTTAAATTAATTCCACTGTTTTTACTGTCCTACTTCAATTTTAATTCAGTACAAAAACATAGCTAGAGGTGAGAGAACACATTTAATTAAATATTGTATGCAGCTGATGTTGAATGTATACAAAAGCATCACCCACGGCGTATAGATTTTTATAATGAGCCTCTTTCTTTGACTTCCAACCCCTTTTTGAACTTCTGCTCTGAGAGGCCAGATTGCTCTTCTCTTGTACATTCAATTTTACAATAGGTTTCTTGGAAGAGCTGAGTTGGTCCCGCTTGCTGTTAGCACAGCAGGGTCCATCTTCATGATGCTTCAAATCTCACAGTTATCCCGAACGGGCAGAACAATTCTTGACTATCTTAATGAGACTCAGCACCCCAGCCCTGATGTCAAAGTGAAGCTTTTTCTAAAGTGTTCAAGCAGCATCTAGTGAAGATCTTACTGTGTGCCATATTGTCAGTAAAAAGACAAATATTTCCCGTAACCTAAGCAATGACCTTGAATTTACTAAAGGAATTAACCAAAATGCAGTAAACTTGGCTATGCTTTCATTGACTACCAGGGACAAATTAAGGGTTGCAAGGAAGATGATTTCAGGATGCCATTTCTTTCTTTAGGGGACAAATATTCTCTCTTTATTCCTACCTCCATGGATGCATTTTAATGTATTTCTTCTGTGATTATAAATACTAAAACTTCTTTACGAATAATCATCGTCCTAGGGAAACTGAACATATTTCGTCATCATTTTCTTCCATCTGTAGCATTGTGCCCTGTACAAGCATTTGTGGCTCATCAGGGTGCTGTAGGCGGAGGCTTTGCTGCGCTGTTTGAGAGTTTATCCTATCCCTGGCTTGCTACGGGAAGGTCGACCCGGCTGTAATCTTTACTATGATGTTTTTGCATTATAACTCAGACTTTACTGCAGTGCTCAAGCAGTACCCTTTCAAATCTGTGTTTCAGAGTATAAGGGATGATATATTCAATGTGGAGAAACTTTGATGGGACTGTTGCAGCTGTCCTACAGAACGAAGTTGCTCGGAACTGGTCAAAGGGGGACTGGTGGAGAGCCATTTTAACGGAGTCTCTTTTTTTCTGGTGAGTTTTGGACAATGTTTTCTGAAACTCCCCATGTATGCAAGTTCCCAAAGGAAGGACAGTTCCAGATGAAATGTTTGCTATACATGAATTCTCTCTGAATCGCAATAGACAGAAATAGAACAGACATCCTCCTTTTGCCCTCTTTGTGAATAACAATTTTTATTTCCCATTTTCAAATGATATACTTAGTTCATAATTCTAGCCAACTTATATTCAGAGACACAACAGCACATTACTCTCCTGGTAATGAGTGCCCTCTCTCTCAGACTATTCAAATTTGGAGATTGGAACATTAAATAAGCAGAAATAACCGGATTAGGATTTCCGAGTACCAGTCCATTTTATCGGAGATGAAAAAACAAAATTCAGATTCTGATGTTCTGTAACCATCTACAATTCAATAGATTGAGAGTGTTTTCGGCAATCTGTATATTTTTAGAATAGACCTCTTTCCAGTTAATTCTTACTGTATATTCATCTTTGGGAGCTGAGGGCCTTTTGCAGTTTTTTGCAAGCCTGAGTATCTGTGTTCCTATTAACCTCTCTCACCCTCTACTCATTGGGTGTCTCGTCTCCCAAAAGCGGGAGACTGAGAGAAGTCAGGGCTGGAAGGGAAAATCAGTGACATTTTCTTCCATTTTTCTTGTATCATCCATGTGGCTTAGGCTTGCAGAGTTGTTCTTTGACTTTATGTTTCTTTATGAGCCAATATAAAGATCTAAATTACTAGCTGAATAAGTTCACTGTTTTACTACTTTGGTGTTTTACAGCAAAATAAAAGAAAATAGAATTAGACATGTCCCAAAAGTAAGACTAGAAGAGGGGAAAGGTGCTTTCCTGGTCCACAGATAAGAAGCCTGATAATCACAGATGGAAATTCACTATAAACAAGAGTCTGGAAATGAGACAAGGCACTAGGATTTAACTGCTCTGGTGTCTTGAGAGCTTTCCAGAGACATCAGAAAGTGTTTTTGTTTTTGAGAGTGGGTTTTCATGTATATGTGCAGACTGCAACAGAATTGGACTCCTAGAATGCAGTAGTTGAACTTTTTTTTTTTTTTTAAGTAGGAGCCCGGGGTTGAACTCGGGACCCTGAGATCAAGACCTGAGCTGAGATCAAGAGTCAGACGCTTAACTGACGGAGCCACCCCGGCACCCCTTGAACATTTTAATTAGGAGAATTATTATCCCGAAAGTAAAGGAATAACAAGCAGAAAGATGGTGACTTTTCCCATAGAAATAGAAAGGAGGGCTTTCTATTCTATGGGGCAATTTGTCTTTATCCTCTTAAGCACACTCTGCTAGATCACAGCTTCAGAGACTTCATCCAGCTTGACCAAGGTGTCACAGCTACCAGGCTTTGGAGCTGGGACTTGAATCTCTTTTAAAGACTCTACCAGCGGTTCAGTGACCAAGGACACATCAGAATCTCCTGGAAGGCTTGTTAAAACAGATTACTGGGCGCCATCCCCAGAGTTTCTGATTCTGTAGGTCTTGAGGGGGACTCAGGAATTTGTGTATCTAACAAGTTCTCTGTGTAACTATACCATTTGGGGAGGATTTGAGAACTGCAGGAAATGTTCCTCCTGTTAAAAGGGCTCCCAAAACATTTAGACCAAAAGTTGAAATCTGATGATACTGGACACGTTCATTTAACATGATTACAATTATTTAGTTGTCAATATTATAAATCTAGGGATTTCAGATAAAAATCTTCTTCTGGAAAAGATCAGAAGACCTGGCATGGCAAAAGTCAGCTAAAGCTTAGTGTTAGCATCCTGTGTTAGAATGTGAACCTTCCTGCCATTTCAAGCAGTTACTTTACCTGCTTTGCCCTACACTAAATAATAATATAATTGGTGGCATTTATTGGGTTATTAAACTCAATTATCAAGCAAATATTGGTATTTGCCAGTGTCCAAGTGCTTTTTCTGTATTAGCTATTGAGCCCTCACAACCCTCTAGGAGTATTTTACTCAGACTGTGGGAACAAATAGAACAAATAAACTATCACAGCTCACACAATAGAAGTCAATTTCCACAGCTCATAAACTATGCGACCTTGCAAATGATGACAACACTAGCTGGACACTGTTGGCAAGCACTTTGTATATGTTAACTCCTTTAACCTTTATAACAACACTCTGAGGCACTATAACCACTTGCATTTTACAGAAATGGAAACTAAGAGAAAGAAAGTAAGCACCTTGATCAAGTGCGTAGAGATGGTATTAGCAGAACAGGTACTTGAATCCAGCCCACCTGACTCCAGAGTCCGTACTCTTAGGTTCTGCTGTGGACATTTTTGTGACTCTGATCTAGACCAATGCCTCCTTTATACAGATGAGGAAATAGACTATCTGAGATGTAAAACGACTTCCTCAAAATTGCAGAATGAGTTAGCAGCACAGGTCATATGCGTACTCACGAGTACCAACAAGTATGCTAGCAATGACCCTTGGTGGGAGTTTTGGTTCATTGTCATTTTAATACAAATGGCAAAGAGGTCAAATAAATGTTAACAAGATTCTATTTATTCTGTTATCTAAGGATGATCTCAGATGGCTACCTCAATTATTCTCAACCTGGCTGCACAGTGGAAGGTCTCACTGAGAAATTTTTAAAAATATGATGCCCAGGTCCTGCCCCAGGCCAATCAAAGAAGAATCAGAGGGATGTCTGTGATTTTTTTTTTTTAAGTATCCCAGGTGATTCTAATGTGCAGCCAGAATGGAGACATGCTGGATTATACTGTCAGGATATGCAGACTGGGTGAAATGGCTGGTAATTAGACATTGATGCTATCTCCTTCTGGAGGTTGTACAGGTTTCTGAAAAGACATCTGGTTCCACGTTCGAAGCCAACTGCATCCCTTGAACCAAATGCAATAATTGCTTGTTACTGTTGTGTGTCCATGAGTAATTGAAGAGGCTTACTTTTCTCCTGTTCCCATTAACTTCTGTGACTAAAGGAACCTGGGCTCCTCCTGTAAGAAGTAAACAGACTTAATCTGTGGAATGCTGCTGGCTTTTTTGGGTTAATTTCCATGTTTATTACTCTTGCCTTTTGTCCCCATCTAATCTGACGTTTCTTTCTGCTGCTTACATGTGACTGATGTGTGCAGCAACACTATACAAAGTGTCATTTGAAGAGCTCTTCGGTCCCCAGGCTAGCTCTGATCCTCATGACAACTGTGATTGGTCATTGTCAGTTCGATGGGGGGAAAAATTAGGAAATTTTGAAAACACAAATTCAGCTACACTAGTAATTTCAAGTTCTATTCCAAGTCCTATTCAGCCTTCCAGAGGTAAATATAATGAAAATTATCCAAGCAGTGCCTTGGCAGCAAAACAACATTAATTTGAATAAGCATTTATAGAGCACTTTCTTCCTCTTCTATAATATTCACCACACTTTATTATAGCTGTCCTTTTACTTTTCTGTGAGAATTTAGGCCCTGTAAGTACAGGAAACAGGTCTGTCATCTTCATCATTATGTCCTAGCACTAAATAAACATTTTCTGAACTTATAATTAAATGAATGACTATCTGAGCTGGGCATTAAAGACAAATAAAATTAAGACATGACTTCTGTCACTGCAAAGCTTATAAGGTTAGGAGGGAAATAGAAACATTCAAGAATTACAATTCATTATGGCAAGGGCTATAATAGAGGGAGGTATAAGGAAGGAAAGGTCTCCTGTACGCTAGCAATCTGTATAGATCACTTCTGCCCCCGAGACAGGAATGGCCATAAAAGTTAAAGTTTCTAGAATGTGCTTCATTTTATGGATTTGAATCTGGGACAGTGTAAGTAGTGTACACAATTCTGAAATAATGTTAAATTTAAAAAAATGATCCCAAAATTAAAAGGAAAAAGAAAAATACAAATGAACCTAACTGTGGGTCAAGTCGATGGCATAGCAACACAGAGGAATCACTTAAAAATGATTCTAAAACCCAGCTATTTGCAAGTACATATCAACTCTCTGTGGTGTATTGATGCAGAATTGGTCCCCGATTTGCTCATGCCTCCCTGTACCCATGCTCTTGGTCAGTCCCATACGGATTCTGTGACTTCCTGTATTGGTCTGCTAGGGCTGCCATACCAGAGTACCACAGACTGGGTGGCCTGAAAAACAAACTTATTGTGTCACAAATCTGGGGGTTAGAAGTCTGAGATCAAGATATTGGAAGGGCTATGTTCCTTCTGACGGCGCTAGGAAAGGTTCTCTTCCAGCCCTGTCTTCTAGTTTCTGGTAGTTCCTTGGCTTGTGGCAACATGATTCCAGTCTTTGCAAGGTGTTCTCCCTGTGTATATGTGTGCCTGCCTATCCCAGAATTTCCCCTTTTTATAAGGACATAGTGGATGAGGTCCTATTTTTAAGGTCCCATTGGATTAGGGGCCCACTCTAATATGAATTCATCTTAATTTAACTGATTACATCTGCAACAAACTTAATTCCAGGTAAGTTCACTTTCTGAAGTATTAGAAGTTAGGACTTCAACCTATGAATTTTTGGGAAGGCACCATGAAACTCATGACTTATACTTTATTCAGTGAGATAATAGCAAAGGTGACAAAGCAGAGATTTGAAAAGTGCTCGTACTTTGGGGCTTGCTCTCTTTTCCTACCACCATCTCCAGGACTAGCCTGCTGAATGATGAGAGAATCGTGGCCCGTTTGCCCCCATGACAAACTCAGAGCTGACCTACATAAGCAAAGACAGCCAGGTGACTGGGGGCTGCACTCGGTGAGAAAGTCTAGTGGAGACGAGCAAAAGAACCACCTAGCTAAACCCTATTCAAATTGCATTGTGACTTAAATAAAAAGGAGTCTTTTTTATTTGAGTTGAGTTGACACACAATGTTACATTAGCTTCAGGAGTACAATGTAGTGATTCCATAAGGTCATACATTATGCAGGGTTCACCACAAGTGCAACTCCATCACTATTAAGAGTATCACTGACTATATTCCTTATGTTGTGCCTTTAATTCCCGTGACTTGTTCATTCTATAACCGGAAGCCTGGACCTCCCACTTCCCTGCACCCATTTTGTGTTGCTTTAAACTACAAAGTTTTGCTGTACAACAATGTGTAACTAGTTGTGTGTTAAGAATGTGAGGAAAGATGAATCCGTTTCCAACTTTCAAATGTTCAAGCTTTTCTATGAAGAACTTGCTGTTACCCAAATTGCTGAATTTGGTCTGGTAAATTTAGATACTACTCAAGGCTTGCCTCCTTCCTTTTCACTGTGTGCTGTCTCCAAGGGCTTCCCAGAGTGAACAGAGATTAAAAAAAAAAAAAAGTTTGTCGATAAATTGCCTTTCTGTATTGTTAGGAAAAAAGGGAAAAAAAGAAAGGCTCCTTCCTCAACACTATTCTTTCTATAGATAACTATCATTTAAAGCATTGTCGATTGTTCATTTATTTATTAATTAGCAAATCCTTAATTAAGCAAATTTTTTCTTTTAGCACCTATAGGCAACGAAGCACTTATATAAAAGATTTTGGATATGCTAGCCATATCTTCAATATAGATATTTTCTTACTCTATATATTTTATAACGGAGACTCACAATCTCAGAGTTGGAAAGGGCCCTAGATGTCACTTGTTCTAATTTCTTACCCATGTAGGAATATTATCTTTATCATTCCCAGCAGGCAATCTTTCCTCCTCTGCTTGCATGCTCCTCATGATGAAAGGCTCATTACCTCACGAGAAAGCAGATTTTGTTGTAGAATAACACCACATATGAAAAATATTTCCTTGTCTTGACCTCAGATCTGCCTCATAATATGTTCTGCCTGCCCAGTTTTCTCAAAGGCTGTATCCTTCTGCCCATTTTGCTGCTAGTCCTAGGAACAGCAGATTTGTCCTCTTCATGTGACAGACCTTCAAATACTAGAAGGCACACCACCGCTGACTTGGTCTTTCCTTAACTGTAATAATAAACATTTTAACCTGTATAAACACAATAATGTTATGCTATATCTAAGAAGAAAAGTTCTGATAAGTCTAGAGTTCATCACCATTCTTTTTTTTTTTTGATTGATTTTTATAGAGAGAGAGCGCGCACATGTAGAGGTAAGGGAAGGAGCAGAGGGAGAGAGAGAATCTCAGGCAGACCTCCACTGAGCGTGGAGCCTGATGCAGGGCTTGACCTCACCACCCTGAGATCATGACCTGAGCTGAAACCAAGAGTCGGACGCTCAACCGACTGAGCCACCCAGGTTCCCTGAGTTCACCACCATTCTTAAACCATTTCTAGAACAAATGGAAAGAGTATTAAAAAGAAGGACTTGGGAAAAAGAATTCACCACAGACAGAAATAAAATGAAATAATGTGGGACATGACTGTTGTGTATGCCTTTTCTGGGAAAATATTAGTGAGGTAGTCAAGAGAAGTGATCTTTAAATCCCATATAGTATCTGTAACAAGAATGATGTTTCACAAATTATCAGGGTATCTAGGGACTTTAGAAAAAGCAAAAAACAAAACTTTTTTCTCAAAGGTGAGCACATTTGAGAAGTCAGCTGTTGGAGATGATGTTGATAGGATGACTTATTTCCCGCGCACTTTTCCTGGATAGTCAGAAACCCATTCCTCCGGCTGCATTTGTCTAGAGAGCAGATTGAAAGGAAGATACTGCATCTGTTGATGAAGAGCATATTAATCATTGTTTTCCTCGGTCTCTCATATGACCTAAGTTGGGTCTAGCCGAGGAGTACATTGATCTTGGACCTTGCGGGGAAAAAAATAGCCACTTTTTCAGAGAATCAACAAAGGTTAGTCCGTGTTTTTTCTCCTCTCCAGTGTCCAGCTCACCTTTGAAACCTGTTTAATTAGGAAATAGACTAAAAAATCAGCATATTAAAGTTGTAAGTTCACAAATTCTTCAAATAGGCAGAAAGAGGTTCAAATCCTGGCTTCTCTACTTGCTGGTAACATAAGCTTGAGTGAGTTATTGAATCATTTAAAGTCTCAGTGCTGATAACAAAAGCCATAGCGTCTGGTGAGCCTGAATGAAGGTTTCATTCTTTGAACATGCACACACATCTTGAAGCAAGAGGCAAAGGCCCTGTACTTTTACAATGATTTATCATTTATGGTCGATTATTATAAAAAAATTCAATATTGAAAGTAAAGATGCTTCCTTAGAACATCAGAAATGTAGTTTTTCCTTAACCAAGACAGTGATGCCATGTCAGAGCTGTATATTATGCTGGTAAAAAGTGGGCAGTACCAAAGAAAGCTTGTTAAAGATTATAGCTCAAAGCCAAGGCACTTTACTTTTGCCCAAAGAGCTTGTGATTGAGCATCACGTGATCAGGATTTGATTTCAGGTCTTCCATGTAAGAGCTAGAAGTTTAGACGAATCTGGATTTCAACCCCACCCACAGAATGAAAGGCTTCCTTTGTATATTATGGAATGGTTCTTTCAGTATGCTGGGAAAATTAAATCTTCTTGTTCCTTCAGTCTGTCTTTTGATTATTCCGAAAGCAAGTAGGCAGACACATGTGTCTTCATGGTTTTGAGTATGTAAGCCTTGTCTCCTTGGTGACAGCAATTCTCTTCTGTTTTATATGATTTCTCTTTCCCACTGCATACAGAATCAGGATGAGGCCAAAAATTATAGGTGTTTTGTAAGCCAATGTAGTATCAAACCGATTATGCTAAGAGAGATTTAAGCATGCATTAAATTCTTCACTCTTCAAACTCCTATCATTCAATGCATCACTTAATGGCACATCTTCTTTGAAGATTTCCTCTTCTCTGCCCTGCTCTCTGCTCCCCACCAAACACATCACACAGTACAACAGCCTCAGGACCAACTGCTCAATTTTCTGTGTGTCTATAAATGGTTTAGCTTTAGTAAAGTATGGCTTGTCACTCAGTTATTTAAGTGCCTGTCACTTTTCCCAGATTTTGAGAGTTTTGGGGGAAAAGCATATAAATCCTAGTACATAGCCTAGTACCAGAGACTTAGAAAACTATTAAATGAATGAGTAATGATAACGCTGAGGATAAGGATGATAGAAGCTAACTTTCTGACTATTTTCTATCGATTAGGCATTTTTCTAAGCTCTCTAATGAATGACTTTTATGGATACAGCCCCTCTATGACAAAGGTGCTATCATTTTTACCATTTTGTACATGAGAAAATTGAGGCACAGAGTATTTATTAAGTAACTTGCTAGGCAGTAAGCTTTAGAGTCCGGGAATAAACGGGACATTGTTATTAGTGATTAGTCATTAAAGGCTCTTCTATGTTGTCTCTCTTGAAAGAGTAAAAGAAAAATTAATGAAAGGATGGCACCCCCCATGCACATATATATACTTGATTATTAGCACGCTGATCCTGTTTCTGACCTGAAATCTCCATGTCTAGGGGGTGTTGTTTCCTCAGTCCGGCTTTAGAGTGGTATAGGCAGGATACTGACCTCTAAATATTGAGCTCACTTCCTAATCCCTGGAATCTATGAATATGTTGCTTTTCATGGTAAAAAGGACTTTGCAGATGGGATTAAGGATCTTGATATGAGGAGATTATCCTGAATTATTGAGGTAGACCCAAGGTAATCACAAGATCCTTATAAGTAAAACCTAGAGGAAGAAGAGCCAGAGAATTGAAGATTGTAGGCAGGTGGCTTTGAAAATGGAGTAAGGGACCATGAGCCAAAGAATGCAAGTGGCTTCTGGAAGCTGGAGAAAAAAAAATGAATTCTTCCCTAGACCTAGAAGGGAAAGCTTTTTTGACGCCTGAATTTAGCCCACTGAAACCTGGTTCAGATTTCTTCCAGAACTGTAAGAGAATAAATTTGTTTTGCTTTAGGTCATGAAAGTTTGTGGCTTGGGGACATTTGTTATGGCAGCCACAGGAAGCTAATAGGTCAGGCGTAGTGGCCTCTGATGGTATACTTAGCGTCAGACTTGAAGGAGTTTGGATAGATTTGTTGCTACTTGGCTAAGTAGAGAGTGTGATCTTCCCTGTGGAAATAGCACATAGATACAGATTTTGATGGGAGAAGGGAAAATAATTAGTCTTGGATTTCTTCCTGGACAGAGTTGGAAGGCAGCCTGCCCTGGGTGTTTTTAAGTCGCTGAGCCATTGCTTTGGTTTGGAAAGAGGCTCATTTGGAGAGTATGTTGCCACTTCCGAGGCAAACGTTGCTGAAAATTGAGGGTGGGTAGATGGACACAGAAATGACACTCGGAGATTAGGAAACTGATCCAGGAGAGTTGGGTAGTGAACACTTCTACTATGCAGGGCCCGAGGGGAAATGGTGAGCTCAGATATCATTCATTCAGGTGGCATTGAGCAGGCCTGACTCAGCAGAGAGAACACTGACAAGAGTCTCAGCCGTAGTAACATCTGAATTTAAGGCAGTAATCTTTCATGCTGGGGCAACCTCACTGTGTGGAAGGAACAGCAGTAAATTATCTTAATGGGGTGTGTGTGTGTGTGTGTGAGAGAGAGAGAGAGAGAGAGATGGAAGCTTTCCCAGTCAGTGACAAAGAGGAAGTTTATTCAGGAACTGGTGTTGGGACTGCTGATTAACAACACTTGGGGAAGAATTAATCCATGTTGGTTTCCACAGTTTATCAAGAATATAAACTATAGATGGATTAAGGGTTAAATACATAAAAAGAATTCATACAATCTTTTCCTCAAGTGTGGAGCTTCTGAGTATTGATGTCCGCGGGGATTTTCTAAGCTTAAAAGCTACAGAATAAGTGCAAAAGAAAAGACTAACATTTAACCAAATTTGAATTTAATAACTGAATGTAAAAGGCAGGCGACAAGTTAGAGAACAACAATGCGTCAAATGTGACAGCACATTTCTATAGCAGAGAGCACTCATGCAAGGGAGAGAATAGAAGGCCCCTAATAGATACATATGCCAAAGACATGGACAGTTCATAACAGAGGAAATTCAATTAAAAACAAGTGGAAAAATAACCTCACTAGTAATCAAAGAAATGCAAATGAAAACGAGATACCATTTTTGCTTATCAAATCAGTAAACATTAAAAAAAAAAAACCCTTGTAATATCCGTAAGAGCTTTCATATGCTGCTAATGGGGTATAAAATTGAATCATTTTTGAAAATATAAGGTCTAAATTTGAAATTTTTTCTAAATAAGTAATTGTATTATAGAAAGGTCTGATGATACACAAAACTCTCCATCAGAGTATTATTTGTAATATGAGAACACTTAAAAACCTCTTGAATGTTCAAAAATGCAATAAATGTTTAGAGAATGGATAATGTCTAACCAATAGAATATTATTCAACAATTTAAATATTTATTCACAAAGTATATGTTACCAATTAGTTACAAAATAAAGCATACAGAATTATATCTCTCTCATGATTTTTAAATGTTTTTGGAAACCTCTGTATAGGAAATAAAACTAGAAAAATACATCAAAATGTTAACGTGGACAGACTTCTACAAATTCTTGCTTTTCTGTGTTTTCTTTTTCCTGGTCCCATTTTATTTAATAAACATGCACAATTTTTGTAATAAAAATATTAAATAATCTCTGCTTGGCTCTTTAAAAAGGAGGCCTTATGTAAACTTGGATATGAAAGGGGAAAGAAGATGTGATTCCATTAAGAAAAGACAGGCTGAAAAAACTGCTGAGAATCACAGCTTATATCTAACAGGAACATGTAAGCAATACAAATAAGTTTCAAGCATATGTTCAATGGAGAGCAGAGCAGGCTTTTGTTTTATGAGTAGAATACTGTTTCCTTTGGTAGGGAAAATGACAGTGTTTCTTAAGACACACACCAGCCGAACCTGCTGCCACCTCTCCTCTCTTTCTGCTTATTCCAATTATGTGCAAAACACCCAGAAGGAAATAACTAGCCTCTTGATTGCTTGTCTTGCAAATTCAAACCTATAAATTGATAGCAAATGCCATCTTATCAAAGTAGAACCCAAGAATACTTAATTCTCTGCAAGACTCCTAGCAAACTGGAAAATGTACAGAGGCATAGTATTTACAAGCACCTTGATTTCCAGTTACTTGTGGCATTTTATGAATTATGAAATGAATTTCATTTTAGGTTATTGCATTTGCTATAATAATTGGAGAGTTTTGCATTGAGACAGTAGATGTGGAGGGCTGGGTGATTTCAACAACCACCTGTTGCCTGATCCTGAAAGTAATCCAATGTGTCAGAACAAAGCCACTTCCATTCATATTTTGTACAGGATTGCCAGGGCTGGAACTGGCTCCTTTTTCCAAATATGAGGCGTATGCATAGTTGGGAGTCAGTTTTCTTCCTCCTAAGGTAGGGCCAGAATGAGAGGGCTCCACTGGGAAAAAATCTGGATGCTTTTCTAAGCTGGAGTTGTGGTGCTGTTTATCAGTCAAACCAGCCACGCACATTTGTGCCTCCATTTCCCGCCCCCCCCCCCCGCCGTGGATTGCAACAGGTGTCACCCGTTTCACAAAGCAACTGCTTCTAAAGGCCATCAACCACCCACTCTACCCCTGCATAATCACCCATCCCACAGAGCTCATCATCGGTTTTTGAAAGCCACAGTCCCTTTTACTGCATCCTTTGCTGGTGAAGAATTGCCTGGCAGCATGGGTTATTATAATGGGCCCACCATATTCAATGAGATTGTCACCATCTGTTCTACCTTCCAATTACCAAAGCACATGGAAATCAAAAGGCAGAGACATCGGAAATCATAGGTAATATTTTCTGTTCATTATGTCTTTTGCCTGATGTGGGTTTTAAAAATTTCATTTGAAACACGTGGTAGGATGAAGCACACTTTTTCTGAGATGGAATTAGAATATAGTGATCCGGCACCGGGAGCAAATTAGTCCATGTGAGACACACGTGGGCACAGTACCCTGACCTCCAGCGTGTACTGGAGATTCCTGCTCAGCTTGCAAAACTCACATAATGTTAGGCATGAGGGGATGAAGTAGTAACTCCCTGAGCTGATATTACCAAGGCAACAGGAAATGGAGTTGTGCGAGTAGGTATTGTGGCATCGATATTTCTGCGTTTCTGCCCAACAGGCAATGGATTTTCAGCAAGACTTAAAAAGTGGCTCTTCCCACTGAAGTGATGTGCGTGTGTGCGCGTGCAAGGGAGTATTGAAGAAGAATGTGGACGTAGGTCAGGGATGGGAAATTAATGCTGATCCTAAAAGACAATTAAGGTGCCAAGGACAGAATGAATTAAAACTAAAATAGTCCAGTTGAACCAACAGTGCTCTAGCAGCACACAGCCATGCTGGAGAGTAACCGGAAACAACCCAAAGCAAGGAGCAGACATCATAAGAGCAGCTAGGTCCTGAGTATCCACACGAGGGATACAAAGTGTTTTTAAAATAGGTCAGATATATATCCTTAGCTCTTTGTGTTATGAATCCACTTTTCTAGGGGAGGGAAAACGAGATGAGGGTAGAAACACCCCGAACATGGTTTAAAGTTGGTTGTCTAGCAATTTGCACCATCAACATGCTTCTCGGCATGGTGTCTTCATCCTCAATAAATGGTTCTCTGTTCTTTCCAAAGTCCTATGCGAAGGAAGCCCTCTGGTTATTTCTAAAATCTGCATACTCGACTTAGATTGGGTAAAACCAGAAAGCCGTAAGCCCACGTTCAGTGTGAGTTTTGTCGAACACCTTTCTTTCTTCATGTACAAAAATGGATTATGCATTTCCCACCTACTCATCCTGTCCCCTAAGAATTGGCATCAATTGAATTGTTAGTACTCACTCCTGAGTTAGCCAGGTTTGTCATATGTCTAGCTGCCCAAGAGTAGCATAATGGTAAGATGAATTTCAGTGTGCATATGTTTGCTAGCTTTAACCTGCTGATGCTAGTTAGACCCACCTATCCTGTAATTTAAAAAAAAAATTCTCATGGAGAAATGGAGTGCCTGGATATTTTTGATAAAGTTAAAAATTGGGAGCCTAGCCATAGGCTCCTACTCATTACCAAATAACTATCAGCAGATTGTGTATACCTGAAATTGTTTCCCTCAGCATACTAATAGGATGGGTCTTGGTGCCTCATATTAAAAATACTATTTGCTATTGTGTGTCGACCATACTTCAGTAACAAAATAAAATAAAAAATGCTATTTGCTGGCTATCCCGCCCTTTTTGCTAATAGCAATAGTTTCACATTTTATCTGGATGAAAAATCATTCACAGCCATAAGTTTGGGACATGTATTTATTTTTTTAGTTACTCATGTATTTTTAAAAACAGCTTTATTAAGGTCTAACTGAGATATAATAAACTGTACATACTTAAAGTGTACAATTTTATAAATTTTGACATGTGTATACTCTTGTGAAACTCACCACAATCAAGAGAATAAACATAATCTTCATTCCCGAGAGTTTTCTTGTTCTCTTTTCTAACTCCTCCCTCTAGACCTTCTCCACTCATGGTACCCAACCATCACTGATCTGCTTTTTGTCACTATAGATTAGTTTGCATTTTCTAGAGTTTTATGTAAATAGAATCATATACTATGCACTTTTTTTAATTGGACATTTTTCATTCAACCTAATTATTTTAGGATCCATTCATGCTGTTGTATGTCTCAATAGCTTGATCCTTTCTATTGCTGAGTAGTAATGGTATAGCTATTCTCGCAGCTTGTTTATCCCTTCACCTGTGGATGGATGGCTATCTGTGTTGTTTCCAGTTTAGGGCTATTGTAAATAATGCTGCTTTGAGCATTCATCAACAGGATGCACATTTTAATTTCCTATAATTTTTATATTTCACAGCAGGAACTCAAACTAAATCAGCACTTTTCTGGCATCTGGAATGGACATATATAGCTTTTCTGGAATTTATGGAACTGCCTAACAGGTGTCAGGTAAGCAGAAATTTGGCTTGTTTATTTGCTAGCTCTTTTTCCCTAATGATTTTTTTACATGAAAACAAAGACATTGCTGTTTAACCAATAAACAAAAATATATTAGAACAGCCACTAAATATAGTCTCTGATTCAACCCTGTAAAATAACACACAAAGTGACACAGCTCAAATAGACTGTTTTTCAGTAAATGATACAAATCCTTCAATTTTAAGATGCACGTTTTGCCGTATTTTAACCTTTTGAAGACGTGGATGGCTCTTTCAATTGATTTATACATTTAATGTATAGTTTCTCTCCACCCTCCTTAAATGTCTACCAACTGATGAATGGGTCAACATAAATGGTATAGCCGTATGATAGAATATTATTCACCAATAAAAAGGGATGAAGTACTGATCTGGGCTACAACTGAGATGAACCTTGAAAAGATTATACTAAGTGAAAGAAGCCAGTCACAAAGGTCACATATTGTATGATTCCATTTGCATGAACTATCCGGAATACTCAAATCCATAGAGACGACCGATTAGTGGTTTTCAGGGGCTGAGGGGAGGAACAAGAGAGTGACTGGTTAACGGGTACAAGGGTTCCTTTTGGGGGCAGTGAAAAACTTCTGGAACTGGATGGTGGCAATGGTTGTATAAGAACGTTGTGCATTGAATGCTCAATAAGTGCTTATTGAATGAAAGAAAAATAACATTGTGCATGTACTTGATGCCACTGAATTCATACTTCAAGTGGTGAAAACAATTTTATGTCATGTGTATTTTATCACAATAAAAAAAAGAAGGAAAAATGATTTTAAAAGATATGTTAGAGGTTTGGCATGTAATTGAGAAATGGAAACCAAGGACATGGTATGACTTAGCATCACATGAGTGGGAGGCTGGTGTTATGTGTGCACACGTGCATTGTGTACTCTGCCTAGGTCTTGAATGCACTGCAGTTAAGTTCATGTCTTTCACAAAGAAAGAGTGGGCTGCATTGTAGTTGTTTCAATGTTTTGATTGAAAAATACATATATGAGGGGCGCCTGGGTAGCTCAGTCATTAAGCGTCTGCCTTCGGGGCTCAGGTCGTGATCCCAGAGTCCCGGGATCAAGCCCCACATCGGGCTCTCTGCTCAGTGGGGAGCCTGCTTCTCCCTCTCCCACTCCCCCTGCTTGTGTTCCCTCTTTTGCTGTGTCTCTCTGTCAAATAAATAAATAAAATCTCTAAAAAAATGCATACAGACTTATCCCAGTGTAGTGCAAAGAGGAGAGTTTTGGGGGGCTGGTCAAACTAGTTTAAAACCCAGGATAACTTGTTTCCAGTTCTGTGAAATGGGAGCCTCTCTGATCTAACATTTAACCTTGCAAATATGACAAGAGGCTGGTATGACTTATTTCACCAGAGTGAATGAATTACATGTATAAAGTGTGTAGCCTAATGCCTGGGACATAGAGTGGCTGCTTAACAAGTGTAATGTTCTGTCTGCCACCCACTCTCCCGAAATACATAGCCTTT
This sequence comes from Callorhinus ursinus, assembly GCF_003265705.2. Taxonomy (NCBI): domain Eukaryota; kingdom Metazoa; phylum Chordata; class Mammalia; order Carnivora; family Otariidae; genus Callorhinus; species Callorhinus ursinus. Next base: position 26,180,360 of record NW_027397083.1, on the reverse strand, counting down.
AATTACACACAACAATATAAAATATAAGTCTCTCTCTTGCATGGAGGAACTTAACACACAACTTATGGTGGGGACATCCTGCTTGATTTCCAGAGTCGTTACTATCAGATACATTGCATGCTAACTATTCTCCACCAGTCTACAACAATTGTGTCTTGGAGGGGAGAAACTCTGAAGACCTAATACAAATAAATGAAAAGGAAAGGTACTTTGATTCAAATATCTAGGGTAAGATAGAGACTCCTAAAGAAACTTAATTAAAATCTAAATCAAAATGGAAATTTGACAGGGGAATAGGATCTGGGTGTCCCACCTTATAACAAATAAATATTCAGTTTCAGCCGGGAATTAACTACTATGTAGCTTAGTAATAAAGAATACAAGTGCAGAATCATTTGAAGATCTACTCTTCTCTATCCTGAGTAGAGCACTCAAACCGATCCAATTCCATTTACTCGCTGTAGTTTATATCCGCAGGTGAAAGAGGGGCTTTATATTTTCATTAGAGGATTTGCAATGGGAAACCATTAGTTCTCTGTCTCCCCACACAGTGAGTGCACAGGGCATATATTTCAGACTTTATATGAACAAAATTCATTTATTGTTTTTCTCTGTAGAAATTAGGTTGTGCTTTTTTCCAGAGGAAAATTTAGGACAGATTCATTTCTCTCAGGGTAGTGGAAGATGGTGGCCATGATCAAACCAGTCCCCAGTAGCTTAGGCTTTTACTTTAAAACAAAGTCTGAACTCAGAAACGCAGATTTGTGTGCAAAGGAGAAGGGCTCTGTTCATGGCTTCCCATCTTGGGTTCATGCTCTGAAGTGTCAGGCTTTTGGGGTCTGTGGTGGTGGCCACAAGATGCTCTTTCTGCAGGAGCATTAACCTGGCTTCCAATCTCTGATCCCTGCCCAGGTGCTAAAACTACATCATATGCCTTTTAATCCATGGGCAAAGCAAAATAACATCCTCATTCACAAGACCTGGGGCTTTAAATATTGTGAACCCTAGGTCCCTATGCCCCGTTTCGAGCCATGGTGTGGAGGGCCACAGCTATCATTAACTGTGGCCAGTTAGCACTCAATAAGCATGGAGAAAATCACCTCACTTAAATTATCTTATTTAATCTTAGCAACTCTGCCTTGTGGATGTTATTATCCCCCTTCACTGTTTAAAATTTCTACCTGAATCTGACCTGCTCTCCTGGATTCTATCACCTTGCTCTACTAGTTTTTTTTTTTCCCTATAACAATTATCTCTTTTCCAATATAATATGTACTTCCAATGCAGGGAAGGTTTTATATTGATGGACCAATATTTCTAGTAGCACAGATGATTACTATAGTTCTTCTTTAGGTCAGCTTCCAAGCCAGTTCTGGTGCCCATCCGGGGATGAAATGGAAGGCAGGAATTCATTTGAGTAAGTCTAGAAGACTCTACCTAGCCAGAATTCATAGTCTGATGATTCGATGATCTCTTCCTTATGAATAGTGAGATTTAAGCTGTGCTCCTTCGGCTGGAAATCAGAATAAAGTATATAGAAATTCCACTGGAAAGATTTCTGGGTTAGTAGGAGGAATTTCTCTGAAGTGGACTGGTAAATGAATTAAGAGGTTCATGGAGCTACTCCTTTGAGACAGATGGTAGAGAATTAAATGGCACCAACCATGTGCAAAGAATCTGGAATATTAGTGATTTTGGTAGTCTTGACATTTAAGGAAGAGTTAGTGATGTGTATCATGGGAGTAGCCACTCTTCTAGTTCCTTCTCCTACCATGCCCATTCCCTGTGCTCATGGCAAGCCTCACAGAGATCTTCCCCAGTGAGACCACAGGAGACTTCTCTACATAATGTTCCTCATGGCCACTGGTCATTCTGTGGAAGTTCCTGTGTAAGTCGTATGTATTCCTAAACTAGAATGAACTTACTGACAGTGCCTTCTGTATTCTGGTAAGAATCATGTATGTTAGGAATATGATGATGTATTATGGAGTCTTTGTATCTTTAAAAAAATTCTATATTCCATTCCTCATAAGTCCTTGAATGTGAGATCTAGTTTCTGTGGTGCTTGATGCTCTGGTCTCCTGGATACTTATTTGTGTAGGCAGCTAAGACCCGCCTAAAGGGATGTTCTTTATCTGCCCTGGGATCTGAGGCAGACATCTCAAAGGGCCCTTCTTCTGTGAGCTCTTTACTTCACTGATTCTTAAATCTAATGTCTTGGCATAAAACCTACAGTGTATCTATAATTATGACCTATTCAAAGAGGGTTGAACTGATCCATGGGCTTTGGAAATAGATGGTCTGAATATGAATCCTGTCTCCTTAACTTACTAACAGTGGGACCTTGGAAAAGTAATCTGTTTTCTCTTGTGCCTCTATTCCTTTACCTGTAAAATGATAGTACTACTAGATTTATCTCACCATATTTGGGCAAGGTATTAAATAAATTAATGTATGTAATGGACTTAGATCAGTGCCTGAAACATAGTAATCGTCCATCTAAACTTAGATTGCTTAGCTATGTAACATAGTTTATGCTCGTGGTAATAGGGCACTGACTCTTCAGTAAAAATGCCTGGAGTCATCCAAGCTTCGGTTCCTGTTAATGTTGTAAACTTGGACATGTTACCTAATTGCTCAAAGCCTCAGTTTGCTTAGCTGTTAAATGGAAACAATACTGCAGGCATTTAAGTTATTGCAGAGGATTTGATTACATATTTGCTGTAAAATGACCACTGCAACTTCAGGCACAAGATAATCTGTTGATAAATTAATTTTTGATGATTGTTGTGAACAGAGAGTTTGTGATGATAACGTGATGGTAATTATTGATATAAAGACACTGAATAAATAGAATCTGAATTGCCCAAGGATTTGGGAAATTAATGAAACATGGCTCATACACTTTGAGAGAATCTTGGATGGGTGTACTATGAGATTCTCATTTTATACTGCACACTACGTGGCTCCAAAAATCTCCTGAGATTCTTCTACCTTTTTTAAAGTTACCTAAGAAAGCTGAGAGCGCCACGGGAACCCAGTAAAAGAGAGCCACTCCTTAAGTTAAATCCTCTGTATCCAGAATTATAGAAAAATAGAAGAAAGACCTCAGCTACCAAAAAATTTATAGCAAGGAAAGAAAGGAGCTATGCTTAATACCAAAGATAATGCCTGAGATACCCCTAAAAGGTTCTTGTGTTGCTTGAGGAGTCTCTGACCTAAGAACTTTCCACTCTTTTCCTCAACTCTTCTGAATTTAACCTTTCCAGATTTTAGCAGCATGACTATATATTGAAAATTACATTTGATTATGTGCTCTCCATCTTGCTGGACCTGCAGTCTTTTCAGATATTACATCTCTTATCTATAACCTCATTTGGAAATTATTCCCTTATATTTTGGGAATATAAAATTTTAAAAAATGAACACATTTTCAACCTTGACAAAAAGCTTATCCAACAGATACTACCGTTCCTACAAATAACCTAGTTCCCTTATCTTTTCAGATAAAGTATCTTGCTGGGTTAGTGTTTTTTATTTTTTCATTATTGAAAGTGACTTATGAGATCCTCATGAAGATAGCACAGATGCGTAATAAAGAGATAATTTTCTATTTTAATTTCATAACACAATTTTCTTCTTTTCAACACACACACACACACACACACACACACTTATTAGGACCTTTAGAGAGTATCTGTGAAGCAATAGCCATACCATGATTGTTGGAATAATAAATATAAAGCAATCACTCTACCAAAGAGTAGTCATCTTGGAAAAAATAAAAAAAGAAATCCCATTAAATTATAGTAATAGTATTGATTGTACCCTTTGTTGAAAGATCCAACAGGGCTGAGATTTGTCCTATTACATGACCTTGGATGATGATTTGACCTCTCTGTGACTCTGGGTGTAGAAAGGTGATAGAAAACTTGGCTCCTTTATTTAAAGGTATGTTACAGATTTAAGGAGTTAAATCCGTATAGATAATCTGAATAGAAAACTGTTACTAGTATAATCTCATTATATCTACCTAATAATTTGCTGAGGAAAAACTTAATGATACTAGTTTAAAATGTTAGCAAGGGATATATAGGTTTATATGTAGATAAAAACATCTGACAATGAATAATATTTACTCCAATTACAAGGTTGTTGAATTGCTTTGAGGAAAGACCTCACTTTGTCTGAGACAACAGATTGACAATATGTTGCAGTCATGGCAAACCCAATTAGATTCAACTCACCTTCTGCAGCCCTGACCTTTTAGCTGAAGTCATGTTTTTCTTAACTATAAACCCAGCTGCGGTTGAGTTAGTCTCAGCTGGTTAGAGCACCTCTGTTCTGTGGACTTACTTTCATGTTTGGGTTAGATCAATCTTGGCAAGTTATGCCACGTTACTGCTTGTTCTTCTAAATTGTGCTTTTCTAAAACTCATGAAGAGTGCCCTAATTCAGATGATTGTGTTTTATTTGTCCTCATACCCTCCTCTGAGGTTCTCTTCCAGGATCTTATTTGAACTTCATATTTTATTTAACATTATATGACTCTGGAAAAATCACCTGAGATTCTTCTCCATTTTTTTTTTTTGAAGTTACCCCAGGATGCTGCTAGGTCCAAGGAAGCTCAGAAAAAGAAGATGAGTCCTTTAAGCTAAATGCTTTGTACCCATACCTGTGAGAAAATAAAAGAAAGGTCTTCGTTCCTAAAAAGTCTAAGAGCCCTGACTTGCTCTTCCTACCAGCACACTGCAGCAATGCCCCTAAATCATAATTCTGTAGATGAGATCTTAGGGCACATTAGAACAAGCCACCCCTATGAACTTCCAAGTAACTCCTATACCAGATTAGTTAGTACTGTTCCCGCCCCACTTTTTAAACCCCAATGTCTTCTCAGATTCCTTATTTTTGACTGTTATGCAAGTCAGGATTTCTATACCCTTTGGAAACAATAATTTGCCAGTGAGCCCTCCTAGTTAGTGTCAGTGTTTTACGGAGTATTGCCAATTCCTGGCCTGTCCTGGTGAGCAGCAAGCCAGGCCCAGTGCAATCTTGAGTTAGAGCAAGGATGACATTTCTTTTTTAAATGACAGGACTGATTTATTAAAATTAATTAATCTGCAGCCAACTGTAATCTGAGAATAAAGTAAAATGATTTTAGTTGTATGTCTATATATGTCAATATCCAATAGCAAATGTTTGATTTTATTTAAAAAGCATGTATGACTTATTTTGAGCAAACATTGAACTGTGAACTAATTAAGATGTAAGAGATGGTTTTCACTTTCCAGGTGCTTTCAATCAAGTGACTGGGCTAGTTACAAGCAGGAGTCATTCAAATGCAAGTTGTACAAAGGATATATGAATAGAGCATTTATTGAGCACTTACTTTGCGCCAAGCTGTATACTGAGCATTTAAAGCTATTATTCAATTTAAGTCATAGAGCAATCTTAAGATGTAGATGAAATTCTCTCACTTTCACAGATGGGAAAACTTAATGTTAAAAGTTCAGTAACTTGCCTAAGGCCACAAAGCTCTGGAAATTTAAGGAATGTGGATGCAAATTCCTCTGGCTCTGAGACTCATTTCATCCAATTTACTTCTTAGTGTCTGCTCTTGTTTGTTTGATGCCTAACAAGATTTGAAACATTGATTCATGAGGCCCTCATCTACTGAGCTCTTCGTAGCAAAGTCTTACATACAGAATTATGATTTAGAGGATGGAGCAATAATAGGTTGAAAGGGAAGGACCTCCATGGAACCTCTCCATTACCCTGAAGGGTGAATACGGAGAATGAAGGTCACCTTTGAAATCATTTAGCACTTTGATATTTTAAATTCCCGTTCCTACATATTACGTAAGCAAATCCTAGTCTTTGAGGTATCCCTGTCTTAAAATATTTCTCTATGACTGTGAAGTGGGTAAAGATAACATCTAGATGCTCATTAGCCAGGACTGAAGAGAGATCCATAAATGAAGTGCCAGGGTAGAACTTAGGGATGACTTTAGATCAGCAGTTTTTGTCCTTCCTATCTATCATCACCTTTCCAAGTACTGCCTCATTAACCCCCCCAGCATATTTCTGGAGTCCTCTTCCAACAAGCCACTTCTTAGGCCAAGCACTACTCAACATGCTTTGCATGTATTTTATCCTTGTAAAATCCTATTGAGGTAGATAATATGTCATCCCCTTTCCCGATGAGGAAATTAAAGTGCATGTTTGTTAAGAAACAATACTCAAAGTTTGAACCAGAATGTGGGCTGATCGGAGATATGGATCAGACAACCTGATTCCAGAAAAAAAAGACAACTGAATCTCACTGGAGAGGCAAGAATGGGCTCGACTGCAAATGCAGTTAGTTACCCTACGCTTGTCCTCCTGGGGAAGATTCTCAGCGTCTTCCATTTACATAATGAAGACAGCTCACTTGAAAGCAAAGAAGCAGGCATCTTATTTTCTTAACCCATTTTTTTTGGTATTTTTTGTTTGCTTTTTATCTTATTTAAATTCAATTAATTAACATACAGTGTATCATTAGTTTCAGATGTAGAGTTCAGTTATTCATCAGTTGCATATTATATCACATGCTCATTATATCATGTGCCCTTTTAATGCCATTTTGTTAACGTTCACTCTTTAGTTTAACGTACTTAGAAAGGAGAATATTCAAACACAATTAGAATAAACTTGGCTGGATCTTGAGCTTGAACAGTACAGGATTTATATCACTGTTTCTGTTGTTTTATGGTATTAGAACTATGAATCTGACATTTCCTCCTAAAATGCAATAGTTTTTTTTTTTTGTCATAATGACTATCTTCTGCACTCTTAATTAAGAAAAAGAAGAATCTTTATCTCAAGGATTGGGGTTGCAGATATTCTTGCTTAAGGATAGTTATAACCCATTTTGATTAGTAGTGTAGATAAGAGAGGTAGATAATGTATATGTCCCTCCACTGGCATTTTTGATGTTTGGTTGTTGGACTGGGAGCATACACAGGAAGGCATAGTCATTCTTATGATTGTTGTAGTAATTCTGAAATGGTTGGAGTCACAAAACTCCACAAATAAACAGATGCTCTGAGGAATATATTTCAAAAGTCTTTCTTCCTGCTGTGTACTGCAGGATGTGGCTGGTTAATTCTCTGCACTTACCTTCTTTGATCTCATTTTTAACTTAGTTGCTCATTCCTTCCTTCTTGATGTAAGTTCTTCATTTGAATTCAAGGTAAAACAGTCCCTAATTATCCTCCTATAAAACTGGCAACTAGTCTTTATTCTTCTTTGCTTATTCTTCTTCATCCCCCTAGTTATAAGACACTGAATGACTTAGTGCTTAGACTTAGGACCTCTTCTTGGTTTACACTCATCTCCTTGGTGACCCAAATCAATGGCAACGCTGATGACCCCCAGGGTCTAATCTCTAAGACAGGCTTGTCCTCTGAATTGCAGATTCATAAATCCAATCGCCAATTCAAAATCACCACTTTGATATCTAATAGGCAAAACAGACCTAACAAATCCCAATCAAACTCCAGCTCTTCCCTGTAAAACCTGCTCTTCCATCATCTTCTCCCTTCCTGGATGGAAACTCCATTTGTCTAATTGCTCAATGTGAAGGATCTTACAGTCATTTTTCTTTATCTTACCTCTCATATCTGATATATGGCCAGGTCCTTTTGGTTCTGCCTATAGAATATATCCAAAATCTGACAGCTCTTTTTCCTTCCATCATTCCCACTCTGATTCAGGTAACCATTTTCTCTTACCTGGATTATGTCAATCACCTTCTAACTAATTGTCCTTCTTCCATTCTTTGCTTATTTCCACCTCTCCTCTCTCCAGCAGCCAGAGTGATTGGTGTTATAATATTAAATTCTGATCTTGACATTGCCCTTCTACTCACAAATCTCCCATGGTTTTGCATATAAGTCATAAAATCTAAAGCTCTAAGAATGGTCTCTGGGATCCTACACAGTCTGGCCCCCACCGCCATCACCTTTCTAACTTCACTTTATATATTCTGTCTCATTCACTCTGCTCCAGACACACTGGCGTCTTTGAAGTTCCCATAACATTTTCCCAACCCAAAGCCTTTTCATGTGCTGTATATGCTCCTTGAATGCCCTCCCTTCCCGGAGATATCCACCTCCAGCTCTTTGCTTAGATATCGTCTTTTCAGTGATTTTTTCTCTTATGGAATATTTCCTCTCTGGTACTCTTCTATGCCTTTTCAGAGCACTACTCATAATCTGACAGATTTGTAATCTGACATCTACCTTATTTATTTATTGTCTCCTTACTCTCATGAAGAGACAAGCTACCTGAAGGAAAAGGTTTTTGTCTCTTATGTATTGATGAACTCTTACGACCTAGAATGTTGTGGATATAATAGATTTTCAATATATATTTGCTGAATAAATGAATGAATGAATAAATGAGCGATATGATGGCAGTGCAGCTATTGGAAAAGACTGTGGCACTGGGATCTCCTCTTAAACAAACTTGAGGATATCCTGCCAGACATCAGGTTAATTAAAGAATTGGTGAACTATAATGATCTTATTTTCTTTATATTATCAGGGTCATTAGCCCTGATAATGGGAGAAGAATTCTGACATAGGTAATGCCTTCTTCTATATGTTACAGCCTTATCCCTTACTTGGTCAAATATAGGAAGAGTTGGAGCTACCCCCTTGAACAACAAAATTATACATGACAATCGGTTCTTCCCAACATAGCCATTTTGTACATTACAAAATATAAATCTGATTGAATCCCCAGCAAGTTAAGCCTTTGGTGGTTTCTTGTTGCTTTTATGATAAAGACTGAGTATGTAACAAGAGATACTAGATGTTATACTCTGGCTTCCTCCAGACCCTCACTTTCTCAGTTTCTTTTCACATGACTCTGACCTTTGCTTTGTTGCTCTAGTCATAATTTCCTATTGCTGGGATGCAAAATGTTCTCTCCTACGTGTGCTTCTCTCAGATTGGAGTGCCTAACTGAGCACCTCCCTTCACCTGAACAATACCTATTTTTTCCCCAGAATTTGGTGGCTCAGTCATCACTTCCTCATGTAAAAATTCTCTCACTTCTTGTCCAAATCCCCCTACTGTTACAAACACACCTTCTCTTAGATCCAAGTGGCAATTTGGGGGTAATAATTTGGCTATTAGATTTCTCCTTTGCTAGACTTTCAGCTTCATGGAAACCAAGACTCTGTTCTCCCTATGTCCCCACCATGAGCAGAGCAGTGCCTCGTAGGTAGTGGTCAGGGATCTGTTGAAGGAGTGAAGGAAATAACAGTCACATGCCTTCACATCCTGTGATTACATGCAGAACTCAGGTCCTCCAGATACTAAGGTTGATTAGCCAAGCTGATTGTGCATTTTAATAATTGTTGGTATTCACGTGTCATGTTCTTTCTAAACTCAACATTTTCCTTATTACTCCTTCTATTTTAGTTTTTTTTTTTAATTGGGGAAGCTGTATGATCTTGAACAAGTAGCTTATCTTCTATGAGTCTAATTCTTAATATATACTAAAAATTCATCTTATGAGTTTGTAATGAATTTAATGAATGTAAATGAGATAATGAGTATGGTTTAAAATAATAACAATAATAAGCCAATAAGATTAGCTCCCATATTTGGGAGCTTTCTATGTACTCAATGCTGTACTAGGTAATTTATATAAATTATCTTATTTCATCCTTCTAAAAAATCTATTAACTAATTTAATAATCACTATAATTTATCGAGTACTTCCTATGTGCCAGGGCTTGCCTAAATTATTTCCTCTGGCTCTTTCATCTTTGAGAAGTAGATATTAATATTCTGACTTTGCTAGTGAGGGACCTGAGGTTTGGATATGTTTGAAAAGTTTTTAAGGTCACATTAGCTTATCAGTTTCATGATCATTGCTGAAAGTAGCCTGTGCATTTCTAAGTTTCTCTGTAGACAAGAAAAGAAAGAAACTAAACAATAAGCAATGTTCAAGATTATGCAACTCAAATACTGGTAATATGAAATTCAAAGTGACCCTGGAGATCATTTAATCTAATGTCAACCGTAATTTTACAAACCTTGGAAATGAGATTTATTGGTTTGATCTGCTACAGCATAGGTACTCTGAAGGTAGAAGACATTTCCTTTTTAGTCTTAGTACCCACATATTGCTGTACATGATGTAGGTGCTTAATAATATTTATGGCATTAAATTTTTCAAGTTATCAATCAAGACAGAGCCAAGATTAAACCAAATCTTCTGACCTCTAATACCGGGTTCATTTTATTGAATATAATACTAAACTGATTAAGCTCTGTTCAGTGCTTTCTTTTTTTTTTTTTTTTCTTTTTTAGAGAGTGAGTGCATGCGGGGTGGGGGCAAAGGGGGAGAGAGAGAGAGACTCCTAAGCAGTCTCCATACCACTGCAAGCCCAACATGGGGCTAGATCCCACAACCCTGAGATCATGACCTGAGCCAAAATCAAGAGTCAGACACTTAACTGGCTGAGCCACCCAGGTGCCCCTCCGTGCTTTCTTTATTAAATAGCATCATTATTATTAATAACAGTGGGATTAGAACATTTCACAGGTGATATTACCACTACTACCATATCTGTAAGAGACTGTGTGGATCCTCCTGTGGACTTTATTGCCAGCTGCCTTTTTGTATCATTGGTTTCCTGACAGATGCATCCTAGCACCAGGGGTCCAGGTTTCCTTTTTAGGTCTTAAAGGCAGCAAAGAGGAGAGACATAGTTATAAATCAGTTCAGGGTATGGTTCAGTTTTCTTGATGGCAGCAGTTTGCTGGCATTCATGGAATCCCAGAAGAGAAATGCTACAGCAGTTAGCAAAATAAATGAACATGGGTAGGTGTGTGGTGATGGTGGTGGTAAATCCATACCACGTAATTAGTTGCATAGAGATTGAAACGTTTGCACAGAGGGAAGCATGCAAACAAGATGGCTATGGAAACATTAAAGGGATTGAGTTTGTTCAAACCTGTAAAGCAAGCTGCCTAATTAACAGTCTTCAAGAGATGACTGCTTTATGACCTCAGACAGCAATGTCCAATGTTTCTCAGTTCTGTCAATGAGAGAAGAGTATGAAATATAAAGATATCTTAGAAAAGACTAAGATATGACAGATGGAGTTCCTATTGTTGAAAAAGTTTCCTCCTTGCACTTGAACAAGAGCAGCTGTTAAGTGTCTTCCTCCAGACAACTTTAAAGAAAGATCCCTCACATGTCTGGGTTGATCAAAGCACTATCCTGTTGAAAAAAAGGTTTCAACTCATTCCACCTCAATAACTGGTAGCATCCCTTTTAGATCTAAGATTATACCATTCTAGGTCTTTTATTTATTTACATCCTTGATGACATTTACAGTATATCAGCTCAATCAAAGCAATCCTTTACTTATTGAAAGACCACTTTACTCAAGAAATTTGAGAAAGAGCATCAGAACTATTGAGTTTGATTTCATATAAATCCAGACCTGGTTTTATGTTAAAAATTGGATGACTTGAATATCACATGACAGACAATGGCATTGGATATCTGGATTCAGGGTCTGTTTTATGCATTGATGACTAGGTGGTCCTTGTAATTCTTAGGTTACTGAGAAATTCCACCAGCCTAAGATATTTACCCACTACTATGCTATGGTCCCTGAAATTTCTACCATTAGTCAACCATTCATTTCAATTAAGAAATTACTATTCTTTTGCATGTGTTAAGACTATAAATGCTTCTGGAATAGTCAATCTATTGGACAATTTTCAAACATAGTCCATGCAGTGAAAGAGTGGGCACTGGGTGTTATATGAAAACAATGCATCGTGGATCACTACATCAAAAACTAAAGATATATTGTATGGTGACTAACATAACATAATAAAATTAAATTAAATTAAAGAAAGTTAAGAAAAAAAAGAGTGGATACTGTACATCTCAAGTAATGGGAGACAAAGCAGGCAGACAGGTGAATAGTATGTACTGCTGAAAGGAACAGATGGAAAGCAGGTGAGCCCAGTGAAGCCAAAAGTAGAATGAAAGCATGAGGATGGGATGCTAGAGCTATCTCATAACAACTCGTAAGAGCAGACTTAAATTTTCAGGAGTTTTGAAAGCCAATTTTTAAGCACAGCCATTATTAAAAATTAACAAATATAATATAAACAAATCCACATTAAAAACAAAGTCCATAAATCCTCAAAATGTATCACCTCTTAATTATTTTATTATTTTCTATACTCTTTTGATTATTACAAGGAAATACTATGTAATGATGAGCTAAAGAGCATTTCTTCCCAAGTCTATGTTTAGTGACGTCATGTTGATAGCTTGAAATTCGCCATGGCAGGAGTACTTACACCATGGAAATCGGTAAATGCCACAAATCATGGGCTCTTTTTTTCCACGGAGTCCACTGTTAAGCATTTACCAGCACACCATGACTGTAAGAGGTTCATGAAATTTATTAGCTCCCCACAGGAGTAATAAAGTGTGGCTGGTAACCGTGGAAAAAGACAAAACACCCAGGCGGAAGCAGTTAATTCCAAAATGTTCTAAATCCTCTACCACCTGTTATCTGTGGATGCTAAGTAACAAACAGTTCATAATTTCTGCTGTCTGCCAAGTCCTTGCTACATTGTTAACAACTTGTCTTCCACAAAAGTATTGTCTCATCAGCTAAATGGAAACATCTGGAAACATCCAAAGCATTTTTCCTTCTACATGTTTTCCTCTTACTTTTAGTAATTCTTTCAAATGGGTTTGCTAGGGCTCTTGCAGATGTACCTATCTGAGAATAGGTTTTCCTTAGGTAGAATACTTCTTCAACTTCTTCAGCACAAAAATATGGGGAGTCAGAACGTTTCAGTGATAATCACAGCTGGGTTTGAATTTTGGCTTGTTGTTAACCAGATGTGTGACCTCAGATGAGTCACTCAACTCCCTAACACTCAGCTTCCTCCATCTTAAAGCAGAGCTGGTACATCTTACCTGGCAGTGTGAACTTGAAGATTTCATGGGACGTTGTATGTAAAAGTAAAAGCATAAACATGTCGGGCCTGGAAAAGTGTTTGTGAAATGTCAGTCTTTTTCATTACCCTCGTCTTATCTTTTCCACTAAGATACAGAAGATTTTCGGGGCTAGGACTATTCCAAGGGCAGGAAAACCATGAAATGCTCCAATCCAGCCTACTGGAAAGGAGTGTATGGATTTCAAAGTCCTGTTTGCACACTCGCCAACTAAAAGTTATCTTTGGTTTCACAAAGCCCCAGAGATAGCCTGAAGAAACATTTTGAGAGGAGATTTCTAGAGGTACACTTCTTATAGTTGAAAAGGACTTCTGAATGTGATCTGGTCTTTCTACAATAGCTTGGGGCCTTGGGCAGGGAGAAAGGAAGGAAAATTGAGTTCAAGTTTCTATGATCTATTCATCCAGAATTAACAGCTTTTACATATTTTGAACATTTATCTTAAAAAAGGTTCTATCACGTGAGACAAGCACCGTGATTTCTTTAACTGCCAAAAGGTTTAAATTAGCAGGGTTGTGTCTATCCCGAGAGTCACTGATAAAACAGAAGACTCATTTTCACTAAGCCCAGAATCTGGGTGCATCTCTACACTGAGCTATATGTTGCCTTCTTAACGTAATAACGGAGAGGAAAGGAGATCACATTGAAATACCTGTTTCCTACAAGTTCCCATAAGCTTTTGGGGATCAGAAACTCAAATGTTCTCCTAAGTTATTAAAATCAGCTTTTATTTTGAACAGTGGGTGACTTGAAATGCCCTGTAATTAATTGTGTTAATAGAACGCACAATAAAAAGAAAGGAAGTGTGAGGTGGTGGGGTGGGGAGGGAAAAATTGAAAGGTAAAAAAGAAAAAGAAAAGAAAACATACAGGGAGGAAGGTAAGTAATCAGTCCTTTCCACTTTTTTATTGATAAGCTGACTCTGCATTTTCTGAAGTGTACTTATATTTGTATTGTAACTCCAAAGTTATAATCTCCTTTCTAAGAATTCAGAACATTACTGTTATAACTCAAATTTATATACAGTTTTTCTACAAAAAATTTTCCACGGTGGGCAGCCAGGGTGTACTAGTGACAACCAACCTTCATCTCTGTGTATTTGTCTCTCTCTTGGCTTTAGCCACTTATGTTCAGATACATTTGCTGAACACTTCTCCCTGGATAGCACAAAGGACCTTAAATTGGCACATCGAACAATGAATTTACCATTTATTTTCAAACTTCTTGGCCTTTGTTCAATCCAGTTTATCTTTGTAACCTGGGGTGTGTGTGTGTGTGTGTGTGAGACAGAGCTACAGAGACAGACAGAGACAGAAAGAAAGAGAAAGAGGAAGGTTGGGGTGACCAACAGACAGAGAGACAGACAGAGACAGAAAGAGAGATAGAAAGAGACATAGAGAAATGCCCCAACATTTCCTCAGCCATCCAAGTCAGAACTCTGTAAGTCACAGCAGACTATCCTCTCTCTTTACTACTCTTAATAACAAGTCACTAAGATCTGTCTGTCTTACTCCCTAAACACTCAGTCCACCCTCTGGCACACACACAACTTCTGGCTCCCCATTGTCCTAATCTAGGCAGTCAACATGCTTACTTGCTGTACTGGCATAATTAGATTTCCTGAAACACATCTCTTCTGCTCCTTAAAAGCTTTTGCGTTCTGTCCCTAAGTGATCCTGTTAGAATGCAAATCTGATTATGCCTCTCTTCTGCTTAAAATCTGCCCGTCAGAATAGATTCCAAACTTGTTATCATGTACAAAAAGCCCCTTCTAACCTGGCCTTCTGCTTCCACTCCAGACTTCTTCACTCTGTCCCAAGATACCTTGTTGAATAAATAAAGCAGTGAATGTTCTAGCCCGGATACATCACATATTTTTTAGTTTCCAAATTCTTCTGTGTTCTCTTATACCTCTAAGAGTTCGAAAGTGCTATTTTCTCTGCTTGAAAGCACTTTCATTTCCCTTCTTTACCTGCTTTACTCTCTTCTCTTCCATAGGCAGCTGAAGCATTGTTTTTTTTCCCCCATGTTTTCCATGTTTTTTCCATTTCTAAACTGTCATTAGAATTTTCTAGACTAGGAATACTTTTGATGTTGATACAGCCACTAATAATCTCTGTTTCTCAGGTAGGGACACAGAGCAAAATGCAACAAGAGATAGGAAAAAAAAATGAAAACAGAAGGATGTGGACATTAATGTTCCTTAAACTAGTCACAGCTAAAGTTTTCAGATGCAACCAGCATTGTCTAGAAAGACTCAACAGAAGGCAGAATGGCAGGTATAAAGATCTGAAGTGGGAAGGAGAGAGGAACCAAACAAAACTGGAAGGCTAGTTTGACAAGGAACTAAAAGGCTTAGTTTGGCTGAAACCTGCTAATTTTCTCATAATTTTAAGTACATTTATCAGATGACAGAACTTAGGAAAAATCATATCCTGATGCTAAAATGCTTGTTAAAAAACCAGCTTTCAGCTTCTCCTCAAATAATGTCTTTTTCCCCCTCTTACAACTCTAAAATATTTCAAAACATTCTCAATTTAAATACATAAGATTTTTGCTGATTCTAATTTTCACAGTCTACTGTACACAGGTAAGGGCACAAGCATGCAGGTTGGCAATCTCTCATGACAAATGATACACAGTTTTGGATCCTGGCTCTTGTGAACCCTGCTGGAAGGGGGGGGGGTTGGGTGTAGTTGGTGAATTAAAGCTGATCCTCTTATGACAGGAGTATCACTTGTAAGAGCCAAAAATTCATTCCAACTAGCTTAAGCAAAAAAGGAAGTTTATTGGATACAATGACATTTCATGGAATGTAAAAGCAGAAAGTGGACAATCTGGATTCAGAATGAAGTGAATCAAGGAAATAATAGGTTAAACCTGGAGTGACTCTTTCCATCTCTCTCTTTCTGGCCTTGTGGTCTCTCATCTTTGCACTTGTGAACACTGTGTCATTCTCCCTTTTGGCTTGTATAGTAGGTTGCTTTACTTCTTCTTTTTTTTTTTGATTTTATTTATTTATTCATGAGAGACGGGGGGGGGGGGGGA
>NW_027397083.1:26101395-26164156 GCF_003265705.2 Callorhinus ursinus | reverse complement strand
GTCCCAACACACATTGCAGACTAAACTTTTATATCCCAATTCTAAATCCTGAGGAGAGAAAATTTGATTGGCCCTTTTTGTGTCAGATTAAACTTGCCAGATTTAGCCAATAAATGTGTTCCATGCAACATTTGGGACATGTTTATACCAGAAAATTTTATGTTACCTGAAATTCAAATGTAACTGAGTGTCCTGTACTTTACCTGGCAATCCTCTGTCAGGTATTCTCTTTTGGTCCAATCAGCTGTTGCAGACATGGGAATGAGGCAAATGGAGCAAAGGATGGGCTTGCCCTTCTGCTAGTTAATCGAGTGATAGAAAATTCTTAGGAAGGGAGATGTGGACTTAATATGTACGTGAAACAATCTGTTGCATCTAGGATAGAGTAAATGAGAGAGAGAACTTTGGTTTTATGGAGGGGCTGGGATTCAGATAATAGGTAAAATATTTGCCTGTTGACTAAGAACAAAATAGTTTCAACCAGGCACATTTTTTAGATATATATTTTTAATTATGAGATGTACTGAGATGAAATTTCATCAATGTGCTTGATTTAGATTTCATCCCATAAACATTATCTGAGTGCCTTTGTATTAGAATCTTAAATCTATTTTTTTCTTTTAAATTTCGATACACATCCTGAGAGCTGACCTCATCATTATAGTTCTGTGGTTGGGGACATCGAAGCTCAGAGAGGCTAATTATCTACCTAAGATAACCCAACTAGAAAGCAACAAAAGCAGAATTTGAAGTCAGGGCTGCCAGAAGCCAGAGCTTTCCACTGTACTGTGCTGCTTCTGAATATTGTTGCTTTATACGCCAACATCAGCATTATTCCAGGCTGCCACTAAAGATTGTTATAACTCCTTTGTTGGGATCTTAAATCAGCAGCCACATTTTATATGATGAAAGGCCTAGGGACCACTTCCATATGGAGCACAAGTAAGAGTGTTTGGCTTCTGCCCAAATATCTTCCCTAGAATTGCTTTCCAATATCCCTGTCTGTTTTCTAATCCTAAATGAGTGTAGCACTGGTTGAGGTACCTTCTGTACTGTTGATAACAACAACTGATGCATAGATTTTGCATATTCACGAGTGGAATTATAGCAATACATAAATGCCCTACATTAGTGCCTCATAATCAACATCTACTTCCTCTCTTTTTGTTGTTGTTGTATAAAATAAAGGAAGGGGGCTGGTAAGCTCAGTCACTAATCAAAGATAATTATACCATGGCCATCCAAACATTTTTCTGGGCCTCTGTGAGGCAAGCAGGATTGAACATTTAATGTACTGTTTTAAGACAGGCCTTATGTAAAGGGTAACAAGAGCGATGGTAGAATCTTTTTGTGAAAACAAAGAATCAGAGAATTTTTCTGGAAAGAACAGGCAAATTTAATTCAGTGGTCAGCAAAATATTTTTTCCATTATGAAGTACCGAATAACAATATTGAAATGAATGAATGGATTGTTCTGAATAAAAGCAAATTGCAATAAAATTGAAATATTTGAATGGGATGAGGGCAAGATTGTGATCCTTCCCAGGAAGGTTTCCCTTGAAACCTATCTTTTATACCTGAAGGTCACTTGTTTTCAGTACATACTGGACACTCAAATAGCATTGTCAATAGACGAAGGATAAACTAAATCATAGCTCTTAATTGCGGCATGAAATGAAGTTTGTGTTGATCCTAAGACTAATCATAACTTTTCAACAACAATTTTTAACATCTTTCTATATGATAGGCACTGTTCTAGGCATTGATGGGACAATGGCGAGCAAAGACAACTACAGTTCTTATCCATACAAATCTTAGGTTTAGTGTGAGAAGACGGTCCTTAACAGAAAAAAGTCAAACAAAATGCATACATAATATGAAACTGGGATATGAACAATAAATGAAAGTTACATGATGCAATGAGAGCACAAATTAGGCCTGATGAATTCCACCTCATCAGGAATTTGGGGGACCACCCCCCTGGGAATTGATAGTTGAAGCAGGTACCATTTTAAGCAGGTTGAGATATATGATGTTGCTGAAAATTTTAGAGATACAAAGCACAGATATTTTTCAAACATTTGGCTCTTAAAAGGAAGAGAGAAATAAAGTGGAAGAAAACGGAAATGGGGTTAGGTTTTATTTTGTTTAGTTTTGATAGAATTGATGTGATTATTTTAAAATACCAATAGGAAGAACACATCAAGAGGGATAAACTAAAATGAGAGAAAATTGATACTGCAATTAGCTAGAAAATGTGAGAGAAGACAGCCTCCCAAGAAGGGTGGGAAGGAGGAGGAAGTATATAGATTTTAATAGGAAAAGCTAAGAAAGTAATAGGTTTAGAAGCAGTTAAATTTAAGGTTGTGATAGCAAGAAATTGAGGGAACTCTTATCTGATGACTTTGATTTTCCCCATAGAGTAGGTAAAAATGTCCACTGAGGATGAGTGACAAGTTGGGAAGGGTAGAGGATTGAAAAGACAGAATTTTAAAAAGTCATTGTGGTAAGAAAAAACTAGGCTGACCAGCAAAATGTAGTGGTATTACAACAGAGTGTTGAAGTTGTATTTGATGATTATGATTGAGAGAATGTAGCAGTTCCTTATATTATACACAAAAATAAACTCAAAATGGATGAAAGACCTAAATGTGAGACAGGAATCCATCATAATCCTAGAGGAAAACACAGGCAGCAACTTCTTTGACCTCGACTGTAGCAACTTCTTGCTAGACACGTCTCCAAAGACAAGGGAAACAAAAGCAAAAATGAACTTTTGGGATTTTGTCAGGATAAAAAGCTTTTCGCACAGCAAAGGAAACAGTCAACAAAACTAAAAGGCAACCTATGGAATGGGAGAAGATATTTATTTGCAAATCACTTATCAGATAAAGGGCTGGTATCCAAAATCTATAAAGAATTTATCAAACTCAACACCCAAAAAACAATCCAGTCAAGAAATGGGCAGAAGACATGAGCAGACATTTGTCCAAAGAAGACATCCAAATGGCCAACAGACACATGAAAAAATGCTCCACATCGCTCGGCATCAGGGAAATCCAAATCAAAACCTCAATGAGATACCACCTCAATGAGATACCACCTCACACCTGTCAGAATGGCTAAAATTAACAAGACAAGAAAAACAGATGTTGGCGAGGATGTGGAGAAAGGGGAACCCTCCTACACTGTTGGTGGGAATGTGAGCTGGTGCAGCCACTGGTGCTGCCTACTGTAGCAAGCAGTATGGAGGTTTCTCAAAAAGTTAAAAATAGAACTACCCTATGACCCCCAGCAATTGCGGTACTAAGTATTTATCCAAAGGATACAAAGTGATTCAAAGGGACACATGTATCCCAATAGCCAAACTATGGAAAGAACCCAGATGTCCATCACAGATGGATAAAGAAGATGGGGCATATATATATACAATGGAATATCACTCAGCCATCAAAAAGAATGAAATCTTGCCATTTGCAGCAATGTGGATGGAACTAGAGGGTATTATGCTAAGTGAAATAAGCCAGTCAGAGAAAGACAAATACCACACAATTCTACTCATATGTGGGATTTAAGAAACAAAACAGATGAACATAGGGGAAGGGAAGGAAAAATAAGATGAAAACAGAGAGGGAGACAAACCATAAGACACTCTTAATCGTAGGAAACCAACTGAGGGTTGCTGGAGGGGAGAGGCCTGGGAGAATGGGGTAACTGGGTGATGGGCATTAAGGAGGGCACGTGATGTAATGAGCACTGGGTGTTGTATGCAACTGATGAATCACTAAATTCTATCCCTGAAACAAATAATACAGTACATGTTCCCTAAATTGAATTTAGTTTTAAAAAATGTAGCAGTAATAAAGCAGAACATTAAGCAACTTTCTCCAATATCACTTAAACACTTTAATTCAGACACAAAAAAAGTGGATAGTTGGGTTGGGGGGGTGGGAAATTGCAGAGATATGAGAGCTTTTAAGTAACTGGCAAGGATCTTACTAGAAAGCTAAGCTATGGACTCTAAGCTGGTTTAATCAGTGACTATGTGATCTTGGTATAAAATTGTGAGATTAATAACAAATGCCTTTTATCCTGCCCAAAATTGTGGTAGAAAATCTTCATGTTGCTTTTGTTAGCATAAGTTTGATTGATTGATTGACAATTCAAAGTCAAAATTTCTACTTTGTCCTTTTATAAGGATATTTCCATGATCTTATATTCCAGTTATTTTATTTTATTTTTTTAAAGATTTTATTTATTTATTTGACTGATAGAGACAGGGCGAGAGAGGGAACATGAGCAGGGGGAGCGGGAGAGGGAGAAGCAGGCTTCCCGCGGAGCAGGGAGCCCCATGCGGGGCTCGATCCCAGGACGCTGGGACCATGACCTGAGCCGAAGGCAGACGCTTAACGACTGAGCCGCCCGGGCGCCCTCCAGTTATTTGGGTTTAAACTTTGTTGCTATGAGTCCCCAGAACCAACATTATCCTGTCGTCCGCCTCCTGCTTCCAAGGGAATAGTCTCTGATTTTACTTTGTGCCAGTCTGGAACCATAGCTTACTACTGCCTTGGGTTTTTGCAGAAGAATCCTCTGTCCTCTGATACTTTAATGCCAGTGTAGCCTTTACTGAGATTCCTTTCAGGAGATGAGGTAGGACAACCTCACAACATACATCACGGTTAGGAACTTCATTATCTCCTCGGTCATTTCTTTCTCCCTCAGGGTCTCCACTTCATCACCACCGCCATGACTTCTTGTCTCCTCTCATTGCTTCATGCAGATCTAAGCTCGTCCTTCCCACTTGTTCTTCCTCTTAAATGCAAAAGATGCCTCTCTTCCAGGCTCAAACCGAGAGCCTCTGACTTCTTCAGAGTCTAGGTACCAACAGGTCCATATTCAGACCCTGGAGGCTCAGCTTCGACACAGAAGCAGGTATATCAAAACATCTCCAAAAAAAGATGGGTCTCTCTCAGCAAGGTGTTCTCATAAACTGTTCACCAAGGGAGAGGAATTTTCTCCCAGTGGAGCCTTCTTCCTTCAGAGGGAAGGCAGCCCAACTGATACCTGGATTCTAGACTTCTGGCCTTCAGAACTGTAAAAGATTAAATTTCTGTTGTTTTAAGCCACCAAGTTTATGATCATTTGTTGCAGCAGCTCTAGGAAACTAAATCATATATGGAACATTTAATGTAACATTTGAGCTTTTCTCCGCCTCATTTATTCATATCTTGGGGAAGACAGTGGAATCTGGATGTCTATTTAAGAGTAGTATCTGGATATGCATGGCATTGCTTTTTCTTCTTCCCCTTTGGGAGCTAGTTTCCATCAGAAACCCTGCCTTTTGGTCTGCTGCTCCATGTTCCAAGTTATAGGAGAATTATTTTTCCAGCACAGCTATCAAGGGGCACGTAAATATGTTTACTTACTAGGTCTGATATTAGGAAGCCAATTGTTGCCACACACACACACACCTAAGCCGCAATCTCCTATTTTAGTGTTACCGATAATAAAGGTAATGTTATTTTTCTACATCTGTTTTCCCTTCAGACTTTATTTCCATTTTAGTCAATTCTAAAATCTTTTGGAATTTACTCTTTACTTGACTAACCCCAAGTTTTCTACA
Source organism: Callorhinus ursinus (assembly GCF_003265705.2). Classification (NCBI taxonomy): domain Eukaryota; kingdom Metazoa; phylum Chordata; class Mammalia; order Carnivora; family Otariidae; genus Callorhinus; species Callorhinus ursinus. The sequence goes on along the minus strand of NW_027397083.1, from coordinate 26,158,533 downwards.
GCCCTTTCCTCAGCTCCACCCCACCTGAGATTATTGAGGAAAAAAGATAGAGATTGGAGCTATCAGAAGAGTATTTTGTAGACTCACAGGACCCCAAAGGAATAAGAACAATTTCTGACTTCTTAAAGTCAGAAACCTAAAGACAGCAAAGCCACATATTAAAAATTTGGACAGAAAATTGTTTTTCAACCTAGAATCTGAAACCCAGCCAAAATATCCATCAAGTGTAAGGGTAGAAAAAGTCATCTTTGTAGCAGGAGAATAGAGTAGTTAAGGAGTTTATTTCTGAGTGACTATCTTATCTGACAGATTTGACTCTTGAAATATTACACTGAAAGTTTTTTTTTACAGAATTATTGGAAGGAGTGAAGGTATTTGGCAAGAAGTATAAGAAAATTAAAAATTACTAACTCCAGGAAATAATCGAAAGATGTTCAGGAAAGGAAAATTGGTTTATCAGTAAAAAATAGTTACAGTTATAACAATTAAAAGACTGAATATTGACTTAACAGTTACAATACAATTATACTGAATGAATGAAGGAGGGAGTGAAAGGTGTGAGAAAGGTAAAATATTTTTACCTTATGTCATACTACTGTGACATAGATAATTCAAGAGATGAGGGTGTGTGTGTGCATGTGTTCACAATTTAAAAAGTAAATAAGAGAAGAGGCAATCCAAATAAATAATTGGAAGGAGCATTTCCAAAGGCAGGAATAAGAGAATGAAGGGAACAGCTATATTTGTTATAAGCTTTTGTGTATTATTTAAGTTCTTAAACCATCTGCATGTATTACTTGAAGAATAATAAAAGTTGATTTAAAATGTATAAAAATAAAAGACTATAAAATTTATCTTATAAATGTGATTTATTAATATATATTCATAAATAAATCTACTAACTATATTGTGAAAACAAAACAAATCTTACCCTGCAGTTATATATTGGTATGCATTTGTGTACAATTCGGTGATGAGAAGCAAATAGGCATAAAATAAAAATTGGAGCCTTGGGCTTCAATCTAAGAGTGAAAATTAAATATACATATAAATAAAAATATAAGGAAAACCAAAATTGAACTAAAATACTAGGCAACCATAAAATGAAAGTTGGAAGATTGGAAGTAAAGCCTTGGGTGCTTATATCTTCTAGGCAGGGGGAAAAAGAATTGATGAACTTCACATTCTTTAGATAGAACATGGTGTGTGTGTGTGTGTGTGTGTGTGTATTTTTTTTCATATATTCATATATATATATGTCAAGTAGCAAATTATTAGACTTATGTATATTTTAAGGGGCATCCATATATGAGGCGCTATTATTTTTGCTGAAAACAAAATGAACAAAAATCCCTGGCCTCATGGACATTATCATCTAGACAACTAATTTCAAGTACACATGAAAAATTTGCAAAATTTACTACACATTAGAGCCTAAAGGTTAGCTTAGAAAGAAGTCTCAAGAAATACCAAAAAATCAACATCATATTAAGCAGGCGCTGTGACAAAAATGCTGTTTAAGTAAAATTAATTTGAAAAGAGAGAAACCTTTCATCAGGTTGAAATTGAAAAAAAAGCCACCCTTCTAACATAATGGAAATTATTAAAAATTTAGATAAAAACAATGAATACATCATGTACAAAAACTTTGGGATGTAACAAAAGCAATACTTATAAATTTATATACTAGAAAACAAGAAAATTTCTAAGCTTTAAAATTTAAAAACCACACATTAAATTCCAAGAAGTAAAAGGAAGGGAATAATAAATGCAAAAGTAGAATTCATCAAAGCCAAAACCAAATTTTGTAGAAGATGATACAATCAAATATTATATTCTTTCTTTGGAGAAATAATTGTGAAATTGCCAAAATTGACCAAAACATAACTAGTGAAGATATAAATCAACAATATTAGGAATGAAAAGAAGGCTATATTTTCATATGCAGTTGAGGTTTTTTTAATCTTTCAAAATATGTTGTGTACAACTTAATGCAAAAAATTAACATTGTGACATAGTGATTATCTCTTAGAAAAATATAAATTATCGAAACTTACTTAAGATAATTGAAAACAGGGAAGCAGTTCGAGCTGTGAGTGTAGGAAAATCCTGAACTTACATCCTCCCACGGAAACAACAAATTTACAGCTACATATGGAATAATTTCCTCTGAAAATGCCCTGAATACTATACAAACAGAACTTCCATGACAAAGGATAAAAGGGCCACATCAAGAGGGGTAGGAGAGGCAGAGACACGTTCTCACCAAAAACCCCATTCTAGGGGGCGCCTGGGTGGCTGAGTCGGTAAGCGTCTGCCTTCAGCTCTCATGATCCCAGGGTCCTGGGATCGAGCCCCGCACTGGGCTCCCTGTTTGGCAGGAAGCCTGCTTCTCCCTCTCCCACTCCCCCTGCTTGTGTTCCCTCTCTCACTGTCTCTCTCTGTCAAATAAATAAATAAAACCTAAAAACAAAAAACAAAAACAAAAATAAAACAACCCCATTCTAGGTGTGGCAACATACAATCAGGAGGGATCTCAAAAATATGGAAGTTTTCCAAGAAGCAAAGGACTAGTCCCCACCATCAGGTACCCCAACCCTTAGGTCCTGCACTGGAGAGATGAGCCCCGAACACCTTTGGCTTTGAAAACCAATGGGAGCATGTCCAGGAGAACTAGAGAACTGTAGAGAACAGAGAACCCTCTTTTAAAAGGTTTGTATGCAGACACTTGCCCCAGGACCCATAGCAAAAGCAGCAGCTTGAAAAGCTTCTAGACCATATGTGAAAGAGACCCATTTACTAATCTTAAAGCAACTGCTTGGGAGGCAAGAATTTTGGGGGATTCTCTCCAGGAAAGAAAGTGCTAGTGCGTGCTATTTTGCTCTCTTGTTCTACTTTGCTGTAGCTGGTGCTGGTGGGCACTCTGTTGGCAGTCTCCCTCTAACCCGCTAGCACTGCCAGGCACACCCAGCTCCCCTGCAGCCACAGCTCTGCCACAGTGGGTGGTTAAACAGTCTGCACAGGGGATGCCCCTTGAGCATCTGGCTCTGGTGGCCAGGGAGGGGATTGCACTTCGGGGTCTCCTCCTACACAAGGCCACTCCTTCAAGCCTGGGAGAGGTAGCTCTTTTGCCTAATGCATAGAAATTAACATAGATAATCAAAATGAAACTATAATATGTTCTAAATGAGAGAATAAGGCAAAACCTCATAAAAAGACCTTAATAAAATGGAGATAGGTAATCTACCTGATAAAGAGTTCAGAATAATGGTCATAAAGATGCTGACTGAAGTTGGAAAAAAAATGTATGAATGCACTGAGAACTTCAACAGAGAGATAGACATATATGAAAGTACGAAACAAGTTACAGAGATTAAGAATACAATAACTGAACTGAAAAATATTCTGGATATTTTATTCTGGAGTTCGATAGTAGACTGCAGTAGAACTCACCCACCCACATAGAACATCAAAAAGAAAAAAGAATTTTAAAAAGAGAAGGATACCTTAGGGACCTATGGAACAACATTTAGTGGGATAACATTTGCAGAGAGAAAAGAGCATAGAACTTATTTGAAGAAATGGTGGCTGGAAACTTCCCTAATCTGGGGAAGAGAACAGACATACAGGCCCAGGAAGTCCAGAGAATTCCAATAAGATGAACCCAAGGAGAGCCACATCAAGACAATATAATTAAAATGTCAAAAGTTAAAGAAAAGGAGATAAGTTTAAAGGAGGAAAGAGAAAAACAAACTGTTAAATACAAGAGAAACACCATAAGCTGATTTTTCAGCAACAACTTTGCAGGCCAGAAGGGAGTGGTGTGACATATTCAAAGTGCTGAAAGGAAAAAACCTAGCTGGGTAGAGCATCCTTGGTTGGAAGTTTCTTCAACATCCAGCTAATGTGAAGGTCAAAAGACAAAAGTAGTAAAATTTACTAAAACTACAATAATTAGCTAAAGGATACATACAAAGATGTAAAATGTGCATCAAAAACTTAAGAGTGGGAGTAAAAATGTAGTTTGGGAATGCGTTCAAATTTACATTGCTATCGACTTAAAATAGACTTATATACATATGACAGTATATGTGAACCTCACAGTAATCACAAAGAAAAAGTTATAGCAAAAACATAAAGAAAATGAGAAAGTAATCTAAACATAACACCAAAGAATGGTATCAAAACTGAAGGAAAGAAAGAAGAAAAATGGAACAGAGAAGATTTACCAAAATAGCCAGGAAACAAGTAACAAAATGGCAGTAGTACATACCTATCAATGATTACTGTCAATGGAAATGCACTGAATTCTCTAAACAAAAAGACATACACTGGTTGAATGGATTAAAAAACATGACTCCTGGGGTGCCTCAGTGGCTCAGTCTGTTAAGCAGCCAACTCTTGATCTCAGCTCAGGTCTTGATCTCGGAGTCGTGAGTTCAAGCCCCATGTTGGGCTCTGTGCTGGGCGTGGAGCCTACTTAAACACAAGCAAAAAAACATGACTCCTCTATATGCTGCCTACAAGAGGCTCACTTCAGGAGTAAGAACACAAAGAGTGAAACCAAAGACCTTCTAGAAGAAAACATAGGCTGTAAGCTCCTTGATCAGTCTTAGCAATGTTTTTGTATGTTTGTTTTTGGATCAGACTCCAAAGGCAAGGGCAACAAAACTAAAAACTAATACATGGCACTGCATCAGGCTAAAAGCTTCTGCACAGCCACGAAATCATCAACAAAATGAAAAAAGCATCCTACTGAATGGAAGACAATATTTGCAAATCATATATCCAGTATAAGGTTAAAATCCAAAATATATAAAGAACTCGTACAACTCAATAACAATGACATCAATAAAACAAACAATCTGGTTAAAACATGAACAAAGGATCTGAATAGACATTTTTCCAAAGACAACATACAGATGGCCATCTGGCACATAAGGAAATGCTCAACATCACTCATCATCAGAGAAATGCATATCAAACCACAATGAGATATCACCTCACATTTGTCAGAATGGGCTATTATCAAAAAGACGAGAAATAACATGTGTTAGAGAGGATATGGAGAAAAGGAACCCCTTGTACACCGTTGGTGGGAACGTAAATTGGTGTAGCCACTATGGAAAACACTATGGAGGTTTCTCAAAAAATTAAAAATAGAACTACCATGTGATCTAGCAATTCCACTTCTGGTACCTATCCAACTTAAATGAAAACCATAATTCAAAAACACATATGCTTTTTAAAAAAGATTTATTTATTTTAGAGTGGGGATGGGCAGAGGGAGAGAGAGAAAATCTCAAACAGACTGCACTGAGCGCAGAGCCCACATGGGGCTTGATCTCACTACCCTGAGATCATGACCTGAGTCAAAACCAAGAGTCGGACGTTTAACCGACTGAGCCACCCAGGTGCCCCCAAAACATACATATACTTTTACATTCATTGCAGCATTATTTATAATAGCCAAGATATGGAAACAAACTAAGTGCCCATCAATAGATGATTTGATGAAGAAAATGTGATAGATATATATAATGGAATTCTACTTAGCCATAAAAAGAATGAAATCTTGCCATCTGTAACAACATGGATGGACCTTTAGAGTATTATGTTAGGTGAAATAAGTTAGACAAAGACGAATACCACATGATTTAACTTATAAGTGTAATCTAAAATACAAAACCAAACCAAACCCAGGCTCCTACATACAAAGAACAAACCGGAGGTTATCAGAGCAGAAGGGCATTGAGGTGGTAAAATGGGTGAAGAGGATCAAGAAGAACAAACTTCCAGTTACAAAAAAGTCATGGGAATGTAATGTGCAGCATGGGGAATATAGTCAATAATATTGTGTTAACATTTCATGGTAAGTAGACTTATTGTTGTGATCAGTTTGCAATGAATACAAATGTTGAATCACTATGTTGTATACATGAAACTAATAGAAAGTCAATTATACTTAAAAAGAAAAAGGAAAGATCAATGAAAAGTGAGATATATCAATATTAACACTAGACTGGTTAACCTTTAGCTAGCTCTACATTAAAAGTTCACAATATATTTTTATCCAGTCTTCATTTGAATCTGACTTCATATTTAGGAAAGTTGTTATTTATATCTAAAAACCTCAATCAAATATTTGCTCACCAGGGAGATTTGCATAATTGCAGGAGACAGAGTTATTTTTCCAACAAATACAGGCATTTTGACTTTAAGCAAATCACTTAACCTTGTTAAATTTACTCACTTTCAATAGCTAATTCTGTAAGATTATTGTACAGGTTATCTGAGATTAGCACAAGTAAAGCATTTAGCCCTGAGTCATACTAAAAATACATCAATTCATAACCATTATTATTGCATCTAATGGGGGATTAATTGGTAACTACTAATATTCTCTCCTCTGTGCTCCCAGTGCACAGCCTCTTTTATATTTAAGACAAATAATATACTTGACTGCTTTCCATATCTATCTTTCCCACTGTATTGAGCTCCTCAAAGGCAAGGCAGAGACTCATTTTTTTTTTCAAAGATTTTATTTATTTATTTGAGACAGAGAGAAGGGGGGAGGTGGAGAGAGAGAGAGAGCACGAGCGCACATGAGAGGGGGGAGGGTCAGAGGGAGAAGCAGACTCCCTGCTGAGCAGGGAGCCTGATGCGGGACTCGATCCCTGGACTCCAGGATCATGACCTGAGCCGAAGGCAGTTGCTTAACCAACTGAGCCACCCAGGCGCCCAAGGCAGAGACTCATTTTTAATTTCTCTGATTCTAGCAATGGGCAGTCAGTATTTCTTAATTACTAAAGGAATAAAACAAGTAATAATCAATTATTCCATCCATGTACCCATCAGTTTGTCTATATACTACGTGGAAAATCCTGCATTATTTGGCTTTACTTTGCAGTTTAATAAAAACATGGGTACATTAATATTTTTGAGGTATTAAGTGAAAAACTTGTTTGATGAAAACAATTTTTGCAAAAACAGTCTTGGGATGAGACTGGAAACACTCTTTTATATTGAAGCTAAATTTTATTAATCTGATGATCCATATTAGAGTACATATATATATTATATAAATATTTGTGTAGTTTTAAATTAACATGTATAAGTACATATATAACTATATAATACATGCAAATATGTATTTGTTTTGTATAAACAATTCTAAATATAAACTATGTAATATATAAATATAAAAAAATAAAGTTTTACATATATAAAAATATAAAAATAAGTATATTTATATAATGTATATATAAAACTATGTAATATATATAAATATATATGTATTTAGGAAAAATATACATACACATTATTTTAGCATTTATACCCTGCTTCCATGAGAAGATTTGGAGTGTTTAACAATAAAATATAGACATAGACTGGTGCTATTAAAAAGAATTATATAATGATGAGGTCAGAACTCTAGTTGTATCAAAAATATAAACTAAGTTGAGTTTTACTAAACATTTACCTCTGTGGGGCGCCTGGGTGGCTCAGTCGTTAAGTGTCTGCCTTCAGCTCAGGTCATGATCCCAGGGTCCCGGGATCGAGCCCCCTCATCGGGCTCCCTGCTCAGCGGGGAGTCTGCTTCTCCCTCTCCCACTCCCCCCTGCTTGTGTTCTTGCTCTCGCTGTCTCTCTCTGTCAAATAAAAAAGAAAAAATTTACCTTTGGGCCACCTGAAGCTAAAGTTCAACGCCTATTTTGCTCATCTTCTCTCACCTTGACTTCCTCAAAGTTTTCTCCCAAAAGAGCTTTATTTCTAAAGAGAATCATTTGTGGCAGAATGCCCATCTCAGGTTCTGTTCTGGGAAAGCCAACCTAATACATCTGTCTTGTTTGAACTAGCCTGCTGGCAATCTGATTTGATTGAGTCTAGTCTGACCCCCACAGAATTCTTAAAATTCATGTTTAAATGTCTCTTTTTCTTGAATGAGGTATGCTTAACGGTAATCATTAAGTTCATTTTGTATTTGGGACACCTAGGTGGCACAGTCGTTAAGCGTCTGCCTTCAGCTCAGGTCATGATCCCAGGGTCCTGGGGCTGCCCCACCTCAAGTCCCTCATTGAGCCCCTCATCCAGCCCTGCATCGAGCCCCGCATCAGTCTCCCTGCTCGGCGGGAAGCCTGCTTCTCCCTCTCCCACTCCCCCTGCTTGTGTTCCCTCTCTTGCTGTCTCTCTCTCTGTCAAATAAATAAATAAAATCTTTTTTTAAAAAGTTCATTTTATATTTCCTTTTCCTGTAACTTATCAGTCAGGCAACATTGGTAGTATATAGGTCGTCATGATCTGGGGTTGGGTTGTTTTAAACATTCCAGTCTCTCCAGCACTACTGAAGAACCCTTGGGGCTCTTAACCTGTCACTACCCTACGTTATTCTGTGTTTAGGAGACTATATACGGAGGAGTGCGAAGTTGCTCTTTATTTTTTTTTAAATATACAAAGGACTGGGCACCTGGGTGGCTCAGTCGGTTAAGTGACTGCCTTTGGCTCAGGTCATGATCCTGAAGTCCCAGGATCGAGTCCTGCATCAGGCTCCCTGCTCAATGGGGAGTCTGTTTCTCCCTCCGACACTCCCCACTCTCATGCTCTCTCTCTCTCTCTCTCTTAAATAAATAAATAAAATCTTTAGAAAAAATAAATATATGAAGGACTTATGGTTAATAGGGGAAGTTACACTTAAAACCACATTTGTATAGATGGAACACTGTTTTTTGGCTCAGATTATATGTTTACCTGCAGTGACTTGAGTGCCTCATAATTTCCATGCACTAACCCTCCTTTCCCTATTCTTCTTTTGATGTGTCAATTTTCTTTACAAATAGACAAATAGTTTTTTATTTATTTTTTCTTTTTTTTATTTTATTTTTTTTAAAGATTTATTTATTTATTTGAGAGAGAGAATGAGATAGAGAGAGAGAACATGAGAGAGGGGAGGGTCAGAGGGAGAAGCAGACTCCCTGCCGAGCAGGGAGCCCGATGCGGGACTCGATCCCGGGACTCCAGGATCATGACCTGAGCTGAAGGCAGTGGCTTAACCGACTGAGCCACCCAGGCGCCCAAGACAAATAGTTTTTTAAAAATGATAGATTTGGGGGCATCTGTGTGGCTCCGTCAGTTAAGTGTCGAACTCTTGATTTTGGCTGAGGTCATGACCTCAGGGTTGTGAGACTGAGCCCCATGTTGGGCTCTTTGCTGGGTGTGGAGCCTGATTAAGGTTCTCTCTCCTTTTCCCCTTCTAAAAGAAAAGATAGATTTTGCCTCTTCCAAATCATAACTTATTTAGAAATGAGAATTTCCAAATGAGTTGTTACCTTTTTCCTCCTACCATGAAAATCTCAGCTCTTTATGTAAAGTGAAAACCCCGTAGGATTGACAACTTACTCTTGTTAAATGTGCACGCTTGTCTAGGATTGTTAGCCTTCTCATTTTGTTCATCCTGGTGAGTGAGGTTAGGAGAAGCAAGCACTATGTTAAGGCATGGGGAAGCAGCACTGAATTGTAGAGTAATAACCGTAAATTACTGCAACTCTGGGATTTGGAAATTAATGGGGGGAGGGGTTAAATGTGAACTGCCTCCATTAGTGCCACAGAGGCTTTTTATTGCCATTTTCCATCCTTTTCCTAGAATGCCTATCATTCAGGGGCATCATAATTAGATTCCACTGAAAATGAGAATAAAAAAGGACTTTCAGAAATTGGAGTAGCATCCTCTACATAAGACTGTTTATATTATTTTCCTGTGGGCACTGCTTTTTCAGTATTACCTACATAATTTTTTACTATGACATCAGACTCTGTTGCATTTGGGCTCCTATATAAGCCAAAAGGGTTGGTGAAGCAATCTATTATTCTTAACATTTCAGACCAATAATATATTTATTGAATGAAATCCAAAAACTTGGAACAAAGATGTGCTTTGTTGTTCACAAATTGAAACGGGCTATAAATGGTTTCTACAGAAATCAAGGCGAAGCCCAGAGAAGAAGCCTCTAATAGTTGCAATGTCCCTGGAGTCTGATTTTAAAGTCTTTCATCTGTACCGTGGAGCCACTGTCTCACCCAGGAGGTGGGAAAATGGATCCATCTATCCTTGATAGATACTCAGCACCTTTTTCGTCCCCCCCTCATTGTTCATTTTCTGTCTTTTTTACTTTAGGAACATGTCTATCCCACCCACCAACTTCTTAGCTCCTTGGATGGCAGAGTCAAGCCTATTTCACATGTATGTACGTTTTTGAGGCTTTGGTTTATTAGCTGTGTAAGAGATTCATCATGTTCTAATTAAAAATGTACAATGTGCGTAGAAATGCTCAGTTATGGTACATTTACACCTATTCAGGTCTTTAAACATGAAGTTCAACATAGCAAATCTGCACTCTTTGTCTTGAGCTCTGTATTAATTTTCTTTTGCTGCATAACAAATTACCACTAGCTTAGTGGTTAAAACAACACAAAATTATTATCCTACAGTTTTTATTGCTCAGGAATGTGGCACAATGTCACTTTTCACTGGATATTTCATGAGGACATCCATTTTATCAGTGAATCCAGTTTACTATACCCATCTCTCACCGACCTGAGCTCCTGAATGTATTAACCCAGGCGTTTACTTTGATCCATGCTCCCTGGTCAGAAAGGCAAACCAAATTTCAACCCAATTAATAATTTAGAAAATAGAAAAGAGAATAATAATATCCATTTTTGAGTAATTACTCTTTTTCAGGTCCTGTGCTGAGCATTTTATATATATTATACCTTTTCTCAAGATAAGGAAACTGAGGAAGAAGTTTTCAACGTTTGCCTAAATCACAGAGCTAGAAACAGAGTCTGAATTGAAATCTGAGGACCTCAGAAACCAAACTTCTGCTCTAGTGTTATTTTTAATCTCTTAGATTTTTCCATCTTACTAAATATCAAGGAACCTATTCCATCCTTTTCCACTGTCATTCCTCAGACTCCCAGAAATGCAATCAGATCAACTTCTGGTTAACTTGATAAATTAATGTTGAATGCTTTGATTTATACCCACCAGCATTTTATGCATCAATTATTAGTTATTTGACAAGTTAAAAGTATTTAAGCTTATCACTTATATTTTTATGCATAAATATATTTTAAAACTCCAGAAACTAAAATTAGCTTTGAATTTGGCATTGCCATTGAAAATGTATAGTATTCATTTTTTACATATGTGAAATAATAAAGATTATTATTGCCTCATTATTGTCATCATGATCACCAGAAGTATAAGCTCTACTCTGTGTCTGCTATAGTGTTGGTTTTTACATAAATTTTACATAGATTACTTAAATCATTTAAGTGTCATAAAGATTTTCAAGATAAATATTAACGTGGCTCATTTTATTGATGACAAGACTAAGACTCAGGTTAACTTGCTGAAAGTCCTGTCATTCATAACTATTAAAGCTGGAATTTGAACTTCCCACTTCTTTCAAGTATGTCCTGCCACCTTCCTAAAAATAACATACATTAGTGGTCTGGAGGGCTGGGACCATATTTTACCCTTCTTTTGCATTTTTCTCAGTGCTTAGCATAGTGGTCTGTAAATCTTTGGTGACCAAGAAATATCTGTTTATTAAAACTTAGATCCTGAAACTTCATGGAAATTAATCTTGTTGAGAAAAAACTAGAGAACACTACAAAATATTCATATCACTTATTTCCACAAAGTGTATTTTGAAAAGAGTTGGAGAATTCATCTCAGCAAAGTTTATAAACATTATGTTGGCAATACCAACCATTGCTGTTGTCTTTGAGGAGAGAGGATAAAAACTTGCATCTGGAACACTTGAAAATTTTGACATATTTTGACAATTGTCTTCAGTGAAGGAATGGTTTTCATTAATAAAATCATAAGTGCATCTTCCTACAATACTACACTTATGAAAAGGAAGGATTGATCACCCTAAACTGGAAAACTTTGACGTAAGTACACTAGAAAAACTCAGGCAGCCACAGGACATACTTCACCTAGTTGCTCTAAAATTTTGTAAAGAATCGACTTGGAAGTCCTCTTGCTTAGCTAAGTAGGCATATTTGGGTGCAGTGAGCTGTTTCAGGCAAGCCATTTCAATTAAGCAAGAGTATAAACTACTTTAGAATTACATTGTAAACAGCATTTTCAATCTTGTATTGCAATTATACATTGAATGCAGAATCAAATCAGAATATAGAAATCCCAGAGACTGCTGGCAGAAATAAAAAAAGACCTGATTCTCTAAACAAGGGCACAATTTCCCAGCAGCTGGCTTGGCTTCCCTAGAAGCCACTCATTTAAGTTCTTGCTGCACAGGCAAGTTCCATAGAACAACCCATTCATGAAAAAACCCTGGCACTGAGTAAGTCCATTAGTTATAACTTTCTTCCTCCCTCTTAGAATTAACTCTTAATGCAGAGTAGTAGAGCATGGGAGGCAACAGTGATGATGTGACCAAAAGCATGGGTATTAGAACCAATCATTCTGAGTGCAAGTCAGAGGTCTGGCACCTAAAGGAGCTCAGGCAAATTACTTAACATCTGTAGGCTTAGCCGCCTCCTCTATACAATAGGGATAATATCCCTAGCTACTTCTTAGGATGATTTTAAGTATGAAGAGATATAAGTGATGAAAAGATCTTATCTCAGTGCTTGAAAGCATAATTCCTCAAGAAATATTAATTGCTCTTAGCGCTAACTTCCAGAATAGTGGGATGAGGAGTTCCACGGAGCTCCTGAGAGAAACAATGACTAGTGAAAAATATTTTTTATTAAAATCTCTTTTAAAAATTGAAATGAAAACACTAATTCAAAAATATATACGCACCCCATGTTCACTGCAGCATTATTTACAATAGCCAAGATATGGAAACCATCAATGGATGAATGGATAAAGAAAATGTGGTGTGTACATAAATGGAATACTACTCAGCCATAAAAAAGAACGAGATCTTGCCATTTGTGACAACATGGATAGGATCTTAAGGGCATTATGCTAAGCGAAATAAGTCAGAGAAACACAAATACCCTATGATCTCACTTATATGTAGAATCTAAAAAAACCCCAAAAACCCAAACTCATAGAAATAGAGAATAGATTGGTGGTCACCATGGGCAGGGGGTAAGGGGTGGGCAAAATGGGTGAAGGGAGTCAAGAGGTATCAGCTTCCAGTTGTAAAATAAATACGTAATGGACATGTAACATACAGTCTGATGACTATAGTTATAATACTGTATTGTATATTTGAAACTTGCTAAGAGAGTAGGTCTTAAAAGCCCTCACTTTGAACATACCTATTATAGTTTCTTTGGACATGTAGAAAAGAGATATAATGCCTCAACCTGTCAGATTTATCCTATCTACTTGTAGATAACAGTATGAGTTTCAGAGTTTCATGAGTTCAAATAATATCTCCACCACTTACCACTTACCACTCTGATTCTGGAAAGTAAATGGAGATGTAGGGCCCACTCCTTTGTTATTTTGAGGGGGCACTGGCTATGTGGATGTCTGTGGAAGATTGGACATTAATGACTACTACCCTAGCAGCATCAATGGGGTCATACCATGGCTGAGCTCGTGATCAGAAGAGGACCAAGGTGAAGAATTTATCTATGTAGCTTATTCAAAGAAGCAGTGCCCAACAGACAGTAGATAACTAGCATTCCACAGGAGCGTTGTGTAACAGAACGATAGTAATAGTAGCAACTGCTAAGGACTAAGAACTGCCTCCTCTTTGGTTTTTCCAGAATAGTAAGCTCCAGGGGTCTTATGAAAACACATAGGTAAAGAGAACCCTAAAACTGTCTTTACTGAGTAAAGAAATGTGATGTTTCTGTGTCTGGAGTTCACCAAACAAATCCCTACCCTGATAATTAAGAGATCTTCACAAGTGGGTTCCTTCTGTATTCTATTGCTTGCACTGAAGATCTCTAGTGTCTGGTCTTGACCAGGGATTATGTCAAATTCCCCTCTGTTCCAACGCCCACATGAGAACATGAGGTTGCAATGCTCAGATCATTCTCTCCCGTTCTTATGCTTCTCTCTTTCCTCCCTCCCCATTTCCTACCTACTAAATCTCTATCTACCTTTCTTTTCTAGAATTGTATTTATTTTAATAATTACAAATATACCTAAGACTTTCAGTCCTGCAGTATGAATGAAAACTCATAGACATTCTCTCCCCATTTCAGAAGATTCAGATAAGGGGCCACACCATGATGTATAGGATCTCACTGCCTAATGGGTTGCCAAAGCGGTCAGACTACATAATCCAGAACTGTAAAGATTTAGCTTCCCTTTAGGGTAAACATTATTTTTCAAAGGTTTCCAGCTTAGATAAATTTCAGAAATATTGGTCTACATAGAATTCTGTGTCTGTATATATATGTATGCACCAAGAGACAATACTAATAAAAAATGTACACATTTCACAGGTACACAACTGAGTGGATTATTGAGGCAATTATCAGGTTAATTTAATGGAAAAAAATTCTGCAAGTCTAATGCTTCATGGGAAATTGTTCCCATGGACTTGTGGAAAGGAAACTCACATGAAACATGCATTTTGAAGTCACTTAGTAACCTCAATTTTTAGTATGAGGCATAGCGAAGGGCAGAGATTTTTCTCAAAGCCACATAAAAATTAATGGCAAAAAAAGTTTTTTCCAGTGATCCTTGTGATAATAAATATACATGTGGATCTGGGGTGGGGGGCTCATCTTAACTGGGACAGGCTGCACATCCCTTAGAGGTGCTTATAGTATATGTATAGCATTTCAGTATTTAAAAAAAAAAAACCACTAGCCCTGGTATGAGCATTTGCAATAATTACAGTATAATATTCCCTAGAAGCCCCCAGATGCAGTTAGTTCAGATGTAGCAATGATTTAGTGTTGCCATTTACAGGCAAGCTGCAGCATAAACATGAAAGAGTCTGGAAATTGTTAGCTTTGGTGAGGAGGTGATTCAAATCTTCAACTATGAAGTCTAGGCAGCTAGGGAGGAAAACTCGACCAGGTGGGAGCTTGCAGCCAAGAAATGATGGGATGATTAACCATTAGAGGATGAAGGAAATGGAGGACTACATATAGGGGAACGATAAGTCCGTTGGAGAGACCTAGAAGGATAGAAGGTTGCAGTTAAACTTTGACATATAAAATTGTAAGATTTTGTAGGAGGAAGATGGCCCAAGGATGACATGTTTTAGGATTTCTCTGGTTGAAATGGGATGGGATCAATGGTCAGTAGAGTGAGTTAGAGAAGAAACAGAGAGCTGGGTGTTAAATAGGTCATCCACCTAGAATTTTAAAGGATCTAAGGAAGAGAGAAATACTTGAGTAGGAAAAAAAATATGTCAGGTAGCAAAGTATGTCAACAGAAGACAGCAATAAGGAGGGGTAAAGAGTAGTAGAACACAGCAGCATACAACTTGAAGGAAGAGGGAATTTTACAAGACAGGAGGAACATTGTTCTGGAACCATGCTGAAGCAGAAGGTATGTGGACTGAGGGAGGATGAGCCTTTCTTTTGAAATGGGGGCAAAGGGAAACAAAACTTGCAGAGAGGGAGCCAGATTTTGTCAGAGCAAAAAAGAAAGTGTATCTTATATCAAAGGATTAAAATAAGGGTATTTGCATTGTAGAGGGTTCCAGAAGGCATAGTAGAAATGGATGGGGAAAAGAGAAGGATTGGGGGGAGGA
Organism: Callorhinus ursinus; assembly: GCF_003265705.2. Taxonomy (NCBI): domain Eukaryota; kingdom Metazoa; phylum Chordata; class Mammalia; order Carnivora; family Otariidae; genus Callorhinus; species Callorhinus ursinus. The sequence goes on along the minus strand of NW_027397083.1, from coordinate 26,142,820 downwards.
CAGTCAAAGAAGAGAAAGCACCTAGAAGCATTGGGAAGGGAGTCTATAGGAGTATAGATGATGAGTAGAAGACAGTGTTGCATTTTAAGTATAGACTCTGCAATCCACCTTGGTTTGGACTGTAGTTCCACTGAGTCACTAGCTGTGTGTCCCTTATCTAAGCTCTCTAAATAAGTCTTATCTCTCAAATGGGAAAAATTGAATGAGATAATGCACACACATTTTTAATCTAATGCCTTAGACAAAGTAAGTGCTCAATTAAATTATGAATATAGGTACATTATAACTTCAGGAGCCTGAGGTTGTCAGATGTGTGAAATATAGCAAAATTGGGTAGCTTGAAGGCTCATGCTTTCAAACAGATCCTTTGTAGAGTCATATAGGTGCAAGCTATGACTCATTGGTAACAAGGAAGAAGCCAGATGAAATTTTGCTTGATGAAAGAGGCACTTTGCTTATTACGTGAACAGTGTAGTTGTAATTTCGGTGCAGGATGAGATGTGCTATATTAGAGAGTCTATAGGGAGGTATAGGTGCAAAGACGAGTGACTAATTCTCCCCGCGTGGAAACCCAGGGAGGGCTATGCCTAGGGCTCACTACTGAAACTGAGTCAGAATTATGAAGGTGGAGTAGGAAAAGAGAGGGAACAGCATGTGCAAAGACATTCAGTCATGAAGGGCACAGGGTGCTGTGCTGAGAACAGCGAGAAAGTCAGTGGGATGAACCCAGGGTGATGGTGGGAAAGGAGTAGGGAATGAAACTGGGAAGTGGGCTGATTCTAAAGAGCAAGTAACAAGGAGCCGAAGAACAGTTGAATGACTAGTTTTGGATCAGTATGAGAAATAAACTATGTAGGAAAGTCTCCCTACACTAGGTTCTCCACAGGAAAGATGTTCCTGAAGAAAGAAACAAGGAATTCTGGGCAAACAAAAGCAATGGACAAAATAGATACAATCCACTTTGAAGATTATATCCATAAGCATTCAAGAAAGACTATCTCTAGAGACAAGCATAACTTTCAGACCAGGGCCTGAATTCCATCAGCGTGTCATTCCTCATTCTGATTCTTCTTTAATCATCAACTCTTCCCTAAACTAATTCACACTAACGTTTCAATGACATATTAAAAATTTACCAGGTCCAATCCCTCATTTCAAGATAAGGAGACTGAAGGTTAGCAAAGGTTAATCCCTGGACCAAGGATGCAGTGCTGGTTAGTGGCAGGGTCACAACTTGAATTGCAGCGCATTCTGAATGCCAGTGCAGAGAGCTTTCCACAAGACCACCCTGATGTCAGTACAGCCCTTTCCTCCTGAGATCTGTGATGCGGTCTATATGTGTACAAGGGCTAGGGTAGAGAAAGAGAATAAAGGAGAGCAACTGAAAAGCCACGGAGAAGAGTATAGAAATGGCAGAGGAAGGAGAGTATTGAATTGTATTTATTGTCATAAGTAGAGCATGCCTGTATGTGCTGTGACAATGACTTCTTGGTAAAGTTATCTTAGACTTTTCAGTTCAAGCAATTATATAACTGAGACTCATGAGAATTTCCCTTTTTTTAAAAAAAAGATTTTTACATGAAAATATTTAACATGGGTCAATAAATTCTCCCACAAGAAATTATAAAAAAAAATTATGACCTCTGGGAATGAAAATTTAGAGTTGATGTATAATTTCAGAGATCCAGGATTTGCAAAAACATCATAAAGAGATAGAAAAACTCAAAGAACTTGACCCAAGGGATTAACTTCTCCATAGAGAAATGTATCAGTTAGGAAGCTTATCTGCAAGGAAGTACAGAAAGGAAGAATTGGAGTGGTGAACGTTGGTAGTACCTATTCTCCCTGATCTACTGTGAAGGCGTGTCCTGATATAGCCCCTGACATTCCAGTCCCTGTGGCAAACTGACCTCTACTGTGGAGATGGTTTCATTAAGACATCGAAGAGTATGTCTGGTGATAGCTGAACACAAAATCATACAACTCACTCACTGACCTGACCATTTTCCATGCTCAGCAAGCAAACTCAGTGAACAATTTTGCTTCCTGTGAAGATTTTCTTAGTGGGAGAATGAACTGGTCATATTGATGCAAATGTGCTCAGGTTTATGACAGTTAAATTTCTCATTGTAAATCAATATGATAGCCTTTGCTTTTTACATCATTCATCCAGAGCTTGATTTGTGGGAATTCATTCCAAAAAGACAGATGTGTTCTCAATATGCTTACAAAATTGTATCTCTGAGCTGGCAAGGCTGAAGGCCAGCCTCTGGACCATGGTGAGTTCTCTAAGCCAAGGACATCTTGTGAACCCCTTGGCAGCCAGTCAGTTTTTTCCTTGAGGCCCTTGATACATCTGTGTCCTGAGCTTCAAACCCTTACTATCTCCTACCCAGAAACATAATTAAAGCAATCAAAAGATTTTGTTCACCTTCCCAAGCAAGGATAAAATTCCCTTAGTAGGGTTATTTTTTCCCTCAAGCCCAGGAAAATGCTAACTAACATATCAATTATCAAAGAAGCACTACAGAAAAACAAATGAATTTTTTCTTTTCCTTAAGCCTTCAGTTACATTTTACTAAGGTATCAAACCAGCTTTTTTTCCTTTCACCGTGGTGCCATTATGTAGAAAAGGAGTCTAGAGACAATAATCTATATTTCCAATGGTATGCACTAATGATTATAGTAAATTGCCATAAAATTATTGCTCTGTTTTAGTCAACACTGTATCTAAAAGGTATCTTCTGTGTTTCAAAGCAGATAAAATAACCTCATTTATGCTAATACCTATCTTAACACTCAGTAAAATTTTCCTAATGCGTTAATTATGACTCCAGATAGACCGATGATTATTTCATATATTCTAATTAGGAATCACTTTATTCAGTCAGCCATACACATCAGTAAACAAGTAGAATGAATCCCTTGGGGAGGTGATAAAAAGACAATGATTTCCTTTGCACTACAGCTTAGAGAATTTACCCCACAATCAAGGAGTAATTATAATGAAAAGAAAATGAGGAGTTAGAAAACATACTTGCAGGTGTGAACATTTGGCAAGGCTGTTTCTTTGCAAGGATGAAATGAAAATGGACATCTTCATTACTAATCATATATGGGGAAATACATTAGCTATTGTCTCCTTTCAGAAGTAAGCAAAAAATACAATCAAATTAGTTGCTTTTGTGGGAGAACAATTTGGAATGTAATCATCTCATTTAAGTGCTAGGTTCCCAGAAGGGAGAAAGATGAAACCAACTCAGCACATTTTCTAATGATTTATCCCTTTATTATAGAGATTTATCCCCTCAAGATCAAACTAATTGATATTAATTTTTGATGCTACCATTTGTAATAGGAGCCCTCATTCCAACTTTTGGTCCATGATCCAGTGATTAAAATAAGGAGCAGAGGTGGTGGTGGAAAGAGGGAGAGTCATTACACTGGCTGATTTAACTACTATATGTATTTGGACTTCCCATTTATCATCCTATTTTTAGCTGTCAAAGACATTTTCAAAAATTACTGTGTAGAGGGAAGAGGTATGCCTTTAAAATACATGCATTCATTAGACATATAATTTCAAGTCTGTGTCACAAATGCAAGCTGCATTCTTCAGCTTTTGAGTTAATTTGCTCACTTGCCAACTATTGTTACCCAGCCCCAGTAAATGCAATCTCATAACTAACAATGATCCACATTACTTAAGGTGAAATACTCAGAGGTCCTTTAGTTCACATTTAGGGCTTGGAAGTAGAACATTTTAATTATCCGGAAAGCAGTCAAACAGCAAATCAAACATTAAAAGACCAATAGCATCTTTATAAAATTACAATTCAGCTTCTGGGCTTTCATAATAATTTGTTCCTCTGACCATGGAAAGCCTTTAGAAAAAGTCAGCAAGTCATTCTATTAGTCTTAGCGGAGGAATAAAGTCTTGAACCCATGAACAACTGTGTGAAATAAGGGAGAAAGTTCCCAGCTTATTAAAATTAGTGTCAATCAGTTTAGACAGGTAATCAATAATTGTCCACTTACATTGTTCAGCCAGCTGTAATACTCAGAAATAAGCCTCATATCTATTTTAGGTTCACTGACACTTTACTAGGAATAAATTGTGGGTAGGGAAGCTGGGTCATTTCAGAAAACCTTGGAAAAAAAATTGTCAGAAGAATTGTAAGCCTCATGCTTTTGGCTGGGGTTCTCCTATTCTAACTTGGACGATCATGAGAAGTTAGGGGGAAAAAATTTGGAAGAATAATGCTCGGGCATAAACTTTGACAATGTCTTTTGAAAGCTTAAAGACTTGTTGAAATATATTTGCTAATGGGTTATGGATTTAGAATACCATAATAAAATATGTTCCCAAAACAGGATTTACTTCAAAAAGATCATAATTCTATTTCTAAAAAGGTGCATATTTAGACATAGGCCAATTATTTAATTTTCAATTCAATAAACTTATGAATATAAAATATATGGTAGTTCATGGAGGATGTATTGAATGGTTATGACAAATGATGGTCTCCATATGGTGGTTAGACTACTGCTTGTTTCACTTGCTTCCCAATTTCAAGTCTAATTTTCAGACACATGTTCCTTAAAAACCATTAGAGGAAACCACCTGGAGACTGAGATTCTTGTTTACTCTTGGAAAGTCTACAGACATATGAGATTGGAAAAAGAAAGAGAGAGAGAGAGAAAGAAAGAAAGGAAGGAAGGAAGGAAGGAAGGAAGGAAGGAAGGAAGGAAGGAAGGAAGGAAGGAAGGAAGGAAGGAAGAAAGAAGGGAAAGAAATAAATACATATATATTTATTGTACATTGAATATCAGTGATAAGGAAATACTAGAATAGATGTTGGAAAGGACAGCGGAGGTTCTAGCCCAACATCTTTATTTTATAAAAGAGAATCATAGAACACTACATCAAAAACTAGTGATGTAATGATGGTGATTAACATAACATAATTATAAAAAAAGAATACAGATTTTTTCTTCCCCAAGAGCATCAATTACTTAAAGGCAAAGCACAAATTTGAAGGAATGTTTTGGGGCTTCCGATTCAGTGTTCATCCCACTGAATCCAGGAACCATATTTTTTTCTGTCCCTATGGTAGTTATTTCCATTTTCCCTTAAACATTTTTTGATATACAAATAAATTAATGAAATAAGGAAGCATTTAAGCCTGGAATTAAGTTACCTCAAGCTTTGGGTCACTCTGAAACAATCGTTCATGTTGGGTGTGTGGATTTTTCCCTTCAGATTACTTAGGTCATAATAACAAATATATCTCACTGAGACAAAAGGCTGTCCATATTCGGTGAAATTCCATTAAAGTCACACTTTAAGAATTCCCCTAGGAAGTTTTCAGCTTTCCATCATCCAACAACCTCACTAAAAAGGAATAATTGACCACCCCTCTGAAAGGTGAAAATCTACCAGAATGTAATCTCTGATTAATTCCTTTTTAATTTAGTTAATACTTATACAGCACATGCAGAAGTCTCCTCAGATCTAAAACAAAACAGTCATAAACATAAACTTTATTATAAATCCAAGGTCTTTTAAAATTAAAGACATAAGATATGTTAAATACCAAGAGGTGGGTGCACTGAATGTCAAAGCATTCAGATCTTGATTGAAAATGTGACCACGCTGATTATCCTACTTGAGTTAGAATCTTGGCTGCCTACTTACTAGCTGTGTGATTCTGCTTCAGTTTTCTGATCTGTGTAATGAAACCAATAATGGTACCTCCCACTGTTAGGGCTTCTGTGAGAATTAAACGTGTTAAGAAATAAATTCTATAAATAGCACACAGTAGGCACTGGATAAATACATGCTGCAATGACTATTGTTATTTTTGTTTTCCTTTCTTCTCCGCACTGTCCCATTTCTCATCACTGATCTTAGCAGCATAAGACTGAGGCATTGGCCAAAATTAATCTTCATATTTCAAAAAGAAAATAAGGAATTGCAAGAAAATGGGTAAAATATAGCAAGGCACTTAGCTGAAAGTAATGTGTGTTTTTCATTTTCAAGTCACATTTGTGCTCTTAAATTACATATTATGCTGAATCATGGACGAATTAAAAATATTATGGAAGACACAATTCTGAACCCAAATATAAAATTCCTTGGCTAAAACATTCATTCCAAGGTTAAAACCATAGGTTTGCTTTGGATTTAAATAGAAAAACAACAGTTTGTGAGGCATCTTGCATTAAAGAGGATCTAGTTTAAATTTGGTAACAATTTAATGCTCGTGCTGCATTTCCTCTACAGACTCAGAAACAATTTACAAACATGTACTGTATCATTATCCTCCTTTTGCAGAGACTCTAAAGCATAGGCGGAGATTAGTGTTTTCAGGCAAATAACCAAGCATTTCTTGGCCTGCTGCTGGGTACTGATGAGTGTCCTAGGAACTAAGGTATATCTTCAAATGTCTCATTTACTGCCATTTTCTTTAAAAAATGCTGATTGAAGTAGAAAATGAGTGAGTCATACAAATTTAATTTAACAAACATTTGTAAACCTAGAGCTATCATAGTTGCATCGGGGGACATCACTGAAATTGAAATAGGATGCCTTTCCTCAAAGAGAGTATAATTTTGCTGGGGAGATAATCATACTGATGATGGCTATGTATTTTGAGTGCTTACTAGGTGTCAAGCATTATATAGTAAGTTCTTGATACACATTGTCTCAAATTTATTTTTAAACCACCCTATAGCTAATCTACCCAATTTATAGTTAAAAAAATGAGGAATTAGAGAGGTTGAGACACTTTCTCAAGGTTCCATGGTGGAAGTTGGGGGAGGCTACTAATATATCTGCCTCACCACAGGTGAGCCTTCATGGATATCCCCCGTTGGTAGGGCTCTGAAATTCCCAGTCCAGTAGCCCTGACCTTCTGGTGACTAGACACAATATGCCTTCAAGAGCTTCACATTTACAACCTCACCTCCTCCTGTTCTTTCTCTACTTCCTTAAAGATTTTTGCATATAGATCAATATCTTAGTTCTTGATGGTTTCAATAACTTACTCTCCTCCAAAGAACTCATCCTCCATTCTGCTCAGCAATCCACTCACTGACCTGAAGCACTAACTTCTTGCTTTCATGATGGCAATTGCAAGTATCACACGCCCCAACTGCCATCGCCTATCCTTCTTGCCCTATTGCCTCATTTTTTTCAATCCCATATAAATGCATCCCTTCCCCCAATCTTTCCTTCCTCTCAGGACCCCTTATGTTCTCATTTCCCTTCTTATCCAGTTCAATTTTTACGGTCCAACCTAAGTACCTTGCTCCCTCTCCTTCTTATGTAGTTTCTTGGCAAAATCTAACCTTAGATAAATCCAGTGCTCCATCTACATTGTCCCAGTGCTCAGGACATCTGAATTGGATGAAAGAAAAACATAAAAATCCTGACTTTATTTTATTTTTCCCAATTTTATTGAGATATAATTGACATATAACTTGTATTAGTTTAAGGTATACAACATGACTTGATATATGTGTATATTACAAAATGATTACCACAATAAATTTAGTTAACATCCATCACCTCTCATAGTTACACATTTTTTTGTAATGAGAACTTTTAAGATCTCTCTTAGCAACTTTCAAACTTTTGAACATACAATATAGTATTGTTAACTATAGTTACAATGCTGTACATTACATCCCTAGACCTTATTTATCTTATAGCTGGAAGTTTGTACCTTATGATGATCTTCACTCATTTTCTCCACCCCCTCCCTCCCCTGCCCCCAAATCTGGAAACCACCAGTTTGTTCTCTGTTTCTTTGAATTCAGTTTCTTTGGATTCCACATATAAGTGAGATCATACAGTATTTGTCTTTTTCTGTCTGGCTTATTTTACTTAGAATAATGCCCTCAAGTTTCATCCATGTTATTGTAAATGGCAGGATTTCCTTCCTTCTAAATTTATGGATGGATAATATTATATGGTATGTGTATGTACATAATACCTACATACACATATATCCACACATTTCTTTATCCATTCATTTGCCAATGGACACTTAGGTTGTTTCCAAGTCTTGACTATTGTAAACAATGCTGCAGTGAATATGGGGTGTGCAGATATCGCTTTGAAATAGTGATCTCATTTCCTTAGAATGTTCACCCAGAAGTAGAATTGATGGATCATATGGTAACTCTATTTTTAATTTTTTGAGGAACCTCTATATTGTTTTCCCTAATGGCTGTCCCATTCATATTCCCACCAATAGTGTGTAAGGATTCCCTTTTCTCCACATCCTCAAAAACACTTGTTGTCATTTCTCTTTTTAATGATAGCAATTCTAGCAGGTGTGAGGTGATATCTCATTATGCTTTTGAGTTGTATTTCCTTGGTGATTAGTGATATTAAGCATCTTTTCATGTACCTGTTGGCCATTTCTGTATCTTTGGAAAAATGTCTATTCAGTTACTCTGCCCATTTTTAAATTGGATTGTTTGATTTTTTGCTATTGAGACGTATGAGTTCTTTACATAGTTTGGATGTTAACCTCTTATCAGGTATATGATTTGCAAATATTTTTCTCATTCCATAGTTTGTCTTTTCATTTTGTTGATGGTTTCCTTTGCAGGGCAAAAGCTTATTAGTTTCATGTAGTCACACTAGTTTATTTAACTTTTGATGTCTTTGCTTTTGGTGTTAAATCAAAAAAATCATTGCTAAGACCAATGTTAAGAAGTTTAACCCCTATGTTTTCTTCTAGGAGTTTTATGGTTTCAAGTCTTATGTTCAAGTCTTTATTTTTGTGTCACATGTAAGATAGGGCACCAGTTTCATCATTCTTTTCCATGTGTTGCTCCAGTTTTCCCAACATCATTTATTGAAGAGGCTATCCTTTACCCATTGCATATCCTCAGCTCATTTGTCATAAATTAATTGGCCATATATGCATGGGTTTACTTTGGGGCTATTTTGTTTCATTAATCAACATAACTGTTTTTACTCCTACACTATACTGTTTTAATTAGTATAGCTTTGTAATATAGTTTGAAATCAGGAAGTGTGATGCTCCCAGTTTTGTTCTTTCTCAAAATTTTTTTGGTTGTTCAGATTTTTATGGCTCCATACAAATTTTAGGATTGTTTTTTTCTGGCTTTATTTTAAATGCATAATCATTCCTTTTAAGAGTAACTTTGGTGCTACAGAAGAATCAAACTAAATTTCCCTAGCTCAATAGTTTTCAAAATTTTCTGTTTCAAGACCCTCTTCTCCTAAAATTTATATATTCAAGAACTTTTCTTAATGTGGATTATATCTACCAATATTTATCATATTAGAAATTAAAGCAGAGAAATTTTAAAGCATTTATTAATATACTTAAAAACAAAATAAATCCATTACATATTAACAAATATTTTATGAATAATAACTCTACCTTGCAAGAACAAAGTTGATGAAAAGAGTATCATTTTATATTTTGCAAATCTCTGCAGTGTCTGGCCTAATAGAACACAGCTAGGTTCTCATGTCTGCATCTGCACTGAATCTCCTGCAATATCATATGTCATGCTGTCTTTGAAAATTCCAGTGTACACTGATGACAGAATAAGAGTGGAAAAAAAATAGTATTGAAAATAGTTTTGACCTCCCAGCCTCACTTAAAGGCTCTTGGGGGCCTGTAGGAGCCCCCAGTGACAACTTTAAACTGCTTCTCTAGTCATTCATTTCTTCACTCAGCTAGATAAATAAATACTTTCCCACTGTATTCTTTTCTCCTCAAACCTTCAATACCTACTCTCCTCTCTTTGCTCATAATTGACATAAATATAACATAATTCCTTGAAAAGTAGAAGCAATCAGAAGAGAATTTTCATACATTCCTACCACTTGCTATTAGCCTACCTTCATCCATTCCTGTATACTGTACTCAACCCCTGTACCCTACCTTGACTCCAAAGGAGGTACTTCCTCTTCCCAGTATTTCTCCTTTTGCCTCCTCAAGAATATTGCTTCAGCTTCTGCATCACTTTGTACTTCTTTATTGCATCATTTCCAGCAATGTTCTAATTTGCTTCAAAAGATTGCAACATAAATTTTTCCCCTTAGTCCCACTTCCCTGTACAGTTATAGCACCATTTTTCTCTTCCCTTTGACAGCAGAACTTTTGACATAGCCGCCTACCTACCCTATCTCAAGTTCCTCTGCTTCCATTCTCTCTCGAATGCATTGTTTTCTGACTTTTCTCCCACCATTCCCTATAAAATAGCTCTTGTGAAGATTTCAACATGGCTTCTATGTTGCGAAATCCTTGGATATTTCTTTGTTTTCACCTTATTCAACTAAGCTGCATTTGACACATTCGATCATAGACTCATTCTTAAAAAACTTTCTTCATTTAGCTTCTACATCACTATTCTTTCCTAGATTTTCTCCTGCCTTACTAGAGACCCTTCTTAATCTCCTTGTTCATTCCTTCTCATCTCCCTAACCACTAGTCATGGAAATGATTCAGGACCCATTCCTTGGATGTCTTCTCTCTCTATGCTTTCTCCTTATGTAATCTTGTTCAGCTCATCATTTTTAAAATCATCCAAATTTACATCTATTCCAAAATTTACATTTTCACTTGGACCTCTCCACTCCACTCCAAACAGTTAGGGCCCACATAATATCTCCATTTAGATATCTAATATGCATTTCAAACCTTAAGATTGAACTCCTGGTTCACTATTCCTGTCTATCCAAACTTATTTTTCCATAATCTTCCTTAACTTCATAAGTGGCAATTAATCCTTCAAGTTGTTCTGGCCAAATAAAATCTTGGAGACCTCCAAACATAAATCAGTTTTTCCTACTTCTCAAATTGCTTCATTGACTTATCTCACTCATGAAAAACCAATGTCCTTCCATTAGCCTACAAAATCCTATACAACCTGGTCCTGTGCTGACTTTTTGACCTTATCTTCTGCCATTCTTTCTCTGATCCATCCAACTCCAGCCACAGTGGACTTCTTTCTGGTTCTTGAATGCCATGCTATATGCTGAGGGGTCTGTAGATATTTCATGTGTAATAGGAAGTCATTGCAAATTTTTTGCTCCATATCATTACTTCAAATAGATCAGTCCTTGTTCTTTTGGAGTCTGATCAACCCTGGGAAACTGAGGCAGCATCTAAAGTTTGACACAGTGGCTCTGATGATCTAAAATTTTGAATTCTTTTAAAGAACATTTTTACACTTCACTGGATTTCAATGCCAATTAGAATCTCTGAGCTGAGGGGTGTTTGAATGTCTCAGTTTGTTAAGCGTCTGATGCTTGATCTCAGCTTAGGCTTAGATCTTGATCTCATGGTTGTGAGTTCATGCCATGCATTAGGCTTCATGTCCAGTGTGGAGCCTAAAAAAAAAAAAAAAGAATCTCTGAGCTGAGTATTGGGTGGTTACAGTTACACTGAGAGAATTTGATTGCAAGGAGTAAAAATACATGTGTTTGATGAATGGTACAGAGAATGAAAGCTGTGGAAATTTATTAAAAAAAAGATAAATAAGAGGTCAGAAAAGTTTTTATGGGGAAGGTAGCTCTTTAGCTATATTTTGAATAGTGAGTAGTATGTGGGTAAGTTAAAATCATCATAGGGATAGTAACAAGAGGCTGAATTTTTTAACAAGGCAAGGAGGAAAGATTTAAAAGCAGGGCATCATGAAGGATTAAATTGACTGAAAAAATGAGTTTACATTTAGAAGGTAAAGTGCATGAGATGTTTATACTCAGCTCCTCTAAATTTAATGAGCTTAATCCTTCTACATTCTGAAGGGCCTATAAATTCAAATCCATATAGTTTCCATGATAAGATTATAGTGATTTGTGTGTATTTACAGCTTCTTGGCCTGATTCTATTTTTTAGAGTAGAATATATTTCTTTTCAAAATATGCAAACATTGGTTTCGGTAGTCTTTTTTTCTTTTTCTTTTTAAGTGGAATAGTATTCACAGCCACATTGAGTTTAAAGATCAGGAAAGTCTTCAGGTAGTACTTTTCCTACAATGTGTCTGATTTGATTTTGAAGCAGAAATCAGATCATATCTGATTACCACTTGACTTGTGGCCTGCACCATTGTTAAGATAAAAAGCCATCAGAGAAATATGTACAAAGTTTCAGTCTCTACCATAATGCTCTCAAAAATGCACTTTCCAATTCATTGTTCCAGACAATAAATAAATAAATAGATAGATAGATAGATAGATAGATAAGCAAGCATTCATGCTCAGAAACATGTCAATGACTCAGTATCGGTATCCTTCCCCACCATCCATCAATTTTTTTTGTTCTATGTCAAGTCCTGTTTCCATAATCAATCTTTGGCTGTTTGTGATTGGGACTAAGCACATTTTGTGCTTTCAAGATATTGCAAGTAAGTACAAAACAAAGAGAAAATAGATTGTTCAAGCACAAGCTTTATTTATGCTCTGACACCAGTACCCTTGCCTTCATCTTCTTCCATGCATTGACTGATCTCCCAATATCTACCAAAAATATAAAAATCTTACTATTACGCAGCTTTTTGACAGCACAATGAAAATTGGTATCCAGAAGGGAATTTGGCCCATTCTTTGCTAAATTCTTCCATTTTAAGCCCCATTTGCTTAAAAAAGAGAAAATTATCACTTCAGAGCCATTTAGAATGTATAGATTTGCTTTTTTCTTTTCTTTTTTTTTAAGCATGAAAACAGAAGTTCAAATTTGGAGACAATAGTTTTCTTCCTTTTTAAAAAATCTTTTGAGATAAAAACTCTGCATTCTGGACAAGGACAATATCAATTAACAGAGAAAGTTTAGAAAATTCTGCCCAACAGATGATAGTTTTAATTACTTAACTACATAATTTCCAAGCTTCTATTACCAGTCACGGTTGTGTTCCTTTTTAACTGTACCAAACACCTACAAAATGAACATTTAAAGATAATTGGCTATTTTAGTATACTACTTTGTATTTGAAAGAATATGTAGGGATACCCAAAATTCAATAACCCAGAACATTTACCAGCCATTTTATGCCAACACTTTGAAGAAATAAGTTTGATTTTTTTTTTTTTTTTGGTTAATTTTTTTCTCTTTCACTATCCATGGTCACATGCTCAGTACTAGGATTTTCTACTGAAGGATACCTGATAGAGAAAGTCAGGAGGCATGACTATTCTTCCCATCTGTGCTAATGTAACAAGAGTGGACTCAGCTGAACATTTAAGAAGAAATTAGCTTAGGGGTCTACTGTCACTCCCCTCCACTACCCAGAGCATTGTTACAGTAACTGATTGCTTAAGAATTTTGGAAGAAACCTGTCTTGCTTGGAAGGTTTCTAGTAATGAGAACGCTGGACTCATTATGACTGTTGGTATTATTTTGGCTGTAGAGAAAGAGGTGATTTGGTGTACAGCTATCTGAGAGAGATAAGAAGCCAGTATGGTCCTGACACACACATGTGACAGCACAACTGAAAATAAACAGTAGAGCATATGGCAGCTTTGTAGCAAGAAAGTAGTCCTTGTAATGAAAGCACTAGTAGAATTAGCAGCACTGACAAAGGGGTCTGATCAAGGGGTCTGTGAGATCATCCTTAGATGAGATGGCCAGAGTAGAAAAATATTTCTTGTTTTTGCTAGCTCGGCACCATTCCCCCTTCTGGTAACTACACCTTGAATTTCCTTTGTAACCACCACACTGTCAGCTCATGGTGGGACTTCCCTTATCCTGCAAGAGTAGGGACTTAACCCAGGCCTGACAAAACAGAGCACTGTAAAATTTTTTTTACAAATTTTTTAAAAAATTGAGATATAATATGCATTCCACAAAATTCATTCTTTTAAGGTCTACAGGTCATTGACCTTCAGCACATTTATGTAGTTGTGCAACCATCACCAATACCGAATTTCAAAACAATTTATCATCCCCGCAAAACCTTGCACCTATTAGCCATTGTTCTCATTCCCATCTACCATCAGTCCTTAGCAACTACCAATCTGCTTTCTGTCTCCATGGATTTTCCTGTGTGGACATTTTATACAAATGGAATCCTATCATATATATAATATTTTATGTCTGCCTTCTTTCACTTAGCATAATGTTTTCAAGGTTTATCCATGTGGTAGTATCAGAATCTCATTCCTTTTATGGATGAATAATATTCCACTCTATGGTTATACTACATTTTGTTCATTTATCAGCTGATGGGCATTCCACTCGTTAGCTGTTATGACTGATGCTGTTATTGATGGAGTTTTTGGAATGTTTTTGGTGAGGTTTGGTGGGGTCCGGAGCCAACAGCCCAGAAAGAACTCTTGAGATGTCTTTGATACAAAATGGTGGTTTTAGTAAAGCACAGGGATGGGACCCGTGGGCAGAAAGTGGGGCTGCTGCTTGCTGCTCCCTTTTGCCCCAGGACCATGAGAAGCAAGTGATCTTGGGGTTGGGAGAAGTAAAGATAAGGGAAGTTCCAAAAGGACTTTCATATGTTAAAGAAGACTCAAGATCCTGGAGGAAAGTTATAATCTGTCTTTCTCAAGTATTTGTCAATGGGCTGCAGATTATAAGGAGATTTAATTTAATCTACATTTTCTTCTACCTTTGTTTCCCACATCACTATGAATATTCACGTGCAAGTTTTTATTGGAAGATATATAAATTATGTTGGCTAGATGCTTTGAGTGGAATCACGGACTCACACAACAATGCTATATTTATGTGTAATAGGGAAAATAATAGCAATTTTCTGCACAGAACTTGAGAAGCTTCAATCTTATTCTTTTCCTTCCAGTGTTCCAGACCTGGTTTTCCACTTGACTGTGGAGTGTCAGTTTTCTAGATTGGTGTGGAGCCCAGAAGGGAAGGATGGGAATAGGAGAGGTTAAAATACTACAAATCTTATTCTTATCACTATTGAGATCTTTTCTTGAGTAAGTGCTCCCCAGGTGGCTGAAAACTTTTAGTTAATATCCAGAGTTCTGAAAACATTGATTGTGATGGTTTCTGTCAGTGTTCTCATTGCTTTTAAGAATGCTAAGATTTTTAGAAGTCCTTACTCTGCTATTTATAGCTGATATCACTAAGCCCCTAGTTTTTCTTTTTACTGTTTTTAGTTTATTTTTTAAATTTTATTTTATTATGTTAAGCCCCATACATTACATCATTAGTTTTTGATGTAGTGTTCCATGATTCCTTGTTTGTGCATAACACCCAGTGCGCCATTCAATATGTGCCCTCCTTAATACCCATCACCAGGCTAACCCATCCCCTAGTTTTTGCAGTGATTGATTCCTTCAAGTCACGTAACTTGATCTGGTCCTAAGAAAAATGACTTGACTTTTGCACATGATGAGGGTCTGAGGTCTCAGTACGGTAGTTACTTGAGGTGCACTGCCCATATCCCCAGGTCCTTCTGACTTCAAGCTTCTAGTGTGGATATTTGCATGTGGTTCCTGCCTAAAAGCCTTCTCTAAAGCCATTTTAGTCTGTTCCAACTTCACATATATCAGCCTGGACATGCTTCACATAAACAATAACCAATACCAGTTGGTATACTAGTGTCCACTCTTCCTGGTCCTTCAGGTAGTATAAAATTGACCTGTTTTACGTTGGTGCCTGGAGTCTCCCTTCAGGGTTGAACTTCAGTTGCCCATGCTGGTAGTTGATTTATAATGCACTCCTTATTTGTTCCTTTATCTCCCCTGTCCTGCTTCCCCTAGTTCTTACTGATGTAGCCCATACTTCTCAGATAAATTACTTGGTCTTGAAACTTTTTCTCAAGATCTGGAGAGAACCCAACTTAGAGACAGTGTACACCTGGAGCCCACTGCAAGCAACATATTCTATAATAAGAAAGCTGACCTGGGAAGAGACCATCTGGGGGTGAAAACTGAGACAACAGGGCTGAGTTCTGGTGACAATGTTTAAACTCCCCTATTAAGTCCTGACTCTTTCTGTGGACTTTAGTTATGTGAGCCAAAATACTCAGATGGAGCCATTTGACTAGCCTAACTCACTGGATGTGGAGTTGAGAAACCCACCATGGTTTTATTCCATGTCACTTTGCCCTTTATTGCTTCTTTAAACATTTGAGTTAGGTTTCCATTTTTTTTTTTTTTTTGCCTCTGAAAGAATTCTGCACAATATTATATGGACTGTGGACTTAAGGGAAAAAACCCACAATAATAGAGTTAAGTAAAAAAGGTAAGTTTATGAAACCAATCAATAGCACCCTGACAGAACCTTAGTAGTCTCTCACAGGGAGAGATCAAAGATGTTTATAAGGTTTTGGATCTAAGCTCCAGTCATTTAAATCAGGTCTTTCAAGGTATGTAAGTGATTGTGATTGGGACAAAAACATGACACAATTGCTTAAGATTGGTGACACAGCACAGTGAGCACTTTGAAGCAAGCCTTGATAAGTAAACTGCTTGTTTGACAATCAAGCTATTTGCCCAGTTGAGCAATCCATTGTCCTATGAGAACTATTTGCCCAGATGAGCAAACTGTTTGTTCAGATAAATTGATATGCAGGAATATCCTGAAGCAAACAGTGAAGTTATTTATCAGTTTAAAACCTTCCTGTAATAAATAGTTAAGTCTTAATTGACACAGGTGTTCTCAGTCTCAATCCTGGTATTTAAGCAATGTGATACAAGTGGTATGAGTTCTCGTAAAGGGTAGGAATTGTCTCTCTGGGGAAAGGGTCGGTGACATTGAAGGAATTCTAGGCAAGGGAGAACAAAACAACATAAAGGTAATAAAGAATGGACAAAATATTAATAGTGCTGGAGCTAAATAAATAGGAAATTAGCTATGAAAGGGTATTTAGATGAGATATATAGAAACAGGAACCAGAATTTTGTCCTTTTAGAAATGAGGAGCCTTGGGACACCTGGGTGGCTCAGTCAGTTAAGTGTCTGTCTTCAGCTCAGGTCATGATCCCAGGGTCCAGGGATCGAGTCCCGCATCGGGCTCCTTGCTCAGAGGGAGCCTGCTTCTCCCTCTGCCCCCTGCTTCTGGTCTCTCTCTCCCTCTCTCTCACAAATAAATACATAAAAAATCTTTAAAAAAATGAGGAGCCTCTGAAAGTTATAGTTGTGTTTGGATTTTTTGTTTGTTTTGTTTTGTTTTGCTAGGAAATCTTGCATTTTAAGTGGTTACACAAAATATACAACCAACTGAGGAATTTGTAATTTCAAACTTCTTTTGAACATTGAAATCTTTTTCATATTTTAATACTAAACCCTATGCTTTGAAGGTTGATTGGAAAATGAGAGCTAAATCATTATCTATGAAGAATGATAGCAGGTGAGTGAGACTGTGAGCATGAGCATCTTGGCTTCCATCTCTGCATATTGTGGGGCCGGAGAAAGGGCATTATTTATTCATTATGTAGCTGAGGAAGGGACAGTCCAGAGTTTCACTTAATATTTGTCAAATAACACTGCTTACAATTTATGGCAAAAGCTCTTATAGTCACCAATATCCTTTTCTTCAGATTCTGAGAAAACCCAGCAAGAATGCAAAAGCAGCTAATATTCTTAGACTAATAACAAGCTTCACATTTAGACCAATCTGGATTCTTACTCTGATTCAGACACTTAACAGAAAGATGACTTTGGGCAAGTTAGCATCCTTCTCCCTCTGTTACCTTAGGTAAATTGTAGGAACAGATAAACTACCTCATGAATGTGATGTGAAAATCAAATGAAGAGCAAAAAATAGAGACTGACAGAGTTTGGCATGAAGTTGGAAAGCATTAAAGATCGGCTTTGTTTTTTGCCTTTTTCCTTGAGTGGCTTCTATGAAGCTATGCACAAGGAGAGGGAAATAAAAGTCCATGCCAATTTGTAAAGGAAGTACTGGCTGGCTTCCAAGCCTTCTAAGTTCTGGCTTCCCACACTCATGTATGTGTTTCAACTGTAAACCTGCTCTCAGACTCTTCATATGAGCATCCCAAGGGAAGTTCAGAATTTAGGATTTTTTCTCCCAGGGAGATCTGCCCCTTAATCAAAGTCTTTACCTGAAAGGGAATGACTGCAGTTTGACATTTGAGCATCAGGAAGAGGAAGCCCTCTAGGAAGTCACTCCATGGTTGTAACTCTTGCATTATGGGTAAGTGTGAGGAATTTGGGGGCTAAATTGGAGGGGATAGGCAGTGAACTAGAAATGAGGAGATAGAGGCTCTGCTACTTCCTATGGACATTTAAGCATATGTTGCAACTTCTTTAAATCTTACTTTCTTCGTCCACGAATGGGAGACTTTGCGAGTTCACCTGAGGATTACATGAGACAAGGCTGAATGAAGTACTTCTAAAATTCTAAAGAGATAGACAAATATTAATTTCAATAATTCTTCATCTTACTTCCCTCTAGATACTCAAAGAGATGTGCTAAATAAAAGGCATTAAAATATGAGGCAGCAGCAGTCAGGCCGGTAGGTGATCTCAGGCACAGTTAACTGCGGAGTTCTTTCTACGTTGGGCAGTATGAAACTAACTGGAGACTAGTAATAGTGGCACGGAAAATCTTCCTGGAGTTTTCTAGTGCTCAGTGCGAAAGACTGCTGCAATGGGATGCACCAAGCAAGAAAGAAGTCCTTTTGGTATTTTTTTCATATCTTCTTTACAATGTGAAAAGGCAAACTTGAAAACTTACTCTCAATCTTGGTTTCCTAGGAAAGATATTGTATTCTATCATTAAGCAAGTCTTTACTGAGCACCTGTGTGCCAAGATGTTAGTTGTCCTTTATGGAAAGACATCTATATGCCAGAGATCATAGAATGCTCTTATCATCTTCACAAAATTGTTGAAGATAAAGTAACTTCATGAAGATAGAGCTTTGGTAGCTTTTGGCAGAAGGGAGGCTCAAGTCTGGGTCTGCACCATTCTGGAGTCTGTGCACTCCAACACAACGCTCTACTGAAACTCATTTGTCTTTGAAAGTCTTTACTCTTTGGCTGATTTAATTAAATTCCATAAAGTTCTCTAAAACAAGCACAGAGAGAAATTTACTTCACTTCAATTTTTAAAATAAACTTGCTTCATCCAGCATTTTATGGACCAGAATGCGAATAAAAATGGAATAAAAAGATAATTGAAAATTCCCATCTGGAAAGTTCAAAGGCATTTTTATTTTACATTAAACCAGGAACAATAGAAATTTAAACACTCTGCTTTACATTCAAAAATATTAGAGTTGGACATCAGATGTTCAGAAAGTTTTCCTTGTGCTTTAGGACAGAGAATCCCTATCTGGTATTTCTTGCAGTCAGGCTTATTCCTTTGAAATATTATAAAATATATCTATCACTTAGAATTGAAAAAAAAAGTCACTTCTGCGATTTTAAGTTTAAATGGAATAGAATGCATGAGAATGCCAGAGAGTTATTGGCTGTGTGATATAGGGAAAAAGACATAAAAATAAGCAAAGGGGGACAGAAAGTGGGTCTCTCTGTTCAAAACTCTCTCATCAATCATACTGAGACACTCAGATGTTGAAATGGAAAACCCATGAACTAAAAATATTCAAGCCCAGAAAACACTAATAACATCATCAAGAAACTTTATTGTGCGTGTAGTTAACACATAGAAAGAAAACCTGCAACTCACTTAAAAATATGGGTAACTGTAGATCTTAAACTTGGTTCCTTAAAATTCTTCAAAATGAGTATTATGAAGGAAAAGATTTTGTTTCTTGGACAAAGATAGTTTTGGAGGCCTAGAAATGTTTCCCATTCATGTAAACATATCACATTGGCAGGTAGCATACATCTATCTGGCCTTCCATTTATTTGACAACATTTTTTGTCACATCAGAGCATCTCAGATGGTGCAGAAGTGTTTGTATCCCAGCAGCGGGCAGAAGTGGTAAGCGCACGTATTCTGTGGTATAGCTGAGAGATAGCTGCCTCAAGAAGTATGTCCTGGGAAATTCTAAGGATGATGAAGCCAGACTCCACTCTGCATGGATCTACAGCAGGTCAGCACTAGAATGAATGTGGCTGGCTGCCATCCCTAAGGGACCCTTTGCATTTGAAGCTAAGCTTTTTAATATTATTGCAGTTGAAGGAGTGCAATTGAAGGAGTTTATGTATCATATCCATAGCAGGAGAGGCACATAAGGCAGTAAGTCTAATTGGGATGGCTGGCTTTCACTAGCTTGTGACTAATAACACCAGGAACCATTTTTAATCTATAAAATTAGCTAGGTTGTAGGATTTTCAGGCAACAAAGGTGATGCAACCATTCTAAAGGATAATTTGGCAATACATATCAAAAGGCTTAAAATGTCCATATGCTTTCTCCAGGCAATTTTAATCCTAGGAATTAATTTTAAGGAGGTTGCATTCAAAGTTTTGTTTAAAGAATGGTTGTTCATGACAACATCAGTTATAAGAATAAAAATTAGAGCCAACCTAGTTCCTATACACAGAATTGCTAAGTGAGTTACCATATGTCAATAAAAGGAAATACTATTCAGTTATTTTAATGATCACTGTACATTATAATTATTAGACATTGAGGGTCAGAGACCATTTTTAGATTAGATTAATACCATGGGCCCTCTCCCAGCCTAAAATGTACATGAATTGATCTAAATTTATACTCAGAGTTTGGCATAATGCCAGAAAATTCATAGATCCCCCACAGTGTATGCTGGGGGGTACTAAGTTAAAAATTCAACCTGAATGACCACTAGATTATAAAATATTCACAATGCATTAACTTTAAGAAAACAGAGTATGTAACATATATATAGTATGGTTCCTTTTTAAATATATATGTCTATACACGAATATTGTATTTTAGGATCCTCAAAGCAAACCTATTCAACAGCATAGGCTTCCTGCCCCCCATTAAGAGACAGAAATCACTTACTATTTTACTTATTTCCTCAAAAGTTCAATTTTTCCTTTTTATAAGTTTGTCAAAACAAATTTAAAAATGCTCAATCACCTATGAATTAAACCCCAAAAAGAGCTTTATTACTTTTGACTAAAGAGCATACATATATTTTAACAGAAATACTTTATACATAAAGTAATGCTAAATTTTAATTTGGCAGTTTTCTGTATTTCTGTGTGTGTGTGTGTGTGTGTGTATGATTTAAACTTCTTAGCTGCAATCAATAGAAACCAACTCCAGCTCATTTAGGCAGAAGAGGCAATTATTAAATGAAATGAACTAGATGACAGCCTCCAGAATGACAGTATAAAGAATATGAAACCACTCGGCAGCAAAAGGAAACAAAACAAAACAAAAAACCAAACCTTATAACTGGAAAAAATGATAAAAACAACAATAGTATTAACAACCATTTAATCTTTAAAAATGTTCCTAAGATTATACAGCAAATGAATAAACATTTATTCAAGAAAATCTATACAGTCTTGTAAAATAGTAAGAGTCTACAAAAGGTCTGTCGGAGTCATGAGCCATGATTTACTTCCCCACCCCAATTGAGCATGATAGAAGTTCCATTCCAGGTAGGTGAGGCCAAGAAAATGGGACTCCCACTCCCTAAAGTTTCCATTCAAGGAATGTGGTTCCTCCTTCAGAGAGACAAGTTGCCATCTTTTCTCATTTCCTCAAACTCCATGTTGCAAAGGCCAAATTCCAGGTTTACGCAACTGAGAAGTCAGGAACTCCCTTCTCCCCACAGCCCTCATTCAAAGGACAGAGGCTTTGTGTCATGTATGACAGGCTGAGAATACTGTGTTGCTAATTGAACTCACCCTATCTCACTTGTAGGGTTGGGGTTTCATGCAGGAAAAGGCAAGATGAGAAAACCAGACTTTAAAAATTGATACTAGTGACTATGAAGGGTGTTTTATAGTAATAAAAAGGATCAATTCATTAGGAAGATATAGTACTTGTCAACATATATATATATCTAACAACAGAACTCTAAAATATATGAAGCAAAATATGACAGAATGGAAGGGAGAAATGGACAATGCAATGATAATCGTTGGAGAAGTCAATACTCTAATTTTAATAATGTTTATAATAAGTATACAGAAGACCAACAAGGAAATAGATTATTTGAACATTATAAACCTACTAGACCTAACACATATATATGGAACATTCCAGTCAAGAACAGCGGAATACACATTCTTCTCAAGAACACATGAAACAGGAATGCCACTGATTTCTGTGCATTGATTTTATATCCTGCCACATTACTGAATTCCTGTATGAGTTCTAGCAGTTTTGGGGTGGAGTCTTTTGGGTTTTCCACATAAAGTATCATATCATCTGCAAACAGTGAGAGTCTGACTTCTTCTTTGCCAATTTGGATGCCTTTGATTTCTTTTTGTTGTCTGATTGCTGTGGCTAGGACTTCTAGTACTATGTATAGTGGACATCCCTGCCGTGTTCCTGACCTTAGGGGGAAAGCTCTCAGTTTTTCCCCATTGAGAATGATATTCGCTGTGGGTTTTTCATAGATGGCTTTTATGATATTGAGGTGTATACCCTCTATCCCTATACTCTGAAGAGTTTTGATCAAGAAAGGATGCTGTACTTTGTCCAATGCTTTTTCTGCATCTATTGAGAGGATCATATGGTTCTTGTTCTTTCTTTTATTAATGTATTGTATCACATTGACTGATGTGCAGATGTTGAACCAACCTTGCAGCCCAGGGATAAATCCCACTTGGTCATGGTGAATAATCCTTTTAATGTACTGTTGAATCCTACTGGCTAGTATTTTGGTGAGAATTTTTACATCCATGTTCATCAGGGATATTGGTCTGTAATTCTCCTTTTTGATGGGGTCTTTGTCTGATTTTGGGATCAAGGTAATGCTGGTCTCATAAAATGAGTTAAAGTTTTCCTTCCATTTCTATTTTTTGGAACAGTTTCAGAAGAAGAGGTATTAATTCTTCTTTAAATGTCTGATAGAATTCCCCTGGGAAGCCATCCGGCCCTGGGCTTTTGTTTGTTGGGAGAGTTTTGATGACTGCTTCAATTTCCTTAGTGGTTATAGGTCTGTTCAGGTTTTCTATTTCTTCCTGGTTCAGTTTTGGTAGTTGATACATCTCTAGGAGTGCATCCATTTCTTCCAGATTATCTAATTCGCTGGCATATAGTTGCTCATAATATGTTCTTATAATTGTTTGTATTTCTTTGGTGTTGGTTGTGATCTCTCCTCTTTCATTCATGATTTTATTTATTTGGGTCATTTCTCCTTTCTTTTTGGTAAGTCTGGCCAGGGGTTTATCAATTTTATTAATTCATTCAAAGAAGCAGCTCCTAGTTTCGTTGATCTGTTCTACTGTTCTTTTGGTTTCTAGTTCATTGATTTCTGCTCTGATCTTTATTCTTTCTCTTCTCCTGCTGGGTTTAGGCTTTATTTGCTATTCTTTCTCCAGCTCCTTTAGGTGTAGGGTTAGGTTGTGTATTTGAGACCTTTCTTGTTTCTTGAGAAAGGCTTGTATTGCTATATACTTTCCTCTTAGGACCGCCTTTGCTGCATCCCAAAGATTTTGAACCGTTGTGTTTTCATTTTCATTGGTCTCCATGAATTTTTTTAATTCTTCTTTAATTTCCTGGCTGACCCATTCATTCTTTAGTAGGATGCTCTTTAGCCTCCATGTATTTGAGTTCTTTCTGACTTTCCTCTTGTGATTTGAGTTCTAGTTTCAAAGCATTGGGTCCGAAAATATGCAGGGAATGATCCCAGTCTTTTGGTACCAGTTGAGACCTGATTTGTGACCTAGGATATGATCTATTCTGGAGAATGTTCCATGGCACTAGAGAAGAATGTGTATTCTGTTGCTTTGGGATGGAATGTTCTGAATATGTCTGTGAAGTCCATTTGGTCCAGTGTGTCATTTAAAGTCTTTATTTCCTTGTTGATCTTTTGATTAGGTGATCTGTCCATTTCAGTGAGGAGGGTGTTAAAGTACTATTATTGTATTGTTGTTGATGTTTCTTTGCTTTTGTTATTAATTGGCTTATATAATTGGCTGCTCCCATGTTAGGGGCATAGATATTTACAATTGTTAGATCATCTTGTTGGATAGACCCCTTAAGTATGATATAGTGTCCTTCCTCATCTCTTATTATAGTCTTTGGTTTAAAATCTAGTCTGTCTGATATAAGGATTGCCACCTCAGCTTTCTTTGGTGTCCATTAGCATGGTAGAAGAAAGAGAAATTAAGGAGTCAATCCCATTTACAATTGCACCCAAAACCATAAGATACCTAGGAATAAATTTAACCAAAGAGGCAAAGAATTTGTACTTAGGAAACTATAAAATACTCATGAAAGAAACTGAGGAAGACACAAAGAAATGGGAAAACGTTCCATGCTCATGGATTGGAAGAACAAATATTGTGAAGATGTCAATGCTACCTAGAGCAATCTACACATTCAATGCAAGCTACCTAGAGCAATCTACACATTCAATGCAAGCCCAGTGTTCAAAGAAATGGAACAAATAATCCTATAATTTGTATAGAACCAGAAAAGACCCCAGATAGCCGGAGGAATGTTGAAAAAGAAAAGCAAAGCTGGCGGCATCACAATTCCAGACTTCAAGCTCTGTTACAAAGCTGTCATCATCAAGACAGATGGTACTGTCACAAAAACAGACGCATAGATCAGTGGAACAGAATAGAGAGCCCAGAAATGGAGCCTTAACTCTATGGTCAACTCATCTCTGACAAAGCAGGAAAGAATGTCCAATGGAAAAAAGACAGTCTCTTCCACAAATGGTGTTGGGAAAATTGGACAGCCACATGCAGAAGAATGAAACTGGACCATTTCCTTACACCACACACAAAAATAGACTCCAAATGGATGAAAGACCTAAATTTGAGATAGGAACCCATCAAAATCCTAAAGGAGAACACAGCAACTTCTTCCTAGGAACATCGACCTCAGCCACAGCAACTTCTTCCTAGAAACATCGCCAAAGGCAAGGGAAGCAAGGGCAAAAATGAACTATTGGAATTTCATCAAGATAAGAAGCTTTTGAACAGCAAAAGAAACAGTCAACCAAACCAAAAGACAACAGACAGAATGGGAGAAGATATTTGCAAATGACATATCAGATAAAGGGCTAGTATCCAAAATCTATAAAGAACTTATCAAACTCAACACCCAAAGAACAAATAATCCAATCAAGAAATGGGCAGAAGACATGAACAGGCATTTTTCCAAAGAAGACATCCAAATGGCCAACAGACACATGAAAAAGTGCTCCACGTCGCTCGGCATCAGGGAAACCCAAATCAAAGCCTCAATGAGATACCACCTCACACCAGTCAGAATGGCTCAAATTAACAAGTCAGGAAACAACAGATGTTGGCGGGGATGCGGAGAAAGGGGAACCCTCCTACACTGTTGATGGGAATGCAAGCTGGTGCAGCTGCTCTGGAAAACAATATGGAAGTTCCTCAATCAGTTGAAAATAGAGCTACCATACGACCCAGCAATTGCACTACTTGGCATCTACCCCAAAGATACAAATATAGGGATCCAAAGGGGTACATGCACCCCAATGTTTATAGCAGCAATGTCCACAATAGCCAAACTGTGGAAAGAGCCAAGGTGTCCATTGACAGATGAATGGCTAAAGAAGATGTGATACACACACACACACACACACACACACACACACACACACACACACACACAGGAATATTATGCAGCCATCAAAAGGAAAGAAATCTTGCTATTTGCAACAACGTGGATGGATGTATTATGCTGAGTGAAATAAGTCAATCAGAGAAAGCCATGTATCATATGATCTTACTGATATGAGGAATTCTTAATCTCAGGAAACAAACTGAGGGTTGCTGGAGTGGTGGGGGGTGGGATGGAATGGGGTGGCTGGGTGGTAGACATTGGGGAGGGTATGTGCTATGGTGAGTGCTATGAATTGTGTAAGACTGTTGAATCACAGACCTGTACCTCTAAAACAAATAATACATTATATGTTAAAAAAAAAAAAAGAAGAATAGAGCAGGAAGGGAAAAAAGAAGGAGGGGAAATCGGAGGAGGAGATGAACCATGAGCGACTATGGACTCTGAGAAACAAACTGCGGGTTCTAGAGGGGAGGGGGGTGAGGGGATGGGTTAGTCTGGTGATGGGTATTAAAAAGGGCACATATTAAATGGAGCACTGGGTGTTATATGCAAACAATGAATCATGGAACACTACATCAAAAACTAATGATGTAATGTATGGTGATTAACATAACTAAATAAAATTAAAAAATATATATATAGCAAAATTTAAAAAAAGAACACATGAAACATGCTCTAGAATATACCATTTGCTGGGCCACAAAACAAGCTTCAGTAAAATTAAAAAGGTTGAAATCATACAAAGTATTTTCTCCAACCACAATGGAATGAAATTAAAAATAATGGAAATAAGTCTAAGAAGTACAAAAATATATGGAAATTAAGCAACATACTCCTAAATAATCCACAGATCAAATAAGAGGTCACAAGAAAAATTTAAAAAATACTTCAAAATGATTGAAAGTTAAGACACAGCATATCAAAACTTATGAGGTGCAATGAAAGCAGCCATGGTTGGAAGGAAATGCATAGCTATACTAAGATATATTGAATAAAATATCTCAAATCAAGAACATATATATATGTATATATATTTTAATGTATACGTATACATTAAAAAGTTCAGAAGGTTGTAATACCAAAATCTTATCAGCTGAGGCATTGTTTTTTTTCCCTTCTTCTACTATTCAGGATTTTACAAATATTTTAAATAATGAAGTAGCATTTTAAATAGAAAACTATTTTAATTATTTTTAAATGATACTAAAGTCATCTTTAATCATTGCTTTGTATTTTTAGAACTTTTGATTCTTCCACCTGGTCAGCAGGAATATCCTATTTTGATGCTGTAGACATTCTTCCAATAGCTTGTTTTTGTTAATTAAATTTCTAATATCATTTCATGGCATTTTGGAAAAGATTCTTTCCACCTATGCATTTGTGAAAGCCTCACCTATTACCATATCTGTCATTCCCAGTTAAATCGCATTCTCATAAATCTTCCATGGACAGTGTAGTCTATTTCTAATGAAAGCCTTCAGCTTAGAATAAGAAGCATCCAACTGAGGCACTTTCAGAGTCTTCTTTCATTGAAATTGCTGAGGAAGCTTTAAGTACCCTGCTGCCCAAATGACTTAGTGAAATTAATGATCCAAAATGAAAGTTAAAACCTCTATAGTCCCTTCTGGAAACAAAATCACACAAAGAGCTGAGGGAAAACACGTCAGGGAGGTCTCACTATCAAGTCAGAGGTACCAGTGCTTTTCTAAGGAGCCAATAAATCAACATAATTTCAGATTCCCAGGGTTCACCGAAAAGAGCAATTACGTTAGTCAAAATAGTAAGGTTGAGGCTGGGATCTGAATCATATGCCAAATGTGATGGGAATATATGTATTGAGGATCCAGGGCAGCAGTATAATTTTTTTCAAATGAGATGTGATTTTGTGATAAGGTTGAAAGCACAGTCAGCGCAGCTGAACAAAGGTGGGTTCATATCTGAACACTTATGAGCTGTATGACCTTGGAAACTGTTATAGACAGAAACCATTTACATGGAAACAGGATGCATTAAAACAATTAGACGATTTTCTGTCTAAACCAGAAAGATAAATGACTTGTATATATCTATAATTTTATTCCACAGGCAAATGGAACAATGAATTCACATAATTTAATAAATATAATTAACTTTCAAGAGGCTCCTTCCTGTGAGTTATTCACGTATTAATTATTTAACAAATATTTACTGAGCACCTACCACGTGCCTGACACTCTAGAGGTTTGTATGAATGTGGTAGCAGAATGAGGGATTGCGGGGAGGAGAATGTGCATAAAGGTGCTTGTTCTCAAGTAGCTCATATTAATGGGGAAAAAGGGAAAGTCAAGAACAGCTCAAAAGATGCACATGAAAATATCTAATGCATATATACTACTTATTCACCAAGGTATAATGTGTTCTACCATGACTATTAAGGGCTTGGGGAGTCTAGAAGAGAATCTGATTCAGTCTCTGAACTGATTTAACACATTAAAACTTCTAGTCGGTATTTCAGCCATATGATTGTTGAGGTCTTGCCTAATCTGGAGATTTTAAGATAGTATGACAATATATCAGTCACATCAGTAAAAGTAAATAGGCTTAAGCTATCTATTAAAAGAAAAATGTTCAACTTGGCTAGGAAACAACGACCCAACTATAATCTGCATAAAAGAGAATAACCTAAAAAATAATTCAGAAAGGCTAAAAAAAAAAAACAAAAACCAAAGAATGGACAAAAATATACTAGGCTAAAGGAAACAATAAAACAGCATTGTTCTACTGATTTCAAAATAGAATTTACATTAAAAAGTATCAAGTTCAATTAAAGGATACTTTATGAAATCAATGCTAAAAGTCACAATTGAGAACAAGTTTATAACAGTTATGATTGTCTGTACCAAAAAAATGACAGCAACTTTCTTTATAAAGCAAAATCTGTAGAAGATACAAGGATACATAGATAAAAATATACTACTAATAAAACAATTCTGTTTTTAATTTTTTTTAAAGATTTTATTTATTTAGAGTGCACACATGAGCAGGGGGAGGAGCTGAGGGAGAGGCAGAGAATCTCAAGCGGACTCCACACTGAGCATGACTCCACAATCCCATGACCCTGAGATAATGATGTGAGCCAAAATTGAGAGTCCAACACTTAACTGACTGAGCCACCCAGGTGCTCCCATAATAAGACAATTTTAGACACCACTCTCTGTACAAAACAGATCAACTGGCCAGAAAGTAAATAAGGATACGGAGGACCTAAACAATATGGTCAATAAGGGCAGTCGTATGACTGTATGTTGAACTGGATGTCCTGATAATAGAGAACACACCTCATCTCAAGAACACGTGGAACAGGGGTGCTCGGTGGCTCAGTTGGTTGAGCATCTGCCTTGGGCTCAGGTCATGATCTTAGGCTCCCTGCTCAGTGAGGAGTCTGCTTCTCCCTCTCCCTCTACTTCTCTCCCTGGCTCATGCTCTCTCTCTTTCTCTTTGTCAAATAAATAAATAAATAAAATCTTAAAAAAGAAAAAACACTTGGAACAAAAATTAATCATATGTAGGGCACAAAATGCATTAGTACGCTCTGTAAAGTAGAAATAATACACATTGGTCACAATGTAATAAAACTAGAAATGCATAGCAATATAATAACAAAACAAGGCCCTCAGCCTAAAAAAATTAAAAAGGCATGTAATAACTCATGGCTGAAAGGGAAAATAAAAATTACAGAATTTCTAAAAGTGAACAATGAGGTGAATATGCCACCTATTTGAATCAAGGGGACATACCTAAAGAATGACCAAAAAAAAAAAATTAAGGTAAATAAACAAATTCAATACCTAGCGAAGGAAGTGAAAACAGTGAATTAAGCCCCAACTAAAATGCCCCGAAAAAAAGAGAACAATGCAATTCAAAAAAAAAGTAGAAATAAACATGTGATTAAATTAAAAGCAAAAATGGCTGAGGCAGAACACAGAAAAAACAATAGATGTAATTTAATAAATCAAAGTCCTCTTTTTTGATTAACAAAGTAGGCAAACTACTAGTCAATCCAAGGAAAAAGAAAACTGAAATATACAAAATAAGAGGTGACAAGGGGAAAAGAAAGTCATGAGACTTTATAGATCATTGAGACCACAGTAGAGGTGGAAAAGATTCACCACATCAATTCCCAGTGAAGAAACAGTGTTTTAAAGAACAACAAATAAACAGCCCTAGATGGTGTCACAGACAGATTCTACCAATCTCTAAACAGTGGGTAGTTCCAATGATACATAAATTGCTCCAGAGCCTAGAAACTGAAGGACACTTTCAAATTCCTTTTTAACATTAATACCTAAACCTGATAAAAATCACAGAAAGAAAGAGACGAACCATGAGAGACGATGGACTCTGAAAAACAAACTGAGGGTTGTAGAGGGGAGGGGGTGGGGGGATGGGTTAGCCTAGTGATGGGTATTAAAGAGGACACGTTCTGCATGGAGCACTGGGTGTTATACGCAAACAATCATGGAACACTACATCAAAAACTAATGATGTAATATATGGTGATTAACATAATAAAAATTTTAAAAAAAGAAAATACATAAAAAAGAAGGAAAATTATATACTGACATCACTTAAATAAAAACAAAAGAAAACATTTTTAACAGAACCCAGCACGGCAAGAAGAAACTAATAAGATTTATTAGAAGAATGCGGTATTTGTTCACTATTTGGAAACCTATTAATATGATATACAATATTAACAGATCTAAACAGAAAACTGATAGGATTATGTCAATAGATGTTGAAAAATCTTCTGAGAAACCCAACCCCATTATTAAAAAAAAAAACAAAAAAACCCCCAGGATATCAGGGTTGGTTATTTTGAGGACATTGGAGGTTATTCTGAATACCATGGGAAGACAATGGAGAATATTTAAGCAAGGCAGTAACATGATCTGATTTATACTTCAAAGATACCACTCTGGTTTCAGTACAGCAAATAGAGCACAAGAGAGGCAGGACCAGACAGATGCAGGGAGACCAGTTGTAGCCACTTCAGTAAAGCCCAGAAGTCTTGGTCTGAACCATGAGGTACTCAACATTCCAGGGAAGGAGAAGAAATCGGTGATTCTTGCAGAGATAGCCTTAAGAAAAGTCCTAACCTATTTTCAGGCCCCAGGTTGCAAAGAAAAGCCACCACAAATCCTAGGGGAGTTAGTTAAGCATTATGAGCTATTTAAAAAAAAGTTTCCTTTATATAAAAGTACAGTTGACCCTCGAACAACATGGGTTTGAACTGTACAGCTCCACTTACACACCTATGGTTTTTCCGATAAATACAGTACTGTAAATATATTTCCTCTCCCTTATGATGTTCTTCATGTTTTCTTTTCTTTAGCTTACTTTATTGTAAGAATACTGTATGGGACACATATTCAAATACGTGTTAACTGTTTATGCTGTTGGTTAAGTCTTCTGATCTTAGGCTCTTAGTAGTGAAGTTTTGGGGGAGTCAAAAGTTGGGTATGAATTTTCAACTGCACGAGGGTCAGTGCCCCCAACCTGTGCATTTTTCAAGGGTCAACTGTAATTTTTGCACAAGTCTGTCATCAGACAGTTCGAATCAATGTATAAATTATAAATTTTCTAGAAAAGAACTCTCACAATTGTGTTAAATGTCAACATGAAAACTGGCTCTTTTCCTTCAATTGCTATTACACTGTTTTTAAGTGTTAATGTGGCTAGCCACAATTGCATTTTATTGATTTATATTTTAATTACACATTGCGTGACTGAAAGTTAATACAATTATGATTATCCATTGAATAAATATTGAGAAGTCATTGGAAGTTGAGAGAGTCTCTTGAGTAGTGGCAGACAGAGAAAAGGGATCATTCTCTCCAGGTTAAATAGTAAAATGGCCATAGGATATGACGATTGTGTAAGAATTTGTCAGTGAGCGTATAGATCAGGCCCTATCTATGTTTCCTTCAGAAGCCCCAAGCTTCATGCAAGTGATTCTGGAAGAAACTAACTGTTCACAAACTGAAGGTATTTTTAGGGTAAACCTTAAAAAATAAAGAAAAATAGCTCCCACTTGCCTTTAAGTTAGGAAAGCCTTTGTGATTAGAGATATCATTTTCCTTACCTTTTTTTTTTACTAATAATTATTATGTCATCTGAACTTTTTATGCGCTCATATTTTTAAGCTCATTGTGTATATGTTTATTTAAAAAATTAATACAAATGGCTCTCAATCCTGCTTCAAATGGACATTTTCTCTTTTTTTTTTTTTTTAAAGATTTTTATGTCTTTGGGGGGTGGGCAGAGGCAGAGGGAGAGAGAGAATCTCAAGTAGACTCCCTGTTGAGTGTGGAGCTTGACGTGGGGCTCCAACTCACAACCTTGAGATCATGACCTGAGCCGAAATCAAGAGTTGGGACGTTTAACCCACAGAGCTAGTCAGGTGCCCTGGACATTTTCCCCTTTGGATTGAGATTCTGTTCCCATCCGCCTCAGAAGAGGCTGAGAGAGACCCATTCTCTTGTTCTCTCAGCTGTTGCACAAGTCCCTAATTGTTTTCATCTAAAGATTTAATCATGTTGCTTGTTCCCTTAAAATCCTTCAAAATTCCTCAGCAGTTACAGAATAAAGTCCATGCTTTTTAGCATTGTTTCCAAGATCCTGAACCTCATGGTTACCTTTTGTCCCTGAAACTTCTCCTCTGACCTTTCTCAGCTCTGTATTTTGGGTCACATTTTCTCCTTGCCCAGAATAGCATTCTCTTATTTCCCTGTTTGGTGACCTTCTATTCATCCATCAAAACTCAACTTAAATGTTTTTACCTTTGCCCCAAATTCTCTGGCATCAACATTACTTCTGTGTATCCACAGCACTTGGTCCCACCTTTTCATTAGAGGGTTTATAATATTATTTAATTGTTGTTTTTGCATTTGTCTCCACCCCAATATAGTGAGATGCTGGTGTTAGGAATTGAGTCTTCATTTTTCAGCTTTTTGTGTGTTTTTGTTTATTCAACCAATATTTGTTGAGTGTCCACAGTGTGGCAAGTCATGAAGTGATAGAGTGATGTAGATGGGAAGAAGCAATGTTAGAGCAGGGGTGATCTCTCTGAGAGGGTGACCCTTGAAACAACATCTGAGGGATGAAAAGGAGTCGACCGGTGAGGCTCCGCGAGAGGACGGAGAGGGGAGAGGGGCCGATACGGCAGTAAGGCTGGCAGGTTTGAGAACAGGAGGCCAATGAGACTGGGGCAGAATGAGGAACAGGGAAAAATGGTAGCGTGAGCCAAATTCATGTCTGCATTCAAAGACTTTATGCTGAGCCTGACAAACAGAAGAATTCATCAAAAGTAATTTCCTGAATGGATATTGTACGGAAGATTAGATTTTAATCCACTAGGTTGTGTAGAATAACATAACTTAAGAAATGATGGTGTGCTTACCGTCTGTCAAATCATACCTTTCATCACATAGGGGAAAAATCAGGCCTAGCCAGACCCTGAGTCTTATATTCTAAGAGAGATATCCAATGAAATCTTTCTGAGAAATTAAGCAAGAAAGTGGATCATGTTTTCAACTGCAGTTCTACTGAAGATAAATGCTTGTCATAGTTGCTTTTTACGCTGATCCTTAATTAAAACTCAAGGCATATTAAATTACTGTTCAGTGATGTACTAGAAATCAATTTAATTAAACCCAAATATATAGCTTTCTGGTTATCCAACATGATCTAAAGATTGATCACTAGAAAATCTAGATGTGTAGCTTTCAAATCAGGCAAGCCCTAATATTCATTATTCAAATACCTAATATTTGGTGCCCAGGGGGGGTCCCAAAGCCCTGTGGCCCAGCTGGATGGCCAGGTGGCACAACCCTAAATTTTGCTTCTACCTCAGTAAGATCAGTTCTCCTTTTATCCTTTACATATGAGTTTCTGCATATGAATCATTTGAAGAAGGGCTTTGCTACCAATGGAAGTTAGAAAACTACTGATCTAAAAAAAATATTTAGTTACTGCCTAAACTCTAAAGTCTCTCCAAGCCATGTTAACTGCTTCTCCTGGACCCACTATAAACAGCCTGTGCAAGCACATACTCACCTCAAATGCCTTATTTCTGAAGCTTGTTCCTTCACTTTTCTTTACATGGGATCCCAACCTGTTACTGACTTTCACGATACAACAAGAACATTTAATGTCTCGTTCCTGTCCTGTCCTGCCCTTTGGACTCTGTGTTTTCCGTTTTCCTAGCTACAACCTTTGACTTTGATTCTTCTCTACAGCAATTTTGCTTTTCTCCAAGTTATACTGCTTTGGATCACCTCTTCTAAATGCTTTTATTCTTTTAATTTAGTGGTGAAACCTGTCTGGCCTTGGCTTACTTCCCAGAGAGGGAGCTTCCACCAAGCCCGGTCCAAGCCTTCACTGCGACTGGCCCTAAAGAGTCACTCCGAAGCAGGTAGGATGTGCTGAAATGCTGATTTTCTACTTGACACTCACTAGAATTGATTCTTCTTTGATCCCCTCCTTTTCACTTTTTGCTTTCTCATTTTTTACTCTGAGGCCATGAGTTGTCCAGTCATTGTGCACAGTCAGTTACTGATAGAAGGCAAGGGTTTCCGTCTGTGAGATGTTGAACGATCACCTGATACATCACATCATCTCTGTATCATCCCTATTTCATGTTTCTGAATGAATGATATGGCATCATGTTTGTGAAAACAACTTAGAAAGTACAAATTGTCACATAAATTGTTACTTATAATGATGTTTTCAGCTATAGACTTAGGTTCCCAATGATTTTTCTTTATAGGTACGTTTTATAGCAGTTTTCAGCCTTTCTCCCTCTGAAGGCACAGATCAAATTTCTAAGCCCATCTTCCTTTTGAAGTTTGGAGCAAACCCCCTGGGTCTTATCCCATTCTTCAGTCATCATCTTTACCTATCCCCCTGCAGAATCTGGTAGATTTCTGCATTTATATGAACAGGCCAAGTATTTTAACAGTATTGAGAGAAATTCAGTCAACATGCTTATACCCAGTGTGCATCTAGCATTGCCTAAGATTAGCGGCCACTTTAGGAAAAGTTATTGGCGGGACTAACTGTAGTCCATGATTAGAGCAAGTTATCTTGAATGTTTTCTTTTATCTAGAAATCTGACTCGGGAAATTATTCTAATTTTGCCTTTATTTGCTACTTTATTTTTTGAATGTTTAGTTGGCTAACCTTCGACTATAAGTAAAAACCTTTATTTAGAATGCTACCACTTACAAGAATAATAATGACAATAGTAATAGTGAGAAAAACAAGTAAATTTACATTTATTTGGGGCCTGCTATGCGATAGAAGTAGTTGGATGCCAATTTTACAAATAAGGGAATTGAGACTTAAAGAAGTTAAACCATAGCAAAACTTAGAGAGCTGCCAGGAAAACAAATGAAAGCAAACACTCCATGTCAATATAAAATATACAGTCATCATAAAAAAGCACAGGATATTAGAGAGTGGTTATGACCTTCCATAAAAGGTGTTCTTTGAGATAACCAAATGGAACATCTTGGGGAGGCCTAAAGCTTGTAAGATTTAGAGTCCCTGTCTAAGAAAAAGAGTATAAAATTATAAATTCAAAGTTAAATATGAAAGCAAACATTTATTTAGAATAAGAAATTAATTTTGTAAAAATATGACAAATTCACAAAGATCATAGAAACAGAAAAATAATGTTTTATTTAGCAATATTTTTATTATCTCACATACCTCTATAGTTTTTTCATTTATTATTTGCTTCTATACTCACTGATTACCTTTTGATATAACAGTGGTTTTATAATATCAGTTTCTATAGACAGAACCAAGTAGAAAATTGCTAAAGATAGTTTGGTCTTTTCTTAAGCAAGATTGAGCAGAAAAAAATTTTAATCATAGTTTGAGAATGTTTCTTTCAGCTTTATGATTTGTTTTTGGTTATGTTGTATAAATGTTTGCAAATTTTTGTCAAATTGGGGAATTAGTGGTCAAGTATCTTTTATAAATGAGCTGACATATTTCAAAGCATATCAAGTTTTCTTTTACTTAAAGCGACTGGCCTTAAATATTCTTTTAGTTGCTGACCCTCATTAGAAAGTTTGTCAAAGTCTTTATGTCATGCTCCTGGGTAAGCTAGCAGAGTGGGTGGTAAGAATACACCTGAAAGCTATTTCTCCCCTGGGATGATGTGTAATAACTATGCCCAGACAGGACTGTAAGCCAGTACACACATCACACTGAGTTCCAAATAAATGAAGCCTCAATTCAGCTTCCACTTTATGTATCCAAAAAATGTTCATCCTACCCAGCGTAATAGAGGGGAAGTTAGAGTGAAAAGAGACAACAGTCTTAACATAGTGCATTAAAATACTTGATTTCAAAAATTTTATGAAAATTTATAACCTGTGTGAACATATCACAAAGGCCTCTAGAGCCTTGAAAGGGGCAAGTGGGAGGCCCTGATTTTTTTACTTCTTTAGCTCCATAATAATTCCACTTCTGGGGAGAAGAATGAAAGCCAAGGCAGATATGTAATAGCCATGGACTGCAGATCTTTGAGCCTTGAGACAAGAACAGTTCACGCATATTCGAGGGGCGTGTTGCTCTACCCTTATCACATCCAGCCTCATTGTATTTTAAAAATATTCATGATTAACAATTGTGTATTTGAATGGCAGCCAAATGAGAAGAGACTTCATCCTTTCGCAAATCTATCTGCCCAATTTCATAGTCTGAGATGAAGCAAAAATGTCAGTCCATGATCTATATCCCATTTTCTTATGATTATCTCTAGAGCTTGTAAAAATCTCTGTACTTTTTCCAGTTTAATACTATCTAGTTTCCATTACACATTGATGTATTTGAACAAAATCTTTACATAATAATGCTTGGTGGTTATTGCTTTTATAAACCCAATTTTAACCTATTTTATTCAGTTCAGTGCCTTCCCAAATGTGCTGAATGGAATGAATTAAATTTTCTTCTCTTACTTTCACCTTGCCCCAAGTTAAAGTAAAGAATAAGATGGTGTTGAAAAATTAATTGACTCTGTGTGGTACCCAGAATTCTAAAATGACTCTTAAGATAGCTGCCCCCTGGGGCGCCTGGGTGGCTCAGTCATTAAGCGTCTGCCTTCGGATCAGGTCGTGATCCCAGGGTCCTGGGATCGAGCCCCGAGCCCCGCATCGGGCTCCCTGCTCAGCAGGAAGCCTGCTTCTCCCTCTCCCACTCCCCCTGCTTGTGTTCCCTCTCTCGCTGTGTCTCTCTCTGTCAAATAAATAAATAAAATCTTTAAAGAAAAAAAAACTGCCCCCCTCGTGTCCATTCAATATATAATCCCCTCTCCTTGAATGTAGGCAGGACCTGTGAATATGAGGGGATATCACTCCCCTGATTAGGCTGTGTTATGTGGCAAAGGTGAAGTGATTTTATAGATGCATTTAAGGTCCCTAACTTATCCATATTAAATTAATGAAGAGAGCTTATACTGGGTAGTCCTGACCTAATTAGGTGAGTCCGTTAAAGGATGGTTGTGAGGTCAGAAATAGAAGTCAAAATGTTAAGAATCATCAAAGATTCTCTCCTGCCAGCCTTGAAGAAGTGATATTTCATGTTCTGGAGAAAGCCACAATGCAGGGAATGGTGGGTAGGCGCAGGAACTAAAGATCTCAGTTCTACAACCACCATGAACTAAATTCTGCCAACATCCAGTGAATTTATAAGGGAATACCAAAACCCAGGCAATACCACGGCCCCAGACAACACCTTGATTTCAGTCTAGTGAGACCCTGAGCAGAGGTGATGTGCCCAGACTCCTGACCCACAGAAACTGTGAAATAATAATCCATTATGAATATTCATTATTAATTGTCATAATTCATTATGCAGCAAGAGAAAACTGATACAATCTGATTTAACCTAAAAGGTAACAAGATAAGCCAATATACTTGGAAATTAAACTCTGCAAAAATAATGAATATTTATTACCCATAATTTATTAACCAAATACCTCTTTGGGGTTCAGTATCTTCCCATCTGTGAAATGGGAATATGAGCAAGAATATTATCCTTCAGCAGTGGCTTCTAGACTTTTGGCTTTTATGGACCAGTAGAAACTTCAGAAAATTATTTTTGAGACCAATTTATAATTTTCGACTACTTATTTTACAAAGAAAGTATATAACTATTATTAAACTAGTGTGAAAAATAAAGAATGTTGTTACACAAAGGGTGATGGTGAGTTTTCTGTGTCAACTTCGTTAGGCAGCAATCCCCAGTTATTCAATCAAGCTATTACAGTGGTGGTACTTTGTAGACATGATCAAGGTCCATAATCAATTAAGTAAGGAAGATTACCCAACATAATCTGGGTGGTCCTGATTCAATCAGTGGAAAGGCTTTGAGAGCAGAACTAAAGTTTCCCTAAGCAAGAAGAAATTCCACCTAGGAATAGCCACTACAGCTCATTCCAGAGAGTTCTAGCCTGCCTTTCCTGACAGCCTGTCCTATAGATTTCAGACTCGCCTTGACCGTCTCCACAGTTCCTTAAACCAGAATCTTGTAATATATCTTTTAATATAAACTCCTATTGGTTCTGTTTGTCTGATGGAATACTGAGTGATACCCCAATATAAAATAATAAAATAGTAATAAATGTAAAGTTAAGGTGACCTCCTACATCACAATTGTTTTTTATTTATTTCCTCCTGACTTGTCACTGGGATGGGGTTAGCCTCAGCACTCAATGGTTTCACAAACTGCTTTGAACTGTATTCTTATCATCTTAAGCACCCATAATCATCAGAATAAAAAACAAAACAAAATCACTCAGTATCTTTTACTTTGTTTAGCCCTGGGAAATAAGTAAGCTGAATAGGCAAGTTATATGAGGACCCAAGCCTCCACAGTACAGAAAAATGAAGGAGGAAGGGCAAAGGTGGGAAGAAGAGAAGGAAGGCAGGCCTGACGCAGCGTCTGATTCCTCCATTTTCTGAATGAATCTTACCAACACTTGAAAGGCTGCATCAAGTATTTATTTCATCTTGTGAGTCACAGTTATATCAAACTCTACTCCTGGTTTAAACAGAAAAGAACAAGATTTGCAATGGTTGGAATAATCCTTCTCTGTGGTGAAGTTCTGCAGAATCGCTACTAGAATTGCAGTAAGCAATTCCATTCCCCACTTTTGGGAAGTGTCTGGCCTGCTGATTGCTTAAATTACACACATTACTTTCAAAAGCTGGGGTTGACTTTTGCAGAATCTGCGTCACAAAAATAGTGCTATTCAGAGGCAGTGCTGTGTTTTCTTAACAATTACATTAGTCCTCTATAAGTACTTTATAGAGTACATGAGAGAGGGATATCTTGTTTAAAAGCATAACATTTTATTGACACCTCTGTATTCTTGGAACATTTTTGTTGGAGACTTGGTAAGCTAGATTTCCTGGTCAGTACCTTGGCAATGGTTTTAGAGCTGTATAGAGGTTCTTAAACTGCACTAAAATCCTTTAGGCCATGAACGCTTGGTTCTGCTCAAGTAATTTTTATTGGGCATCTCACAATCCAGAGAGGCAACTTGTAAACAAATAATTGCAAGAAGGTTGATGGGGACGATAATATGGGACCTAGAAGTTGTGAACTCCTGAGGATCCTGGGGTAACAGCAGTAACAACACAAACAAATATCCAAGTCAGTGTCTGTCCACTGAAACTTGGAAACCGTTTTTATAATCTGAAGTCAGAAGAAAATAGAAGAGACTTTATCAAGCTCTTTTCAAACTTGTTCCTTTTGATGGAGTTTAATGTAGGTCACAGAAATTCTGTTTCATCACTGTCCAGTTAGATGGAGGAGTTTTAATGTGTTTATTTTCCAGAATCATATTCTTATTATATTTGTGGAAAATAGCACCCTTAGATATTTATCACCATCTTGACTTTCTGGATCCCAAAACAAGATCTCACTTTTGTGGATCTGAAATTATTGGACTACTAAAATTTTAAATGTAAAATGAGTTATTTAAAATTTTCAATAAGATAGAGATCCCTATCCAGCCCATATGAAACTATAGCCAAGAAGGTCATAGAAAATCATCTAGGATTCCCTAAAAAAAAAAAAAAAAAATTAGACTAATGGGAGATGCAAAAGGAAGTCTCTAATTAGATATCCTCCCACTAAAAACAACTAAGAAAGTGGAAAAATATATGAAGTAACAGTATTTAAGTATTGGACAACAACACAGAGATGGTTGGGAGAAGGAAAACACACAAAGTCTAGATCTACTTTGCAAATTGTTGAAGAGGGCAGTGGAGACCAGATAGAGAGCATGATAGCCTCATTTAACTGTATAAACAGAGATCATCATTTTGAGGGGTCCATGTAGTCAAGCAATCCGAATTTGCAAGATTAGGGAACATAGAAGATACTTTGTAAATAAAATAAGGTCTAGAAATCTGCATGTCGGTGACTTTGAGGTTTGGGCCAAATATTAAGCTGTGTATTGAATAGTGTGAAACTCTGCATGGTATGACAGAGAACAGCTACCTGGAGTCTGTGAACTGAATAGAGCCTGTGGAGGTGGCAAAGTTCTGGAATCAGCCAGAGTGGAGAGAGTGGAAAACCAATTTGAGACCCCAGACATTTAGTTGCTATCCTAGCAAGGCCACACCTTGGAAGTAATGCTATACTAGCATTAGAATAAGGGTGCTTCTGGATCAGTCCTAACAAAGATTCAAATCAGCCTTCAGTAGTATATAGCTAATTCTCCGCTATATTAACAGGTTGCCAGAGCAAAACTCAACATTCTCTAAAGGAAAAAAAAAAATCCCCTCTTTCAACAATGGAGTACTCACTATGTCCATTACAAAATTAAAATATACCAGATATGCTAAGAAACAGGAAAATATGACCCATACCAGGAGAACAATCAACAGAAATATGCAGCAATAGCACAGTTGTTGGAATTAGCAGGAAATGAAATATGTATTATGTATGTCTGCGTGCTTAAATACACTCTTAGTGAAGGAAGAAACGGTAAAATCTCAGCTAAGAAATGAAAACTATAGAAAAGAAACACATGGAATTTCCA
The DNA here is from genome assembly GCF_003265705.2 of Callorhinus ursinus. Lineage (NCBI taxonomy): Eukaryota > Metazoa > Chordata > Mammalia > Carnivora > Otariidae > Callorhinus > Callorhinus ursinus. Next base: position 26,102,092 of record NW_027397083.1, on the reverse strand, counting down.
GAACTGAAAAATGGAACGAGTAAAATGAAAAAATCCACTGAAGGAGATTTTTAATAGATTGGACACTGTAAAAAAGAAAAACTCAGTGAATATGAACACATGTCAAACCATCCAAACTATAGCACAGACAATAAAAAATGATCATTAAAGCAGAAGACATGAACAGACATTTTTCCAAAGAAGACATCCAAATGGCCAACAGGCACATGAAAAAGTGCTCAACATCGCTTGGCATCAGGGAAATCCAAATCAAAACCTCAATGAGATACCACCTCACACCAGTCAGAACGGCTAAAATTAACAAGTCAGGGAATGACAGATGTTGGCGGGGATGTGGAGAAAGGGGAACCCTCCTACACTGTTGGTGGGAATGCAAGCTGGTGCAACCACTCTGGAAAACAGTGTGGAGGTTCCTCAAACAGTTGAAATTAGAGCTACCATTCGATCCAGCAATTGCACTACTGGGTATTTACCCCAAAGATACAAATGTAGGGACCCGAAGGGGTACGTGCACCCCAATGTTTATAGCAGCAATGTCCACAATAGCCAAACTGTGGAAAGAGCCAAGATGTCCATCGACAGATGAATGGATAAAGAAGAAGTGGTATATATACACAATGGAATATTATGCAGCCATCAAAAGGAATGAGATCTTGCCATTTGCAACGACGTGGATGGAACTGGAGGGTGTTATGCT
>NW_027397083.1:26075828-26101385 GCF_003265705.2 Callorhinus ursinus | reverse complement strand
ATCTTGCCATTTGCAACGACGTGGATGGAACTGGAGGGTGTTATGCTTAGTGAAATAAGTCAATCAGAGAAAGACATGTATCATATGACCTCACTGATATGAGGAATTCTTAATCTCAGGAAACAAACTGAGTGTTACTGCAGTGGTTGGGGGTGGGAGGGATGGGGTGGCTGGGTGATAGACATTGGGGAGGGTATGTGCTACGGTGAGCACTGTGAATTGTGCAAGACTGTTGAATCACAGATCTGTACTTCTGAAACAAATAACGCAACATATTTTAAGAAAAAAAGAAAAAGAAGAAGATAACAGGAGAGGAAGAATGAAGGGGAGTAAGTCAGAGGGGGAGAGGAACCATGAGAGATGATGGACTCTGAAAAACAAACTGAGGGTTCTAGAGGGGAGGGGGTGGGGGGATGGGTTAGCCTGGTGATGGGTATTAAAGAGGGCACATTCTGCATGGAGCACTGGCTGTTATGAACAAACAATGAATCATGGAACACTACATCAAAAACTAATGATGTAATATATGGTGATTAACATAACAATAAGAAAATTTTAAAAAAGAAATAAAAAATAAGTCAGTCTAATGGGGAATTATTTAATGGTACTCAGTTTCAGTTTTGCAATATGAAAGAGTTCTGGGGATTAGTTTCACAACAGAGTAACTATATTTAACACTACTGAACTGTATACTTAAAAATGGTGAAGATGGTAGATTTTATATGTATTTACCATGACTAAAAATAAAAAAAAATAAGTAAAAAAAAAAAAAAGATCATTAAAAACATTTTTTTTTTTAGCTAAGCTGCTGCTGTAAATATGACATGCTATGCACTTCATGTACGGGGGCGATCAATGGGTAGGTTGGCACAGAGGTGAGAGGGGCCCCGGTTCACTGCTGTGGGCCCATGGCTGGCCTCCTTGGCCAGAGCAGCTCCCACCCATCTCTGTGACTACAGTTCATGGTTCTAAGGTTGAACAGATGGGTGCTGATTTATCCTCTAATCATAGATTCTCCTCAACTTAATTGAACCCATTGGTGTGGTAGCTGGAGTGGGAGTTGGCCGTGGGCTGGGTGGTCTCTGTGGCAGACACTGGCTGTATGACAATGGGCATGTCTATGGCTTCTCAAGTGTCTACATTAGCACCTCAATAGTCCCACCTGACAATGTCCGCACCCTCCCCTCTCATCAGACTGCAGTCAGCATGGAAACGTCAAGATTTCAGTGGAATGGTCACGAGAGTCTGAGTCACAGGCAGGGGCCAAAATGAGGCCCAAAAGAATCAAATAATTGATGATAAGGAGAACTGGTGGGAAGAACACTTTAATTTCAGCAGATGGTGTTTGGCCTCAAGGAGCCACTTTTAAAGTATGAGACATGTTGTCCTCCAGCTCTGGTCCTTGATATCAGTAAGTCAAGGAAAACTAAGTGCAAAGCGAGGGTCTTGGCCTGAGAGTGGAGTAACTAACGATCAAGGCAGAGGTTGTGAACATTGAGAAAATAGACCCTATGTCAGATGAAGTCCTGAGAAGAAGACCAGAGTTAGAGAGTCTTTTCTTAAGAATCCCACACAAGAAGGGGGCAAATGAGATTCAGGGTTTGGGTAGTAAAGCTGAGGTGAGTTTTCTGAACTCAAAGTCAAATACAGACTCCAGCATAAGAATCAGCCATGTAGTGACCAGAGATCCAGGCCGCGGATAGCTGAAAAACCCAAATGTTAAGAACAAGGACCTGGGTTGAGGCTCTACCGAGGTATGAGCAGGAACAAAGAATAGAGTTTGGAATAGAGCAGTGACTTTTTAACATTCCTTTTTTAAAGCAATAAAACCTTTTTATCTAACATGAAATCTCTGTATAAGAAAGAGATGAGGGTTCTAGTTGAAATGAGGGCCATGTTCCAGGAGACACATAAGCTCTGCCCTCTCAGCTTCCAGGGGAATTTTGATCATTCCCACAGAAATCTAATGCTTTGAGAAACACAGTTTGGGAAGCCACTGGACCAGGAAACTGAAGGTACCATTTCAGAATCAGGAACTTGAAAGATAAAGTCACCAACTGCAGTGTGGCAGAAAGAGGAAGGATTTTAGAGTCTGATAGACATAGTTTTAAAGTCAAGTTAGAGAGAGGGAGGGAGGGAGGGAGGGGGGGAAGGAAGAAGGAAGGAAGGAAGGAAGGAAGGAAGGAAGGAAGGAAGGAAGGAAGGAAGGAAGGAAGGAAGGAAGGAAGTCAAGTTCTCAAGCTGAGCAACATTGGGAGAGAAGCTGCTCCCTGGGCTACAGATTTCTGCGCTTTGGCTTGTGGTAAAGAAAGGGTCCAGAGGCACTCTGAAGTGCTCTCCAAGACATAAAATGAGGCCTTACCAAATTTCTCCCAACTGCTTTTTCCAATTCTATCCCTTCTGTTTCCTACTACTCAGGGCTGACATTCAACTAGTACAACCTAGCAGACTGTCTCAGTTGTTTAAAGTTGGCACTCATACTGGCTGGATGTGCCTGTGTCATACTGATGTTAAATATTTTGAATATATTTTTCCAGCCAACAGTTGATTAATGACTGCCATATGCTGAGTACATATGCTGTGGCAGACATTGTACTAATATGATAACTCAGGTTAACCTCATATTCACCTTCTGAAGAGAGCATGGATATCATCACCATTTTATAGATGAGGAATCTCCATTTAGATCCTTCCCCAAGGTCTTACAGCTAAGAAGCAATGGTATTAGAATTTAATATTCCAAATTCTTTGATCTCTTCAGTAAACCATATTCTCTCCCTTAGCATAGATATTCCACAGTGAAGAAGCCCTAAAACGAATTAAAATAACATAAAGTGACCTGTTATATAGTATTGAGGAAAAAAATGGCTGCCAAATATATCCACTGTGATACTGAATTTCAAGGGCTTTTTAAGCAGGTATCCAAAAAAAATTGGAAAGAGATAAGCAAAAACTGATTGTGTCAGTATGTTAAGTTTTTTTTTTTATTAATTCAAATAGGCTTAAAATATAAACAGTTTCAAAACCTTAACCAGAGCAGTATGAAAAAGGTCTTGGTAATTTGTTAGTTTAACTAGCTTTTGCAATATTAAGTTGGATGGATACAGATGTTATCTAAAATTACACGGGAGTCTAAGAAAGATCTATTAATAGTTTTAAATATTGGCTTAGTGACTAGGGTATAATTATTTTTTGTGTCTCTGGGTTCATAGAGCATTGGTTTTATGGTTATTAGCTTATCCGCCTTTGAGCTAAAAAGACACTATATTTTTAATTGTGTGTCCAAATACATTTTATGGTAAAATGATCTCCCATCAAAATGTCTGCAAGTTATTTTCTTGCTCCTGATGGCTAAGGATAAGGCTGAGCGTGATCTAGAGCAAAAAGGAACATTAACCATTACGGATTTTCTGCTTAGCTGAAGGAGAAGATGATCTTTAATTTTATTTATTTGTTTGTTATCGAAAGAAATGTAGCTATCCTTCTATTGCTGAACTTCTTAGAAAAGACTCCATCCCTGGCTACCTCCTGTGATTCTTTCACACTTAAGTGGGCATCTTAAAGGGCTAAAAATATGTGTGTTGGAGATATGAAATAACCTCTTTCCATTAAACTGAATCTCTGATTTCTTTGGAGCAGGCCAGAGAAGCCTAGCATCATTTTATAAAGTGTATTTGGTCAAATGCACTGAGTGTGGTAAACTGGATTAAAGTTCTTTATAATTGACAAAGGTCCTGTTAAGTCAGCATATCACAAATATTACTAGATTCCTTTCTTGAATTAGTGTCTTCCACCCCCAAACTTGCAGAATTCTGTAACAGTTTTGCTGTCAGTTGAAATCTGTCTTCCAAATCAACAAAGAAAACTTCTCTGGATTTTGGAGGTCTCAAAGATGGTAGCAGATGTAATCCTCTTAGTTCTCGCATGGGCCTAATTCCTCTTGCTTATCCAGTTTATTTTGTGTCTCACCTCCAAATTCTTTTTTGTGCTCTTGCAGCATTCAGAAAGAAAAGAAAAAAAAAAAAAAGAAAGTCCCCTCTGAAAATAATATATGAGTTCCTATATTATGGCAGGGATATAAACACTTGTTAGGTTATCACACACAGTAGCAAGACCTCCTAGGGAAACCTGAGTTCAAAGAGATTTCTCACCCCACCCATCGAGCTATTCAAAGGAATCCTGCTATATTATTTGCTTGGAAAGAACGTCCTCATGACTTAGCATGTTTCAACATAGACTCGGGGAAAAATCTGCAAGCCGTGTGTCCTTGTTTATCCGAGATGACAAGAACGGCTTTCCTGTTGATTTCTGTCTCTAGCTCTTACATCCCTTGCTCAGCTTTTTTAGTTCAGGCAACTAACATAGGGAAATGCTAACACAGTTAGCTTCCCAAACTAGAGTGGTCTAGTGGTGACCTTTATTTTTATGCTGATTGATTTTTATGTGTATAATTTCCAAAAGCTGGAATACTCTTGATGAATCCATATTCCTAAACAAATTAAGATTGGCATTCCCATAATAAGAGGTCTTTACTAGTGAAATTCTGCTTGTCACAGAAATAATTGATGTTCATAATGATGACTTAGGACTTTCAAAGATTCCCAAGTGTCATCTGAATCATCAAAAAATTAAATTATGTTCAATAGAGATGCACCTAACTGTCCACTATTAAACTTTTAATCTGTTATCTCTTTACACTGAATAATTATACTTAATTACATTTTATATTTAATGTACTAGGAAATTCCCTTCTGTGATCATCCCATACAACAGCAAGTATACTGCATTGAACTTACACTGTGTTTGACATAGTCTATTATATGGTAAAGAGGAACTAATACTTCTTGAAAACCTATATTTGGAAACCCAGTGTTTTAAAAAATACATATTATAATTTAGAATAGTTTTAGATTTACAGAGAAGTTGTGAATATAGTACACAGAGTTACCATATGCCCCTTATCCAGCTTCCCCTATTATCTTATGTTAGTATGGGTCATTGGTCACAGTTAATGAATCAATATTGATACATTACTAGCAACAGGGTCCATGGTTTACATTGGGGTTCACCTGCTGTACAGTTCTATGGTTTTTGATAAGGGTGTAATATCATGCACTCATCATTATAGAATTATACAGAATACTTCATTGTCCTAAAACTCTCTTGTGCTCCCCTTGTTTGATGTTCTCTGAACTTCCTGGATTAGTAATTTGATTCTGTAACTAATTTTCTAAAGCTCTCATCTATTATGACTTCAAATATTTCTTCTCATTTTTTCCTCTCCTCTCTTGGTACTCCAGTTATGTGTATGCTGTACCTTTTGATACGATCCACATTTCTTAGATGCTCTGCTCTGCTTTTATTTTTATTTTTTCTCTTTACATCCCAATCTGGGAAGTTTCTTTTGGACCTGTCTTCAAGCTCAATGATTCTTTTCCTTGGCTGTGTCCAGTCTGCTGAAGAGCCCATCAAAGGCATTCTTCATTTCTGTTACAGGGATTTTTATTTCTACTACTGCCTATTGATTCTTTGAGTTTTCACCTCTCTGCTTACATTACTCATCTATCTTTACATGTTGCTTGCTTTTTTCATTAGCGCTTTTACCATATTAATCATAATTCTTTTTTTTTAAGATTTTATTTATTTATTTGAGAGAGACAGAATGAGAGAGAGCACGTGAGGGAAGAGGGTCAGAGGGAGAAGCAGACTCCCCACTGAGCAGGGAGCCCGATGTGGGACTCGATCCCGGGACTCCAGGATCATGACCTGAGCCGAAGGCAGGTGCTCAACCAACTGCGCCACCCAGGCGCCCCTTAATCATAATTCTTTAAAATTCCCTGTCTGATCATTCTAACATCTGGGTCATATACGATTTTGGTTCTAATGATTGCTTTGTCTCTTCAAATTGTTTTCTTCTTCTTCTTCATCTTCATCTTCGTCTTTATCTTCGTCTTCATCTCCTTTTCCTTTTTCTCTTCCCCCTCTTCCTCTTCTTCTTTCACTTCCTCTTCCTCTTCCTTGAAGCTTCCCTTCTCCCTTCTCCCCCTGCTTCTTCTTGTCCTTCCCCTTTTTCTTCCTATTTGACATACCTTGTAATTTTTTGTGAAAAGCCAGACATATTGTACTGGGTAATAGGAACTGAGGCAAATAGATTTTCAGTGTGAGGATTTAGTTAATCTGCCTAGGTGTTAGGCTGTGTTTAATATATTCTGCAGCTATAGGTGCCAGAGGCTTCAAAGTCCTCCAGTATCATTCATTCATTCATTCATTCATCGTCTTCCCTCCTGACTTTGAATTTCCCTAAGTATTCCTTCTCAGAGGCATTCCATGCCATACATCTTTTCGGTTGAAGCCCACTGTTACTTTACTGGAGACTTCTTGGCATGGTGCTAAAGTATGGTGTAGAAGGAACTTTCTACAGTCTTGCAATTAAGTCTGTCTGTCAGTGGGCTTGTATTTTGGTACTGTGACCTTCACAGATGTTCCTTCAGCAATACGGCTTTTTTCCTTCTGCTTCCTACTCCCTTCCCTGGCTGCAGTATTGCCAGTCTATTTCTGTGAAGCCTGACCCTTGTTGAAAATGTATTTTTCCCTCTCTCAGATAAAACAGGAAGGCTGGAGGGGACTGGAGTGAGAGGAATTACCTTCCCCCAGTTAAGATAAGGCTCTAGCAAAGTCCTTTCTGCTAGAGACTAGGTCTTTATTCTGAAAAAGCTCTGGATGTATTTCACGATGATTACTCTTCTTTTCCCTCTGATAGAGCCACTTGGGGATCTCTCTCACTTTCTCAGATCATCACCATGGGAACCTAATGGAGTTCATGGAGGTAAAGGCTGTGAAAGTGTAGGGGCTTCCCTAAGGCTGCAGCCACCAGGAAATTCTCACTCACAGACTAGTCTTCAATTCATCAAAATTCACATTTCTGTTTTGGGTAAGATCTCAGCTGTTTCTCTCTGGCTGTGCCTAGCTCTCCAGATTTACGAATGAAACTTGTTTAGCAACCTCAGTTCTCTGACAGGAACAAGAAAAGTCACTGATTTTCAGTTTATCCAACATTTTCTTGTTGTAAAGACTTGGAGTGATGACTTCCAAGCTCTTTACATGTTGGAGCTAAGGCTGGACAACAGTATTTTAAAGATATATTATTTCGTTTAAAGTTCACATCAGTACTAAGACATAGGGAACTAATTTTGTATTATTTTATTTTATTTTTTTATTTTAATTCCAGTATAGTTAACATACCGTGTATAGGGAAGTAATTTGACAGAAACTATCTGTAAGGCAGAAGAGAAGCCAAGATTTAAATTCAGATAATGTAAATCCAAAACCTTCTGTCATCCCATTACCACACAATGCTTTTGCACATTTCACGGACTGCTCCTTCCAATTACCAACAACGGCAGTGGGAACATGAAGCATTGATGTGAATTCAGAAGGCAGTAGCTTAAATGGGCATCTCAGATCTGCAATTGTTTTCAAGCTGAAAAATAATTTGATCCAGTAACTACTATTCAAGGAAAGGTCAAATCATTTCCCACTGTACTTAGTGAAGGATATTATAGTTCAATAGCTCTCATGTGGCAAGTTTGTAATGTGGTCATTGACCTTGTACATTGGCACCTGCATTATAAAGGAGTAAATTTACTTTGTAATTGAAAACTCGCAAACATTGCAATAGGTCAACACCATATATCGCACATCTATTCAAAGGCCAATAAAAGCAAATGCTATAGCATTTGAGAACTCAGGAAGGAGAGCAAAATAGCAATAAAATGAAATATTGATTCTCCAGGTAAATTTTAAAAACATTCCATTAGTTCCCATATACGTGAAAACATACACTACTATTATTATTTATAATCATCAATTTTAAGGATTTTTGACTGTATTATTTATAAATCTCACCACACATGCAAAAACATATATTTTTATCCACCCCTCTGCAAATAAGGAAAGCAGAGAGGTTAAGTAATTTGGCTGAGTCATAGATTTTAAGTATCAGGGTACCAGAAATTGACCCCAGATTCATTATTAGGAAAGCCCATCTTCCTTCTACCAAAGCTGTGAAGAAATTGATTGTCATGTGTTTTACGTGGGAGGACTGCACAAGCAGAGTTTAGCAGGGAGGGAAGACTGGCTAATCCTGATAAAGTCATGATCTACACACCTTCTAACTCCTTTCACCAGCATTCTTCAGCTAGATTTTCTCTGAGGATGTTGTGAAGACAATAACAAAAGTCAGTGCCTGGCTTTGGTGAGAATTAATGCACAGATAGCCTGCAACAAAGACTAGTTCACTACCACATGTATTCAGGAATGTCCTGGGAGTATATTTTTGTCATTTGTCTGAATGAGTATTCTATTTTCTCATGCGTATGTGGTCTTGCAGAACAAAATGTAGTCCTTAGTCACTTTTGGAACTTCTTTTTATTCACACAATAAACCAGGGTCTCTTTTTGTTCAGTCCTTTGTATTTTCAGTGCCAAGTCAATGCTGGTTACAAATGTCCAGTTACATCTGTTTTGGTTTATATTAAGCTGTACTCCCCTACAAATCATGATCAATTGATCATGTAGGACAATGATATAAACAGTTTTACTGGTCCTACATATAATATGTATGATTCCCTTACTTTAAATTCAACTTTAAATAAACTTCAAATAAGTTATTATTGTTTTGTTAATATAACAATTATTTGTTTTATTTAATATTTTATTTAAAATAATTTATCATTTACATAGTCATACTAATTATTATTATTACATAATCTCCACTAAGTTGTGAAAATTCTAGCCCACTATATACACTTACAAAGAAAATGCAAAGCAGAAAGACTTGTGACTAGAGAGAATGGATGTCTGCCTGCACAACCTCATGTTTAATGTCATTGTTATTAGAAAGTTACCTACCTAAAAGTATGTGCCTTACTAGCTCAGTGTGGGTTTTCTGACAGCGGTTTGGTCCTTTGGTTCCTTAAGAATTTACAATTTGAAGATTTAAGAATACTTTCGTATTCAGTGAACTCTTAATATATTAAAGTATTTCAATTAGTGCAAAGGAGTGGAGATTATAATGAACACGGAGATAAAACATGAAAATGAATGTATTATAAGGTAGCATGTGATTAATACCTTTTTAATCTCTGTTTTTTTTTAAACCACTTAGATATCTCTGTGATAAAATTTCAGGTTTAGGAGTCATTGACAATGTAGTTTGTAAATTCACTTTCCATCTAAAAGGATTGTCTGGTAGTAATTGGAAAAAGATACTAAAATATATGTCATGATATAGATATGATCTAAGGGCCATTTATCCATAAGGAAAAATAAAGTAATTCTATTTGGGAAGACTAGAACTGAGTGATTTCTGAAGGAAATTAGATTTCAGCTGGGCTTTGTTGAGAAGATAGTGGGAAGCATAGTAAATAATGTGCTTAAGTGGAGTGGGATGCATGGCTTTTGTTTTACCCTACCACACTTGGGCACATCACTTCACTTTTCTGAGGCTTACTTTTCTTCTTTATATAAAGGGGGGATGGGGGTAAATTGGTACTAAAAATAGGTGCATGGCTGCTACCACTCTCCCTTCTGTTTCCTTGACAGATATCACTAATTAAGTGTACCACTCTTTACAGACAAGCCTAGATAAAGCCTCAAAATCCTTTCCAAAATAGCAAGTGGATATAGATAATCTTAAGGAATCTACAAAAAACTTCCTAGAAATAATAAGCAAATTTAACAAAGCCTAAGATACAAAAATCAATATACAAAAATCAATTGTATTTCCATATTCTAGGAATGAAATATTGGAATGTGAAATTAAAGATACAGTAGGCTATCTCAGAATAACCCGACATGCCCTGTAACCTGGGCTGTGCTTGGTATGGCCAGTTTTAATTTTAACCATTTTACAAATATACAGCTATGTCTCATTGTGGTTTTAACTTGTATTTCCCTAATGAGTAATGACGTTTACCATCTTTTTATGTGCCCATCCACATATCTTCTTTGATGAAGTGTCTCTTGACACTTAATCTTACCTATTTTTAATGGGTCTTTATATTATTGAGTTTTGAGAATTCTTTGTATGTTCTGGATACAAGGGTTTTTTTTTATTATATATATATGATATGTAAATATTTTCTCCTAAAATGTGGCTTACATTTTCATTTTCTTAAGACTGATTCTGAAATCAGAAGTTATTAATTTTTGGAGTCAAGGTTATCAATTTGTTATTTAGTATATTTTATATGTAATGCTTTTGATGTCAAAACAAAGACAATTTTGCCTCACCCAATATCACAAAATGTTCGATCTTTTCTTCTAGAAGTATTAATTTTAGGTTTGTGATTTGTTCTTTGCTAACTTTTGCGTATGGTGTGAGGTATAGAACGTCTTTTTTTTTTTTTTTTTTTGCGTATTTTAGGTTGTTTCACGGAGGAGGGTGAATCTAGTCTCTATTATTCCATATTGGCCAGAAATGGAAGTGTTTCACATTATTGATTATTGCTACATTAAATGAGTGCCTAAGATGAAGATACTTATTAAGAGAAAGTAGAGACTTGAATACATTAAAGGAAGAAAAGAATCTTCCAGACAGAGGGAAGACTCTGGGCTAGGAATAAGGTTCTGCATTCAGGGAATACCGAGAAAGCTGATATAGCTGAAACAGAGTCAATGGGGGGAGAGTAGTAATGGATAATTTTACAGAGGTGAGAAAAAGACTTGGACTCTTTAAGAACTTTGGATAGTTTTCTAATCATCCTGCCATATTATGGTTCTGATCAGAGGAATGATTGGATTGTGCATACATTTTTTTTGTAAACTTCCATCTAATATTTATTAACATGTTTCTTAACTACAGATTGTATCCAGGATGATGCCAGTATAATACTTAAGTAATGCTAAACATCACATAAATTTTGGTGTTGGAACCCACAAGCCCAGCTGGTGTTTGCCTGTCTCAGGAGGTTTTTTTTTTTTTTTAATTTTAATCTTTTTTTTTATTATGTTAATCACCATACATTACATCATTAGTTTTTGATGTAGTGTTCCGTGATTCGTTGTTTGCATATAACACCCAGTGCTCCATTCAGTACGTGCCCTCTTTAATACCCATCACCGTAAGTGTCATTTAGAGAATTAACTCTAGGAGGCAAGAGTAGGAATAGGCAAGAGATTAAAAAAACATAATAATCCAAATGAGAGAAGATAATGGATTTGATTAGAGTGTTAGCAGTAGAAGTGCTAAGTAGTGGTTAGATTCAGAACATATTTTATGATAATAACTACAAGAATTTTTGATAGTTTGGAAGTTAGGAATGAGGAAAATAGATAAAGCAAAGCAACTCCTGGGTTTTGAGCTGTAACAACAGTGCCATTTATTCAAATGAAATTTAGGGGAGAAGGTACTTTCATGGCAGAGTAAATTAAGAGTTTAATTTTGGATGTGCTCAATTTGAAATGACTATTAGATATATAGGTGGAAATTCAGGTAGCTTCGTACAATCAAAGGATAGTATTCTTCAAACGAACGTGTGTACTGTAGCAGTAAAAACTTACCTCATTCAACAAGCTGTTTCTGATTACCTCCTCTCTCTACTATCCATCTCATATTCTTAGAAGCTGACACTGAGATTTAGTCTCCTGAAGCAGGACACACTGTAATCCTCCACCATATTCCTTTTTGCTCTTCATTATGTAGTCCTTGGTACTTTCACTCTGGAAGACAAGTCCCATTTTGTTCATATTGCCTCCTTGAAAAAAGAAGCTCTTTGAAGGAATTATATAGTCAGCGTTACTCTTTTCAGATAATAAAACTGTAAAACCACTTCCACCAAAACCCCAGGGTCTGAAGTGAGGCTTTGTTATAATAAAGAAAACTTGATTTCCTTAAGGAAATCCATTGGAATCCCGGAAACAAAGACAGAAATAACCAGTGTCTCCTCTGTGTATGAGGTTTCACCATGTTATTTGGCTTTTATTCCTATGTAATTCGGGAACTGTAAAAAATGTATTCATCTTGACAAAACTGAACAATTCAAGGGTGGATTTCTTCTTTACTACCTTTTTCTACTGTACTAGATACTTAATAAGTTGGAAATGAGAGCTTATTAATTAAAGGATATGAGAAGATTCTGGAAAGTAGTAAGAAGAAAGTTGTTACTGCCTAGTGCTGATGACAGATTTGATAGTCAAATATTAATAATAGTAATAGTAATTATTACATTCTTTTGTTTAAGATGTATTTATTTGAGAGAGACAGTGGGGGGGAGGGACAGATGGAGAGAGAGAGAGAGGAAAGAGAGAATCTCAAGCAGACTCCCCACTGAGTGCAGAGCCCAATGTTGGGCTCGATTCCACAACCCTGAGATCATGACCTGAGCCAAAATCAAGAGTCAGACACTTAACCGACTGAGCCACCCAGGTGCCCCTAATTATTACATTCTACATTGTGGCATTTTGTGCATTTCTATCACATTTACACTAGCCATCACTTTCTATCATTCCAGAATAGATGGTCTCAATTGCTGGATATTCTCAACTTAAATCCTCTTACATAAATTTCTCTTAAATTTTTGTCAGGAATAAAAATATCCTAAACTAACAATCACTACTGTATATCATTCAATGCATTTAAACTTAGGAAAAGAAAAAATGGAAATGTTCACTCAAAGTAGTGCAACTTTAAGAACCTGAAACAGCCGAATTCAGGCTAGATATGATAATTCCAGGCTAGATCTAAATAATCTGTTAAGGAGTTAAAGTTGTCATAAGATGAATTAGTTTGACATGATTTAGTGATGTGATGTGGGCATCCAGATGGCTCATGAAAATATTTTCTTTATTTATGTGGCCAGCATTATGGAGCATAGAGTTAGTTTGTTATCTGAAGTGTCAGCCCTCCTAACTTGGACATTATTTTTCCTGATTATATTCCTCCACATCTGTACCCACTAGTCACCATCATTTTTAGTCTCTTGGTTTCCAATTCAACCCATGCTTGAATAAAGTATGGGTGGTTTCAGTTCTTTTTCCCATTGTGTATTTGTGACGGGTGGGGTCAGCAGACAAATTATTAAATTGCTTTGCCTATTGGTATCAAGAGGAGCTAATGTCTGTATTAGTCTGACTAAAGACCTTCTTGTTCTACAGTTGAATTAAGGATACTTTATTTTGCCTAAATGAGTAGGACTTTACACAAAAAGCACAGAGTTAAGATCAAAGAAAAGGAACGTTTAATACTGCTTCTCATTCCCCATAGATTTAATGATGTGAAAGGGGATGAATCTCTCACCCTAAAGAAAGTAAAGGATTAACAGCTTCTCACATTCTGGTATATTAAAATGGCTTTAAATGCTGCTGCTAACAAAGGGACATTCTTCAGGAAGCGAGTGCCCGTGGACCGGGTAGATGCATTTTGCTCACTTTGACTCTGCCTACCTTTGGAAGATACCACAATATTATTTTGGGTCTAAGATGATTTTTGATGGCCATACACTTAGAGACGCTATTTACCTACCCTCAGTTTTAGGCTAGGCTTTGTCCTTCTTTAGTCTGTTCCAACTTGCTGGTACAGAATTGTGCTCTGTGGTTCAGAGAGAAACAGTAAAATACAGCATTGTGATTACCTCCCTTTCTACATCCCTTCACCCTTGGTAGTAATTGGCCTATGGAGAAGGATGTCCGTGTGATACATTTATGACCAATGAAGCACGAAGGAAAGTCACTGAGGTGGGAGTTAGTCTGAGGGAGGTCTCCCCACTCCCAAGACAAGGCCACAGACAGAGACTATCCTACTCTTTTGTCTGGATGTTGTTCTCTCTGAATATGTTTCAATAAGTACTACTTCATCTTACTATACAGGCTGAGGGAAAAAAAAACCTCCCAAAGAAGGAACACTAAAAATGTAGAAAGAATTTGGATCTTTAAAAAAAAAAAAGAATTTATTTTTTTATTATTTTAGAGAGAGAGAGTGAGAGAGCGTGCATGTGGAGGGGAGGGGCAGAGGGAGAGTCCTAAGCAGACTCCACGCTGAGCGTGGAGCCCAATGCGGGGCTTGATCTTATGATCCTGAGATCATGACCTGAGCCAAAACCAAGAGTCAGACACCTAACCAACTGTGCCACCCAGGTGACTCAAGAATACGGATCTTTAATGATCCTGTTGATCCACTGATAACATCATTCTGGAACCCCACACTATTTCTTGACATATTTCTTTATTGTTTCCTTGAATTTTTGAAAGAGGATTATTCTTGTTGGAGACAAAAGAATTCTAACTGATACATGATAGTAAGTGTTTCAGTTAATGACTGTGCCCATGATGAAGGGTCATTTCATGATGAAGTCTATGGCTTCTAGTAGATGTCTTAATAGAAAAAGCATTAGTAGGAAGAGTAGGTTTTCTTTCTCCCCATTTACAAAGTGTTATCAATCCCTAAAATTAGTTCCTTAGGTGCCTGGGCCCTGTGTAGCTTCTTCCAAGGGTAGCTATAGTTATATTCTTCTGAGAGTAAAAGTCTAAATCTTCAGATTTGAAATAAGGAAGTGCTATCAAATGGAACCTTTATCATATAATCTAAAGAATTATACCTAGTCTCACTTGTTTCTGGTTTTAAAAATACCAGTCAGTATTAAAAAAGGAAGTCATGACATTTTATTAATAGGTTGCTAAGAGTTGTTGAATAAACTGAAGAATTGCTGTGAAAAAGAGAATTTAGATCAATTCCTTGGTGTCTAACACTTTCTGGATACAGCTTCCCTTATATCTGTCTGAGCTTGCTAGACCTCAGGGGAACCCTGCTGAAAACCTACTTACCAAATGGAAATTAGGATATTCTAATCATCTTCAGAATCAAAATGAAAAAGTGGCAATGCTTGGGGATTGGGAGGTTTATATGTTTTCATTTTTAGTTTCTAACAGATCAGTTTGTTTTCTTTTCAATAGATAAAATTATTGATAAAAATATAATTTAGCCTTTTTACAGGTTAGTTTATTATATTGCTTAATAGAAATTTGATATCCTATATATTGTACTTACTATGTGAGTCCTCTATTAACTTGAAATGTTATATGGCACACCATAAGATATACATCATAGTATATTGTAGGTCACATATGGTACATCGTTGGAGTAAGAAAGCTGAGTTCTCATTATTTTTCTGTGTGATATGGGGCAAGCCAGGTCTGGAATGTCATTTCCCTCGTCTCAAAAGAAAGCTGTTGTACGGATCATATACAATACTGTAGGAATAAAAACATTTTGTAAGTTATATACATAAAAAGGAGTTGTAACTCTGGCACACTGGCAGGTTTGGCTGGAATAGAAGAAGCTTATTATTTAATGCATAAAATAAATATGTTGTCTATTTTATAAAATAGAGCATTGCATATAAAATAAGCAAAATACAGTAACCAGAAGTGATACAGAGGGAGTGAGTGATGGACTCAGTCTGAGGGGATGGTAGATATTCATCAAGAACTGAATGCCTGAGCTGGATTTGGAAGTCTACTTTCACAGAGTTAACTTTTCCCTCATCGAGAGAATAAGATGTTCTGTATAAAAGCACAGAGATAGCCAAGAGCATGTTTTGTGCCGGGAACAGCAAGTCAGAGTAGCCCAAATCTAGCAGTCCTGGAGGTTGGAGGTGGGGTGGTCAGGTTTAGCGTAGATTGTAAGGAAATGTGAATCTGAATGGGATCAAACCGGAGGGCTCATTTATGTGCTGGTGAGGGACATGGGCATACCCTGTAGGCCTGGTTCATCATTGGAATGACCAGAAGATTTTGGAAGTTATTATTATTGGCCTCATCCCAGACCTTCTGAATTGGAATCTTGGCTAGGGGATGGAGTGGGTGGTGAGACTCAGAGCTACATCCATACAACCCTGGTATCAGTTCGGCTTCAGAACCGCTGGCCTGGATAAAAGGAAGCCACTTAGAGGAATTTGAGCAGGAAAATGACAGGTCATATTTGCATTTTAAAAACTGACTCAAACAGCTGTGTTGGGCACGGCAGGAGGCGAGTGGAACCTAGGGATAGAATTCAGGGGACAACAAAAACCTGGGAGCCAGATAAGAGGATTAAGAGCAGCAAAGCAGGAGGCAGGAAGGTGCTGAGTGGGCTGACTGAGAGGGAGAGAGGTGGGAGATGAGGCTGGTGGTGCAACAGCCTGTGAGACAAGGGAGGCGCTGTGGCCAAGAATAAGAATGGGACTTCTCCCTAGAAAGAGATGGGGAGCCCTGGAGCATTTTAAGCAAGACAGTGACATGATTCACTGCTTGGAAACTGATTTTGACCTGATTACAGGGAGTTTCATTAACAAGCGGCACCTTAGCAAAAGGTTCTCAGCTTGAGGCAAATGTTTCCTTAGCACGGGAGCCCTTGGGCTGGGCGCTGGAATAGCTGGTTCTCCTGCCATCTCTGTCAGAACTCCAGTTTCCTGGGGACCCTGGGTGGCTGAGTCGGGGAAGCAGCTGACTTGATTTTGCCTGAGGTCATGATCTCCCAATCCTGGGATCGACCCCTGAGTTGGGCTCCATGCTCAGCGGGGAGTCGGCCTGAGGATTCTCTCTTTCTCCCTCTGCCCCTCCCCCTGCTCTCTCTGTCTCAGATAAATAAGTCTCTTATTTTAAATAAAGAACTCCAGTTTCTAGGGCATGTTAATCCATTCAGATTAATAAAGACGGGGAAAGAGGAAACAGTAAGCTCTGATTTACAGGAAAATATTTAAAAAAACAAAGACAAATACCCCAAGGTAAGTAAAAGAAAGGAATATCTCAATGCCAAAAAATCAGCCAGGTTTTCACTCAGGGAACTGAATAATGTCCTATGATCATTGAATGTAGTCCAACACAAAGAACTCTGGCTGTATGTGTCGATAACTGGTTGTAGTTAACTGCAAACCTTTAGATTTCTTATAAAAGTCCCAGGTTTAAGTATTCAGCATTGTGGTCATGTGCCCATCTCTATGTCCTGTGTTTTTTGGGGAAATGTGTTTATCATAATTCTAATCTAACTTTGTTTCTAGTTGCATTTGGCCTTGTGTAAATCATTTAAAGCTCTAGTTTATTAAAATGAACAGAATTGGATTTGCAATTAGATGGATCTGTATTTTTTTAATTCCATTGTAATTAGCATACAGGTTTATATTAGTTTCAGGTGTACAATGTAGTGATTCAACTGTTCTATACATTACTTAATGCTCCTCACCACAAGTGTACTCTTAATCCCCTTCACCTCTTTCACCTATCCCCCCCAGCCTCCCTCTCCTCTGGTAACCAGTTTAGTCTCTAGAGTTAAGAGTCTGTTTTTTTGTTTGTCAAAAATATGGAGTGTTTCATGAATTTGCATGTCATCCTTGTGCAGGGGCCATGCTAATCTTCTCTGTGTCTTTCCAATTTTAGCATTTAGCACATGTGCTGCCAAAGTGAGTATGATAGATCTCGTTTTTGTCCCAAGGTATTCCAGTGGACACTTGAACATGTTTTATAAACTTTTGAACCCTAATTTCCGCTTCTATTTATAAGGTCAATATGAGGGTCAAAGAAGCTAAATTTATAATATACCAGAACATGTAGTTCTGGTATATATTATCTGGAACAGTGCTGGTATATATTATCTGGAACAGTGCCAGACATACAGTAGGCCCTCTGTAAAAGCTGGTTGCCCTTTTCCAACTGCTTTTCCTCATTTTGAAGATGGACAGATAGGAGGGAAGAGCAGAAGTGGCCAGCATGTGGCCCTCAAGCCATTTTCACTTCTTGCCTTCATGGCAGACATTCTATTTGATGATAGCCTTCTTTGTTTTGAAACCAGAAGTAGCCTCAAAATCCTCCCAACACAGATCCTTGAGCTACTTCTACCAGCTGCATGGATGTGATATTTAAGATGAAACCTCTTTGGGGTGCCTGGGTGGCTCAGTTGTTAAGCATCTGCTTTAGGCTCAGGTCATGATCCCAGGGTCCTGGGATCAAGTCCCACATCAGGCTCCCTGCTCCGTGGGAAGCCTGCTTCTCCCTCTCCCACTCCCCCTCCTTGTGTTCCCTCTCTGTCTCTCTCTCTCTCTCTGTCAAATAAATAAATATTAAAAAAAAAAAAAAAAGATGAAACCTCTTTGTTATCCCTGCCCTGGATAATCTCTAAGGTTGTAGCTGAGACACTCTGAGCCCACAACATATGGAACCCAATTTTCAAAATTATACAACTGAATGGAAAGCAAAGTTTTCAAAGCTCTGAAGGTACAAGCAGTAAGATATAGAATGGGACAGCTTGCTGATGGAGGCTTTCAGGAAACCCTGAGAGTGGCAAAGAGATTAGAATTGGTCATTGTGGAAGGCAGAATTAAGACCCCACAAAGTTGTCTATGTCTCAATTTCTGGAACGCGTGAATGTATTACCTCACATGACAAATGGATTGTTTGGTTGTGATTAAGAATCTTGAAGTGGGTAGATTGTCCTGGATTATCTGGGTGAGCCCAATATATTAACAAAGGTCTTTATAAAAGAGAGAGGGAGGCAGGAGGGTCAGAGTCAGAGGAGATGTAAGGATGCAAGCAGGAGTCGGAGATGCAATCAGTCAAGGAATGCAAGCAGCTTCCAGAAGCTGGAAATGGCAAAGAAATGACTCTCTCCCCAGAGCCTCCAGAAGGAATGCAGTCTTACTGACACCTTGATTTTAGCCTTGTAAGACCCATTTTCAGCTTCTGACTACCAGTACTAAAAAGTAATCAATGTGTGTTGTTGTTATAAGCCACCAAGTTTATGGTAATTCATTACAACAGCAATAGGAAATTAACCCAGGCCTTTAAAGAAGGGCTTGGATAGACAATAAAAGAGAGACAGTTTGGGTGAGTAGTAGATGATAAGCAGAGGCTTGTGAGAATAAGCAAAGTAGACAGTGGGAAGTATGGATCCTGACCAGTTTGAAGAGGTGGGATAGGCTGCTGCCAAGAAGGAACTCAGCTCAAGAGTTAAGCCTTGGATAGGTTTGATAGCCTGAATTTGAATCCTACTTCTGATTTTTTTCAGTACCTTGATCCAGTTACTTAACTTCTCTAGCACTACAATGTTATCTAGAAAATTGAGAATAACAGTATTGCCTATTTCATTGGGTTAAATGAGATCGTAAATGTAAAGTGTCTAGTACTGAATAGTGCTCCATAATGGGAAGTGCTATTTTTTTATGAATGGAAGACAAAGGTGAATTGCCACTTCATTAGATTATAAAAAGCTCTGATTACCAGTGTAAGATTAGGAAGCTTTACTTCCAAGACATCTAATGACCATCAGAAGATCTTGAACGGGAAACTAACTTAAAAACACAAAAAGACTCCTGTGGTTAATTAATATGGCAAAGACAAGACAGGAAAACCATCCATTTAAAGGGAAAGTTTGAAGGATAGAGGTTGATCTTCACATTAATATAGGAAAAGTTAGGCACGTATTGCTCAAGCATGTTGGCTGACTCTAATGGCTTATTATAGGGGTAGAATGTAGTGGAAACATCCCCAGGTTGGTAGTTCAGAGAAAAAGTTTCTTGCTCTGGCTGTGTCAGCCACTCATTATCACTTTGAGCAAGCCCCTAATCTATATGATTTCAGGTCCCCATTGGTGAACTCAGCCCTCATGGCTCAGCATTTGCTGAGGCCCCGCTATTTCCAAGTCATACTTCTCTCTTGGGTTTATCTTTCCTGTGAGCCTGAGGTCAAATGATTTATCTTCAGAAAACTGCAAGGGTAAAAGAGGCCTCCTGAAAAGCAAATTAGTCCTATTTGCTATGAATCTCAGTAACTATTTAAACCCTGCACTTACCAAATACTTAGATTTTTTTTTTTTTTACAAGGATGTAAAGAGTAGCTACAGGACATTCAAAAGGTATAAATCAACATGTAAATATTGCATTTCATATCCAATTAGATTGTTTCTATCCATGCTAAGCATCTCCTGTGTGGCATCTTTTGGATAGGGCCTTTTGCCTAAAACAAGCCAGGGAAAGTGAACAACTTTTTCCTACGTACTTCTAGTCAACCAGGATGGTACAGCTGGGTATCGAAACCATAAGTGTGTTTACTGCTCACAAATTATTAGTTCAATAGAATTACCCTTATCAAGGAGAAAATCTCTAATAAGAATTGTCCAAATAGCATGTAAAACAGAGCAAAGGGTAAAAAAATAATATTTGAAATAGTTTTAGGTCCAATATTTCCCAATAATAAGTGAGAACAGAATGCTTCCTGCCTTTAGCCAGTAACCCAGGGCCTAACCTACACTTTGGTACAGAGTGAGATGTTGACAGTAATTTGAAGAAAAGTGCTATCATCAACAGTCAGGAGACCTTTGATGCTAAAGGAAGCTATTTAAACCCCTTATTTTTAGAAGAGGAAATAAATAATACAGCAACAAACAGGGAAGACCATAGACAATCACAGTTATTTACGTTGTCCAGGCATCACTGGATCCCCCAGCATTCTGAACCACCTTGCTTTAGTATCTGAATAAAAGAACCCCAGACCCCAATCTCATAAAGTGTGAGAAGTCAAATGCCTTGCCAGGTGCCTAAGAATTCCTGGAGTGGGGGAGGATTCGGGTTGCTTACTGCCCCAAGGGCGGGTCCAGTTTCCAACTCAGTTTTGACCTCTCTCAGATGGACCCTGATGCCCTGCCAAGATCTGGAGCTGTTTCAACTCTAAATTTGGTCTGCTTTGCTCCAAAACTTAAGCATATTGCCCCTTTCCCACACCGTATTTTCTCCACATTGGTTACATAAGCTGTGTAAGCAGAGTTCATGGAAGATGGAGGGAAAACAAAAGCAGAATTACAGAACCAATCAGAAAACAACTTAAAATTGAACACATCAGCCCTCTGTGAGGTTAAAGTTTGCAGTTACCAACTTCTGTGGGCTCTGGCTTCTCACCAGGTTGTGGAGGCCTCACTTTACCTTCTCTCATAAAACCTGTCTTCAAATCCTCTCTTCTGCAAGTGTCCAGAAATACTGCCTCTATTTCCTTTTATCATGAAAGAGAGACTTAAAAGTCCTAGTACTTCATTATAGAGAGCCATCTGACTCCTCTAAACAAAATTGCTGAAGCAGCCATTACATCATGTATCTGCCCAGGGAATGACTTTTCTCAAACTGAAGTGCCATCTAAGTGAGGCTTGAGCCTTAGCACCAAGCAGCCAGCACCATGGAGGTTAGGTATTTCGGACACGGCTTTAGGATTAGGGACATGGGCTCAAGTTTACCTGGACTGTGTGTTGAGTGTGAGGGAGAGTGGGTAGAGAGTGGGAGTGTGGAGGATAGCAAGTTCTCTTCTGTCTCTGAACGGACCCCGGAAATGCCAGGTCTTCTGTCCTTGTTGCTGTTGCTCTCTTTCTCCTCCTCCACCTCCTCTTCGCTTCCATTCCTTCATCCACCTCCTAGCCTTCCTTCCTTTCTTTGTCTTCTTCCTTCTACTCTGTTTTTTAAAAAGGTTTTGTTTGTTTATTTGAGAGAGAGAGAGAGAGCACTGGTGGAGGGGGTAGTGGCAGGCAGAGGGAGAAGCAGGCTCCCCGCAGAGCAGGGAGCCCGATGCAGGGCTCAATCCTGGGACCCTAGGATCATGACCTGAGCCGAAGGCGGAAGCCTAACTGACTTGAGCCACCCAGGGCCCCCCCTTTTACTCCTCTTTTATACCTCCTCTTCTTCTTATACTGTTTGAGAAAATTAATCCTAAAATGGATAATTTATTTTGCTAAAGAAAATCCAGACTCTCTAACCTGTCTTCAAAGCTCTCTGTAATAAGGCCCAGCCTGCCTTACTTCCCAGTTAACCCCTTTGTGTAGCCTGTGTTTTAGCAAAATGGAATCATTTACAGATCCCTGACCTCTCCCCACAGTGGGGGTCCTGCTCATTTTATTTATACCTACATAGTCAGGATTCTCCAGAGAACAGAACCAAAAGGAGAGTTATATATATATATATATATATATATACACTCTCTCTATATATATTCTATCTATCTATATATATATATATAGAGAGAGAGAGAGAGAGAGAGAGATTACATGTATATAGGTATTTACAGATATATAGAGAAAGAGAGATTATACGTATATAGGTATTTACAGATATACATACATAGAAAGAGAGAGAGAGAGATGATTAACTAGATCTTGATAGATAAATGGGCTCATGCCATTAAGAAGGCTGAGAAGTCCCATGATCTGCCATCTGCTGGTGGTGTAATTCAGTCTGAGTCTGGAGGCTGGAGAACCAGAGGAGCCTATGAAATAAATTCCTTTTGGAGGGCAGGAGAAGAGATGTGACTTCCTGACTCAATTAGTGAGGCAGGAAAAAAAAGGGGGGGATAAATACCTTTTATTCTACCTTTTGTTCTATTCAGACCCTCAATGGATAGGATGGGACCCACCCACGTTGGGGAGGGCAATCTACTTTAGAGAGTCCACCAGTGCAAATGCTAATCTCATCCAGAAACACCCTCACCGACAGACCCACAAACAATGTTTAATCTGGGCACCTATAGCCACTCAGGATGACACTTCAATTAATCATCACAACACCAGTTCCATAGTTCTAAACCCAGCCCACTCTTGAAAATTCAATTTAGCATTACATTTCTCATTAATCAAGCATAGATAATATTCCTACCCTGACCACCTTTCAGGCTCCCATGAGGTTTTGCCTCCAAAATAGAGATGGTGGATACCTTCAATCTGCTCTCCAGTTCTGTTACTTTGAGTCAGATTATAGAATCAGAAAGAGCTGTATTTGAATTCTGGCCTTGTTTCTTTTTAGTATTTATTTATTTATTTTTTACTTATTTATTATTATTATTATTATTATTATTTTACCTTGGGCAGACTATTTTACCTCTCTGTGCCTCATTTTGCTCGCCTGTGAATGGGAATAAAATAATACCTCAAGGGTTGTTGAGGGGATAAATAAAAGAATGTAGATACACTCCTTAGCACAGTGCCCGACACACAAAAAGAGCTCTATGAGCATTAGCTATGTATCACGGTTTCCTGACATTTAAATAAGACTACATGGTTTAAAAACACTCTTCTGGATTTATAAGCCCAAAATACCCCATGAAATAGGTAGAACAAAATTTTTATGCATATTTTATAAATAAAGAAATGGGGTTTTAAAGAAAATGAGCAACTTTAACTGGATTCTAGCGAAAATTAAAGGCCAAGCTGTCAGCTTCATCTGTTTTTGACCCTGCATTTAGTTACAGATAAATTGCACTCACCTGAGCAGGACCTTTGTTCTCTAAGGAGCCTCTCACACAAATGTTCTAGAAATAGAAAGTGTGGGCTGCATGGACCCCAGTGCCACTGTTCAGGAGACTAAAATAGGGGTGGGAGGAAGGAAGAAAGGTTGTGTGTTGGGTTGTAAATTCCCCAGGGGAGAAATAATTGAAGAACTGTTTATGATAGAAAACTATAATTAGGAGTAATGGGATGAAATTAAGGAGAAGGAAATAACAAGTTTATAATAAGGTTCCAGTATGAGGTATTCAAATTTAATTGTGTTTTTTAAGTAATGTCAGACTCCCAGATGCTGTAGCGATGAAGACTGTATACAAATGGGTACATAAATAAATGACTTTATAATCCAAACAATCAAACTAGTGTGCCTTATAAGCCAAGATGCCATTTTGCAATTGCACATTTAGAATTGGCACGGCAATATGCAAAAAGAAAAAATCTTTTATTGGGCTGGGAATTTGATTGTTTCTTATGTCTTATAACCTTACAACTTACTGAGAGGAATGGAGAAATCCCACCACCTCTATCAAAAAAAAAAGTCCAGGCTCTTCAGCTTATTAGATCTGCATATGTTGCGATCCATTTTTGAGTTGAAGCATCACACACTAGGAGGTTAATTTAACCAATAGAATGTTACAATCAACCACTTCAATTGCATTGTTCAGACCCTCAGAGACCTAAGGAGTGAAGGGGAAAAATATTCATACTAATTTTTACATTTCCCACACTGGAGACACAGTTAATAAAGTCATTCAGAACGAGTGCTACAGGAAATGTGGGAACTTGAAGAGGATGCCCTGCTTTTCTGTTATTGGCTTCTCAGTGGAATCAAATTATTTGGAGTTCTTTGTTTTAAGGTCATTATTTTTCATTAGACAAGCTGCTGCTGTTATCCACAAGTTAATAGAGGGAATATTTCTGGCTGACACAACAAATACAGCTATAGTTCCACAGTTATTAATGTCACTAACAATTTAGGATACAATAAATGACCGTGCGCTGTGGCATTTAGCACTCACACAATAGCAGGGAACTTGCTACTGATCTGTCTTCTGAAAAGAGAACACACACACACACACACACACACACACACACACACACAGGTGCATGCAATCACGCGTTGAATCCATAATAGTCAATAGGGGCAGCAGTCACTTGCTGATGACTACCAAATACCTCATGGCAACTAAATGGAATTTTATAAGTGTAGGGTGTCCATGTGTGATTCATGATATAAGAAGAGAAATTCTGATACAAAGCACTGGTCTGGGAGTTTGAATGGCTTAAGGCAGCATTGAGAGTCATGTTGCACTCCTCCAGATGGTAAGGACATATGCAAAGACCTCACTAAAATGTTTGCAGAATTCTTTCCGCCTGGATATTCCCAGTGGGAATTGTGTGACTGGTCAGTCGGTCACTGGTTCTAATGCTAACATGGTTCAACTCTAGGCTAGTCCTGGCCCCATGCACAGTAACAGGATTTTACCTTTCTTAGAGATTTATGAGATGCATTGGCATGGTAAAGTCTTCATGGAGCTCTGTAATACATGGACACAACATTTTTCATTTTATTTTATTTTATTTTATTTTATTTTATTTTATTTTATTTATTTATTTATTTTAAAGATTTTATTTATTTATTTGACAGAGAGAGAGAGAGAGAAGAGCAGGGACAGAGGGAGAAATGGGCTCTCCGCAGAGCAGAGAGCCCAATGCGGGACTTGATCCCAGAACCCTGAGATCATGACCTGAGCGGAAGGCAGATGCCCAACCAACTGAGCCACCCAGGCACCCCAGACACAACATTTTTTAAAATTATTTGTGCATTCTACTGGGTATTTACCCCAAAGATACAAATGTAGGGACCCGAAGGGGTACGTGTACCCCAATGTTTATAGCAGCAATGTCCACAATAGCCAAACTGTGGAAAGAGCCAAGATGCCCATCGACAGATGAATGGATAAAGAAGATGTGGTATATATACACAATGGAATATTATGCAGCCATCAAAAGGAATGAGATCTTGCCATTTGCAACGACGTGGATGGAACTGGAGGGTGTTATGCTGAGTGAAATAAGTCAATCAGAGAAAGACATGTATCATATGACCTCACTGATATGAGGAATTCTTAATCTCAGGAAACAAACTGAGTGTTACTGCAGTGGTTGGGGGTGGGAGGGATGGGGTGGCTGGGTGATAGACATTGGGGAGGGTATGTGCTACGGTGAGCGCTGTGAATTGTGCAAGACTGTTGAATCACAGATCTGTACTTCTGAAAC
>NW_027397083.1:25934678-26075728 GCF_003265705.2 Callorhinus ursinus | reverse complement strand
GGAGTATGTCAGAGGGGGAGACAAACCATGAGAGATGATGGACTCTGAAAAACAAACTGAGGGTTCTAGAGGGGAGGGGGGAGGGGGATGGGTTATCCTGGTGATGGGTATTGAGGAGGGCACGTTCTGCATGGAGCACTGGGTGTTATGAACAAACAATGAATCATGGAACACTGCACCAAAAACTAATGATGTAATATATGGTGATTAACATAACAATAAAAAAATTAAAAAAAAGTAAGACAAAAAAAATTATTTGTGCATTGAACCCTTTCTGTTTGAATTACTAATTAACATTTTGCATACCAGCATTTAATGAATATTAGTTTGAAAAAAAGAGCTTAATCCTCCTGCCCCTTCATATACACAAACACACATGGGGAATTTTCATGATTCAATAGAAGGAAGGCTGCTCCCCATAACTTTCCTACTGATGAAACTCAGATGCTTCAATGGTTGGCAATCTATGGCTATGTAAGAACCCTTCTGCTGTGCATTCTTCCTCTGAACCCCAGTCTGGAGAGTTTGCTGGACTCACTTGGGTCTCTTGGGTTTCTCTTATTCTATCCCAGCAAAACTTCTATTATCCAATAAATTTCCAAACTCCGCCATGGTTGGGACATTTTCTCTCCTCACAAGAGCCCCCACATATCATCACAACCAAGCCAACTAATGCGACAGATACAAAGCTTTTTGAGAGAAGCAGTCATCGCTGTATCACTGGAGTCTAGCTCAGTGTCTGTCACAAGGTCAAGGCTTACTGATTGTGACTAAATTAAATGAAAACCACCAGAGCTTTTCACAGATTCATTCAGTTGGCTAGAATGGTGGCCAAAGATTTTCTGACCAATGTTTTCAAGGCTTATCCCTGTTCTCCCAATTCCTAATTGCTCCCTGCTCACCATCAATAAGCATGTATTCAGCAACCACATGAACAGATGAGTGCTTCACAGGGCAAGTTCAGTTGACTTATTCCTTGCCCTTTGAGAGCAGACAGTCTCCATTTCTTTTCCTCATAAGGATCCATAATTTAATTCGGTTACTAGAATGTGACAACTTGCTATCATAACTTATATACCTTTTCATATTCAGTAGTTTGTCTTGTCTCCTACCATATCAGGTTCCCAGGCAGATCAGCCCTTATTCAATACAGACTAAATACATCCATAAACCAGATTGTTCAAAGTGCAGATTAGCCGCTTTTATTTTCTGGTTAACTAAAGGTTGCACTCCAATCTGCTGGCCTGCTCTGAGACTGGATGGCTTCCTGAGTCATCATCCTATTGCATGGGTTCTGCATTGTGTTAGAGATAGGAAATCATGACTCATAGGAGGTCAGGAGTGAGAGGGTCTTAGAAATTGTCTAGTAATAGTTGTAATGTCAGTGGTAACACTTTCACTACATTATCTTTACATAAGCTTCTTAAATTAGGACGTATATTCTCATTATTTCAACCAGCCTATGAGATTGGCGAAAATAAATACAGGGAAACACAGTGATTTGCTCAAGATCACATAACACCAGGATTTGGCACAGATCTTTTGCCTCTGAGCCCTGCATTCTTTCTCTATTATCTGAAGAGGAAGAAGGAGGAGGGGGAAAAAGAGGAAGGGAAGGAGAAAGGGGAGAGAAGTAGAGGAGTTAAGAGAAGAAAAGATAAAAGGAGAGAAGTACTTGAACCCAAGTAAGTGCTTAACAAATACTTTTGAATGAATGATAATAATTCTTATATGCATATAAACTCTTTGTGCTTTAGTTTCCTCATAATTAAAATGGATAATATTCTCTACCACATGTTGTTGTGAAGTTTAAGTGAATTGCTATCCAAAAATTAACATATGTGTATGTGTGCATATTTACATATGTATCTTAGAATAGTGCTCATTATATAGTTAAGTACTCAAATAATATCAACCGTTATTAAATGTACAGTACTATACAGGTTACAAAAGTTTTGAAAATATTACCGTAATTCATCTTCAAAATAACTCTTCAAAATCTGTGATTATATCTTCATTTTATAGATGAGAAAACGGAAACACAAAGGGTTTAAGTGACAGTATTCAGGTGGTGGTAGCTGGATGCTTGCCCACCCCACAGCTACCTCTTGCAACTAGCCACAAATGGGAGTGAAGACTTCACAGAATGAGTGGTCATGTCCATGATCACACAGTTAAGTTAGGTGCAGGCTGTTGGGCTCCATGTGTGCCAAGCCCAGGACACAACCTGGATACTGGAAACATCTTATTTTGCCTTCAACTATCCAAACTGTCAGCTTGTTATCTCAAAATGTGTCTCTTTCTCTTGACAAGAATAGTTCAGAAAGAAAAAAAAATGTGCTAGGCAAATGATCTAGTTAATTAAGCTCTAGCTAAGATTTTACTTTCCAATTATACCTTCATACTAGAACATTTTGTAAACATTGACTATAAGGCAGAGAGACACGTTGGGAAGGAACAGGTTAACCAGCCTGAATCTTCATTGCATTTGTAACTCAACCACTGGCTAAAATAGGGAGCTCCCCCATCCCCAATCTGGAGCTTTGTCTCTGTTTTCCTCCCTTCCCCCGCCCCTTCTATTTTGTTACCAATATACCTTCTCAAGGCAGTTGGATCATAACCCAAGCTAATTCTCACCAAGAGAGAACACAAAGAGCTGCACTCCCGATGTTAGCACAGCTTCAGTTAGGCCACTGCAGATGACGTCTCCTGAGCATCCTGTCTTGGAGGGATTGATCAGGTGTGCTACGCTGAGCACTGTCTCTCCTGTAGGTAGGAAGCACTCCCCAAAGTGTCAACTGGCAGTTTGCTCACTGGTTAGGATCTTCACTAAATCAGCCATAGTGTGATCACAGTGTCATTACTTGGAATTAGAAAGAACTGACTTAAATTTTGAACCCACTGTTTACTTACTACATCTTTCTTCCTTGAAGAGTCAATTAAAGCTTTTGAATCTCAGTTTCCCTATCCAAAAATTGGGATAATAATATTTACCTCTGGGGTTTGTTGGAGAATGAAAAGATCATGCATTAATGATACTTAGTCTAAAATCCTCTTATTCACTATTCATGGGTAAGTATGTTGAATATCTATTTTTGACTGTGAGGTATTTGACATAAGTTAAGTCCCTCACTTTTTTAAAGTCCTGAGTCTGAACCACCCTAATGAACTCTGCTAGCAACCTCCTTCTTAAGGTCTGAGAGAAGCAATGTGTTAAAGGATTTAGGGAGACTTCATTTAACCTTGCAATGAGATGAAAACCAAGCTCCCCCAAGTCAGGTCTCAGCCCTGTCAACATCTCTGCCTTTGTCTCTCTGTTAATGTTGTCCTATTGGCCTAGACTAATACTACGAGGCATTTAGCTGTGTTAATTAAAAATACCAGCCAAGCAAGATTCTTAAGGATGTTTCTGCCAAAGGCGGTCTCCAGTTTTAAACAGCCAGATTGATTTAAGAGTTTTTAACCAACTGCTCTATACATTTCCCAGCCAACAGCTTGGTGTTATGGAACAGTAAGTGGGGATTGGAAGCCCAGTGGTTTGCAGGCTTTCTGCCATGTGAAGGAGCCCCAGGGAGGGGAGTGAGAATAAAGCTTATCCTCAGGACAGTGGGAGAGAGTCTGGAAGAGGACAAGGAAGGGAAATTAAGAATGTTACTTCAGATCCAGGTGCAGAACGATTAGCTGCTGTAACTTTCTTTGGTCAGAACTTTGGAGGGTGCTGGAGCACTACTAAGTAGACTGCCAAGTTTCAGTAGACCAGGCTAGCTGTTGGATACATAGAAATAAGGGCACTGCCTGGCAGTGAGGGTGTTTGTTTACAAAAGTCAGGCGTATGAGCTATTGGAAAAGGAAGAGAAGATGGGACTCTGTGGTTCTCGTTCTGGAGAAAATAAACCACTTCGGTGCCTCATGGTGCAGATGGTGGGCCATGATGAGCATCCCCACCATTAGCAAGGCACATGCTGAGGTTTCAGGAAGCAGATGGTAACTGTGGCTCCAAACAATCTGCCCATAGCTCGTCAATATCCAATAAGTGGATGACAAGGGAGTAGAATCTACTCTCCTCCCCCTCCGACCCACCAATGGGGTAGTAGGTGTAGGCAGTGTGTCAGGGTCTCAGCAGAGCTGGATTGGATTTAAAGATGCTTCTGAATGTTCTGAACCATGTGGGGACTTTCTCTTTGTATTCTAGAATTACAACCTAGATTTTGCCTACTTTTTTTCAACACTTGAAATGAAGACGTGAAGTCTCACACTCATATATTGCTTATCATCCTTTACTGGGCACCTAGAAAGTTGGAAGTTCATTAAAATACAGATGCCTAAGCCTCAATACAGACCTTTTGGATCAAAATGGTGGTGTCCAAGTGTCTGTATGTTTAAGAAGCACCACGTGTGATTTTGATATTTACCCAAGGTCGAGAAGCTTATAGGTTTTACTCTTTACACAGTAATGTGAAGACAATGCAGTGTGGGAGGTCCACATGTCCTTGCAGTTCAAGAGTCCTAGCTTTGACACTTACTACATAAGGGCTTTGGGTCAATTACTTCACTTTTTAAATCCTTAGATTCCTCAAATGAAAATGAGGATGATGATAGTAACTCCACATAACATTGATATAAAGATTATTAAATGAGTTTACATACATTGAAATTATTTGCTCATATAGTATTAGTCCTTTGTTCTTTCTCAGACACAGTCATGATACAACTACCCCTGAGAGATTGTAAAATGTCAACCAGAGACACCATATCGGAGTGGAAGGAATAAAGACAGGTCTGGACCCTAGTTCCCACTCTACTACTCTCTCCTCTTACGTAAGACATTTAAACTCCTGACCCTTATATCTTCATTAGGAAATTGGTCTCATAAACTATAAGGTGATCCAAATCTAGTGATTGTCTAATTTTGAATGTCCCAACCTAAGAATGCTTTTACATTTCTAAAGCATTGTTAAAAAAAAAAAAAATTATGTGGCAGACTACCTATGGCCTGCAAAGCCTAATATATTTACTGTTTTATGTCTGTGTTTTTAAAGAAAACATTTGCTGATGCCTGGTCGTGGGACTGCATTTCTCAAGCTTTAATATGCACGTAAATCATCTGGTGATCTCTTTAAAATTCAGATTCTTATTTAGTGGGTCTGGGGTTGGGCCTGGGGGTCTGCATTCCTAACAAGCTACTAGGTTATGCTGATGCTACTTACTCAGGGACCACATGTCGAGTAGCAAGGGTTAGGATAATTCAGATTTAACGGGTGTGTGGTAGGCCTGGGCTTTCCTTATGTTTCCAAAGCGTACCGAGTGATGATGACATGATGATAACGTGCAGCCAGTGCTGAGAGCCACTGCTATTGGGGTCATCTGAGCAGAATTTGTCTAATTGG
Organism: Callorhinus ursinus; assembly: GCF_003265705.2. NCBI lineage: Eukaryota > Metazoa > Chordata > Mammalia > Carnivora > Otariidae > Callorhinus > Callorhinus ursinus. The sequence continues at coordinate 26,070,341 of NW_027397083.1, read as the reverse complement.
CTGTCACCTTAGAAAACAGAATCAAATCTCTGGAAATGTGATTCAAGACAGGTGAGTTCTGGTCGCAGTGAAGACGCCGGCAGATAAAGGAAGAAGTTGGGCTGTTAATAGCCTAGGCATAAAATGCCGTTGTTTAGTTTCTGAATTTTTATGGGCCAGAACTTTTGTCTTATCCGTTCCTTTTTTAAATAGCTTTGGTTCATCATCTTCTCCTTCTCTTTCTTTTTCAACCCATGCTGTCCGCGTGTCTGACCACGCTGGACTTGATTTCTGGTTCACTTAAATTGAATAACTATCAGCCCCCCTTCTGTCAGACTTACTTCATGGCCCTGACCCCAGATTGCAAATATGGATTGCTGGAATTTTAGACGTCATAGCTGGAAAAGAATCCCAAAGGCCAGGGTAGCAGTAAAATGCAAAACAGTCTCCACTCCAATTTCTGTCTTACCCTCCCACTCTCCCTCTCCTATAGGCACACGGCGTATGACATAAAACAAACTAATATAATTAGCACTTAATTGTATAAACTGAAGGATTATTATTCCTCTGATATCCATCAGGTGAATGAAAATACTGACAGTGAAAAATAAAAACCCACCTCTGCCTTAGTACCCAGGAGAAAAGCAATAAAAAAGGACAGCTCTGATGCATCACACATTTATAGCTTTGCCAGAGTTTTTCAGGTGTAACTTGACATTAGTAGGTGAACACTATTTGGATAGGGTCTTTGGGTGTGCTGGCAGTTGTACAGAAGGGGAGCTGTTCTGGAATTTTGTAAATTTTAGGCATTTACTTTTATGGCCCTTTGATTGGCCAAGTTAAGACTGAAAGGAAATGTAATGTCACCAGTTTAAGAAGTTGGAAATAGTGACAAAGATCAGGCAAACAGAGCCATGACCATTCACCGTGGTGGCTAGGAAGGAACACAATATAATAGGGGTGAGCCTTGGGCAGCAAAGAGCGAGATGCCGGGATGTTAGCAAGAAGAGAAAATAATTCAATTTGAGCTACAAGCCTCAGAGCCGTGTTTGACCCAACCACTGTCATCTGAGACCAGGAATCAGTGAGACAGTGTGATTGTGAAGCAAACAGATCAGGGGCCCAGGCCTCCGAAAGCCAGTGTCTCATTTATGGCCAGCAAACACTTTATTTTACTGCCTTGAGATCTTTTCTATAGTACCTGTTAATTTATATATGCCACACACCAGGTAGAAACTCCAGAAAAAGTTATCATTGGTCATAGATTGTCCTTTGTCGTCATTAGACAAAGATGGTGGTCTCTGTCCACTGCACGAAGGGTTAACTTTGTAACTAGACCGATGGTCCTAGCCCAAGTATGGGGTGCTCAAAGGCCATTCCAAAGTAACCTTGAAATAGATCTATTGTCACCACAAATGTAATGTGATGTCTTGTCAACACAGATGAGATGCATGACTTATAAGTTAAAAAGAAGAAAGAAAGAAAAAAAAACAATAATTCTCCCAAAAGCTAAGTTTGAGATACTTGGGCTTAGAGGATTTAATTGATGGTTTAGAAAAGAAAAAAAAAATCAGAATGGATTTGGGAAAGCTCTAGTGCTTTTTGTTTTGTTTTGTTTTGTTTGTTTGTTTTTAATCTTGATAATCTGGAATCAGCAAAAATCTTTTGAGAAGCCCCTAAATATGGTGTCATAGTTGGGCAGGACTCACTGATCATTTTTTAGTTAAGTATGTGCACATTTGTAGAAAACAAAACAAAACGGTGAGCACATATGCTTATGCTGTGTCTAAAGGTAAGATATGCCTTTAATGAATCCTAAGAGATCAGAGAAGTCATATGTGCTTTCAAGAGCACAATAAGCAGAAGTAGAACATTTACTCAGAAAAAATCCACTTATGAAAATTGCAGAGAACTGAGAATACACACTGTCCCTTCCCATGAGATCCTTCATACTGAATCTTTGTGAACTTTAATATGGGAACATAACATGTTCCTCCTTGTACTATGCTGAGATTTAAAATGGAATTCCCTGTTTTCCTGACTTGAAAAGCACATCTCATTTTAAGCAAGTTTTATTACATATGGCATTTACCCTTATTGAGCTCTGCCTGGCTATGCCCAGAGTGAAATTTAGGGAAGGCAGTGGGGCCTGATCAGTATCCATAGAGGTGCTTCTTCCACATTTGGGAAGTGCACAGGTCCACAAACCCAGCTGCCCTGAGAACAAGTCCAGTCAGCAGGAAGGGGCAGGGTGTGGCCAATACTGGCTGAGGAGCAGGATGAGAGCGCAGTGCTATACTGGATCCAGGGAAGGAAGAAAAACAAAATGTGCCTCTTATGGCAGCAAGTAAACGTTTGCTATCTAATCTCCCTGAGCTTTGATTTCTCTTCATTTATAAAACAGGGATAATGATAGCGTCTTCCTCATAGGTGCATTATGACAATTATGAGCTAGTACATGCCAAGCAAGTAGAACAGTTAAGGGCTACATAATGTTAGGGATTACTAATAAAATACTTGACTATCACAAAATGGATTACCAAATGATAATGATCACCTGCCCTTCAATAGTTACTTCTTTTTCTGGGATGAAATAAAGAAAACCACTTGAAGAAGCCCAGACCCCAATTCTTCTATTGCCACATTCCCAGTTGTAATGTGTCCTGAGTCACACAATTAGTAAGTGATTGGAACAAGAACTTGAATCTAGATCTATCAATCTCCATAGCCCAAGACTCTGTTCTTTCAAATTCTTATCTCCCTGCACTTCAGTATTTCGTTAGAGCTGAATTGGTGAAGAGTGTTTGCAGCGAGGGTTGTAAGCCACTCACAGAGAATCCGAATAGCTCGCAAGCCCAGTTGAGTAGACATCCCTTGCATTTCCCTGCAGCTTCAGGAGTCATGGTTAGAAGCCTGTCGTAACCATCCCAGTCAGAGAAAATGTTTTGAGAAGAGAGGAGCTAAACCTACTGTAACATTGTGCTCTCGAAGAGGGTGCCAAGTAAAGTAGCTCAGTAAAAATGGTTTAAAAACCTTAATCTTGTCTAAATTGAGACCAATCTGTTCATTGTGGGCATCAAACCTAATGAGCCTGTTAGAGGTGACTAATCCAATGCAGAAGTTTTCCTTCATGCTTCCCACTGTGGTTAAAGCCCACACTGAGCTTCTATAAAGGGCTGTTTCTGACAGCAGGTGTGATACAGCTGAGGCACCTGCTGAACGCACCTGTACCGGCTCAGCAGGATTTGTGTGTGATGTGTCTTGTAGAAAGGCTGTAACACAGGGATGAGCAGAGTGATCCCTGCATGATCCAGTGACACTCTGGCCAAGGGAGAAAAGTCAATGGAGAAAAAAATGGTAACCAACAGATTGAAGGCAGAAGTCTTCCTCTCCCAATGATGTTGGGTCGTTATGACCCTTGTGTTTATAAATCTAGAATTTTTCCTAGGAGAGTGTTGACAAGACAATGAGCATAAAGACTAGGAGGTCTGGGTCTCCCTAAAATATGAAAGAGGAACAAATAAGGGCATAATGCAACCGTAAGCAGAGTTGGTGTTATAATGTACTAGGAAGAACATTTGAATTGAAGGGACTTCCTGGTTCTGTTCATGCTTCAAGGGAAACACCGATAATGCACTCCTAAGCCAGAATATTCTCTCAGTAAAGGGAATAACATTAGTTCTGTGGGTGATGTTAACAAGGCTTTCAGAATAAAGTTGCCCAGAAACTGTGTGTGGAAGCAATCACCCCACTTCATTTAATACAGGTATTGTTACACGGAGTTGCATGCAAATTAAGTATGTTAACATTGTTTGGTGGCAAGAATATTTGTCCTGTATTTCAGATATTCCCAAGAATGCTGAGAAAGGAAAATTTACTGCAGCTTGGTAATATCCCAGAAAGCTAATTACCCCAGAGAGAATTTATGAAAGACTGCATAGATTGTGGTTCTTCACATGCTTTTGCAAATGTGAGACTTTTGCTTGCAGTTTTTCTTAAACCTCTGTGCCTTCATACATGCTGTTCCCTGCTTGCCCTTGTCTCTAGGTGGTCTTGAAAGTGCTTACTTATCTTTTAAAACTCAGCTCCACTGTCACTTTTACTACAAAGCCTTTTAGGACTGTCCTTTGCAAAATGGGTCAAGGCTGTGCTCCACTAACGTGGAATAATCGTGGCATAGTTGGTATGCCACCACATTTATTATTTAAATACTTAGTCCTCCTGCTAGATTCATAACCCCTTCCTAGTGCGGGGGAATGCCTTTTTTTTTTTTTTTTTTTTGTACCTACAGTTCCTAGAATGACTCCTGGAACTTAGATACCATTAATTGTCTGTGGAAAGAGGGGAGAGAGGGAGGGAGGGAATATGATGCCCCAGCAAGGTAAGGGAACTATATAGTGCTGGAAAATAAACACATTACAGTGAAGGAGGAAGAGCTTAAGACATAGAGTCAGAGCACACAGGCTTAAATTCCAATTTTCCCACTCACGGTCTGTGACTTTGGACCAAAGGTTAACCCTTGGTCTTTTAATAAAATTACAAGAGTGTTAAGATTAAATGAAATAATATACGTGAAAGCACAGGACACATGGTAGTTCCTCAAAGATTTAATTATTGAATATCAGTTGAATATAGATTAATTACCTTTTAAAATTCTGAACAAAATAAAGCACACTTGGTAAAGACTGACTTTAGAATTTCTGCGTATCAGGATAATTTTCTTGTAAACATCAATTTATCTTTGTACTGCTAAAGCGATGGCAACAGCAAATTTTCTCATTGATAGCATGCCTCCCAAACAGCTAATGTTATATACTGACTTTCTCTGCCAGAATTAATTTTAAGGGGTGAGACATTTTTTTAAGTCTCTTTAGTCCATGAAAGTACCTTGTCCTCATAAAAATCCCCAGGCTTATAAGTAAAGCAGAAGCCCCTAGTTAAGCAATTAACCATAAAAACAGAAAACTGATCAGAAGCACAGTGAATTGTATTGGCAGAGTGCCTTTCTACACAGCAGAAACCCATTTCATCCCTAGCTATAATGGGCATCTTGAAGAGGGGCCCATTTTTATCAAACTGCTCTTAGAGTATGTTTCCTAAAGACTCCTGTGGTCAATCAGCTGTGCTTGCCAAAGAAGGAGACAGCCTCCCTTTCCCCCTCCTTCTTTTCATACACTGCCTCCAGCACCCATACCAAGAAGATGCCTGCAGGAAAGGAGAGCAGGAATAGGAGATATGCATTTAATAACATCATCTTAGTGGGACCTGCCACTTACTACCTCTGACCCTCCTCTTCAGTTCCCGTGTAGTTAACCTCTCCCACTCTTTTGTACCTTCACACGGCATGCTCAGCTTCTTGCTCTGTACATTAGGAACACTAGTCTCTCTCCTTCTCTCTCTGATGTTCTCTGTTCTCCTCATTCTTACCCATCCTTGAAGACCCTTCCCTAGCTTCACCCTAACTGTGGAGCCTCTCCTGATGACTGTGGCCTGCATCTTGCACTCCCTCCCTAAAACTTTCTCCTGAGTTTACATTCATACCGATCAATTAACACCATAATCAAGTCAATCTTACTCTTTTATCACTTACTACACCCCACCATTGCATCGTAAGCCTGTTGTGGCTTATCCTGTGCTTTATGCTATTTGGGTACTCTAAGAAAAATTCCATTTCAGCACATGGGTAAGCACTCCGAAAATGACTGATTTTTCACCAATTGGAGAATCTCCCATCACTCCCCTTTGAAGGATCAATAACAATCCTTGACCAGAGTTAGACCTCACATGAATACAAACATACTACATACATATATAAATTTGCCATGAAAAAAGCAAAGCGTAGATTATAGAATATCTGTGTTCAAATCTACATTCTGTCACTTACTAGATTTGTAGCCTTGAAAAAATTAGTATTAACCTTGGTTTTCCTGTCTTAAATGAGAAACTAGTACCTGCCAAGAAGCCATGTCCATCACTGTGCAATGAAGATAATAATAGTACCTACCTCATAAGTTTAATGGTGAAGATTTAATGAGAAAATGGAATAACATGAAAGATTTCAGAGTTGTGTTGAGCACATAAGGGTCCAAGAATTTTGTTGTTATTATTATGATTAATAAGTGTGGAATATGCCTAAACCACCTGACATACTACTTGGCACATGATAGATCCTTACTAAATGGTAATTCCCCATCTTCTGCTGCTCTCTTCCTAAAATGTTCCCTTTCCTTCTAAAATTTTGAGAAGTCCAGTAGGTTTTCACAGTCAGTTTGTGAATGATCTTAGTCAATCTTTCCACATCATTTTCTCAGCAGGAAAATAACATTATTGACCTTTCTTAATAAGCTGAAGACTAATTCCACAATGCTGGAGAAAGATAGCATGCCAAATGAGGTCCATCCATTTGTTCTATAATGTTGATGGAAGAACTAATACCAGACATCTTTCCAGCACTTGAAGCATAACAGTGAATGAGACAGACAAACATCCTATAGGTATTAAGTTTACATTAAGTGAGAAAAACAGTAATCAAATAATCAGAAGAATAGTGATTTCAGGTATTGACAAAGTTAATGAGGAAGAGAAACAAGGCAATGTGTCCTGTGTGACTAGAGAGAGTATGGTAAACACGATATGGTGATCATGGAAGCCCTTCCCGGGAAGGTGGCTTTGAGCCTGAATGATGAGAAGGACACATACGTGCAAGGACCTAAGAAAATAGTGGCTCAAGGAGGGAAAAACAGTGCAAAACCCCGGAGGCAAGAAAAAGTGTTGAGGTCAACATTATTGGTATAATGATAAGGAACAAGTCAAAGATGACAGTGATCACACTCCATGAATATATAAGGTTTGGGTATATTTTTCATCAAGCTTTGAGTTCTGGCTATGAACCTACTCCTAGCCAAGGGTATGTGTTAGTTCACACTGTGCATTTTGCAAGCTCACCATTCATGGCATGATACCAAATGATTTCTATTAGAGAAATGAACATCAAACTCTTCTTTTTATAGCCAGTCTTTCTCCTCTTGGACAGAATGCTGTAAGCCCTCACTTCCTTATTCAGCAAGATTCCCCACCCAAGACCTTATTTTCTGAATTATAGTAATAATCATTTTTCTATGATGGCCCATCATATTTGGAATCTAATTGAGCAGTGTTTTTATAGCTGATTAAACTTTTCACTCTGCTGTATCTTATATAATATGTCAATAGTTTTGTCTACATTAATAACCTCCAAAGCGGAGGTGCCATAATTAAGCATCTTGTTTTGACAGAATTGTTACAGTACTGGTACTTAGAAGGAGGAAAAAAATAAGGAGTAAAAAAGCAATTTATTTTCCTACTGTTTAATGTTTATGTGTGGAGTAGATGCTAAATAACTGTATTTTAGATGCTCTGCAAATAAGTGGATTGGAATTGCCTGCTGTAATATTTTATGTTATCAGTCCAAAGTGGCACTTATAATATCATGATGCAACTAACTTTCCGTCTGAAAAAAAATAAAAGGCCTTGTTCAAAGCCAAGGTCTAAAAAATATTAGTGAAAATTGTAGCCATGTAACATTTATTGATTTGTTAGTACATGGGTGAAGAACTCAGTTAAAACAAAAATTATGGATAACATACTATGGTTAAGGCACCACACCAGATACTATAAGGGATTAAGAAGAATTAACCATAGATCTTTCTTTCTCTGGGAGCCCAGAGTACAGAAGATGTAAGATATAAACCTGAAGGATTATAAACCATTGACCAGAAAGTGATTTCTTATAAGAAAGGTTAAAATAAAATATTATGATAGTTTTGAGTCAACATTGATTAGGTTTCATAGGAAGCATGGCATTTGAACAGAACATTTATTGAGAAACTTACTTTGTTCATCATAAACAAAAGCATAGAGGCCGGAAAATACAAAGAAGAATGGAATACTGGAAGTAATTTTGTAGGACTATGCTGAACAATTCACTAGTAGAATAATGTGAAATGAGTGTGGAGAAGAGGATGGAATTTTTAAATGGGGATCTGTTAGGTGAACAAAGAAGGAGGTGTGTAACCAGCCTCTTGGCTTGCAGTCCACAAACCTCCCAGGTGGGCAGCATTATTCTGACAAATCTGCTTTCCTTCCTTCCTTCCTTCCTTCTCTACCTCCTCTCCTTCCTTCCTTCCTTTCTTATATTCATTCCTTTGATATGAAGCCTTCTTTCCACCTACGTGCTCATTTAAGTAATATGTGAGAGAAGCATCATCCCTGGTGATGGTGTCTCGTGGTGCTTAGTATTATTCAGATTCTAGTGAGAAATACAGAAAAAAAAACTTAATCATGAAATAATGAAATCTATAGCATAAGTTATGATAAGCATTATTAAGGAACCAAAAAAAGGGGGGAGATTAGTAAGTGATACCTGCCTTAGAAAGGATACTAGGGAAAAGTTTTTCTGACTATGTGGCATGTAAGCTAAGACTTCTTAAAAATAAAAAGATGCTAGCTCTTCAAAGAGGAGAAAGGGAAATTCCAAGAAAAGAGAATAATCTTTGCACAGTCCTTGAGGAAGGTAAGAATGTAGTCTGTTCAGACCACAGGAAGAAAAAAGGAAGGGCTGGAAAGAAGTGAATGGGGGAAGAGGAGGGGGGGCAGATTATGCAATACTTTATTTATTTATTTTTTCCATTACAGAAAGTACTTCTGTATGTACATTTATTTTTACATTGTAGAGGAAGTTACAAGGTCTTAAAAACGGTATATAAATGAACACAGTGCTTATAAGCCATCCAGAATGAAAGAACATGTACTTAATGAAAATTATCATTTCTGTAACACGAACACCTATATCCTAATCCTTTTTGGACCAAAGAGCAACTGCAACCAACACACACAGAGCAAGTACTGGTACGTTAGTGGTACAAAAACACCTTCTTTGATGCAATCACTGAATCATTGTGGAAAAAAAGAAATCATCCTGACATCTGGATACTAAATAAAAAAGCTGGGGGGCTAAATAAACAGGTAACTCACTCTACTTCCTTTCCTGTTTCCAACTTCTTGAAATTCAAACTTATAAAAAAAATTGAACATACAAAACCCTATAACTACTATCCCTTCAGTAACTTCAAAAAGGTAGTTTCAGCTACCACAGCTAGTTATCACTGAAGTTTGCCACAGTTTGAATTTTACTTGTAATATATCTTTTAAGATATATACTTTCTCAAAGTATAAACCCCAAACCATAGATATCATGCAAGTACAAGTAAAATTTGATCCTGTATGACCTCCTATTTTCAGGTTCAGACATGCTCTACACAATGGGCCAGGTCTTTGTGAATTGTTATTCAGCCACCGACTTAGGTAGGGGCAGGTTTTAAACTCTCCAGTTATTGTCCTTTGCCTGGAAACCCTGAGTGGAAAACATTTAGGCAATCAAACTACCAACTTGTTGAGGGTCACCACCCTGACCCCTCTGTCACCTTCCTACCGTGTACAGGTGCATAAAGAGACACAACTTCCGAGTCACTACTTTTTCATCTCCATTCACACTTTTATAAGATCAGTCCTGTGGTGCAGCATTCAGAGTGAAATGTTTATCAGTGCCACTAACAATGAAGTATTAATAAAATAAAAAAGAACAAGCATTGCACCAGGAGAAAGATCAGCCACCTGCCCTGGCCTCAGCTATAGTATGTCTTAGGCCTTAGTCTCTGGGATACAACCATGACATCTAACCCAACTCCAGCTTTATTACACTCCATACAATAATCTGCATTCAATGCCCTCAGTTTCTTCTTAGAAAATATCACAATAGGCATCTTTTAAAATAAGTGATTTTATTTCTACACCTTGGACTCACCAGCACTCTGCTCTCAAGGATGGAGCACCTGAGGGTTGCCTTCAGAGGCAATCATCCTGAGAACTTAGAAGTTTTGTATTTCCATCCAGGCTCTAGAAACTCCCTTCTCATCAGCCTCCAGATAATTCTAGTCATCCTTTCTCAAAGTATGAGAGGATGTGCACAGCATAATCTCGTACAATGGTCTTTAGAAAGAAAACAAACAAATAAAAAAGGATTCTAGGATTCAGTAAGATTGCTACATATTATAGTTTTTACCTCCCACTTTGGAAATCCTTTATGCATGTTAGCCTACTGAAATTCTACAACAGAAAAACCTTGAACTTTAAAACCCCTTGTTTTCCAGAGATACTCAACTAAGAAATCTCTATTTTGGGAATACCCACCAACATCTTTCTAGATCTAGAATTCTGGAAAATATGCTTTGGAAAGTCTTGTTATCTCATTTATTATAATTTCAATTTTTATATGTCTGATTTTTAAATCACTATGGTATACATGAAGGCTGCTCACCAATACCTCCCATTCTCCTTTCAGGTCCAATGGGGATTTTACCTCCCCTCCCCTTTTAATTTAGGCATGGCCATATGACCGCTAAAATTTATGAAATGTGATCAGAAATGTGTTGTTTTGAGGCAGAAGCATTTAATTCCTGGTGTGAGTCCATCCAGAGTGCTCCCAACGATGCTATGAAGAAGTCATTATCATTCCTATATTGCGAATGACAAATCTAATTTTCAGAAAAGGCTAAGACAGGATTCTAATTTGTATATTGCAAATCCCGTGCTTTTTCTACCACACCTTGCTGCCTGAAGTTGATGTTCATATCACATTAAGATGCACCTATCATCTTCCAAAATGAAATGTTATTCCTTTAATGAATTTATTTTTGCAGCCATTATTCATGTGAAATTCAGGACACTACTCCACCTAAAGTTATGGTTTTATTAGTATAAGTGGCATGAGTTTAAAGCAATGTTACTTATTTTTCCACAAAAACTAGATATCTATGCATGTCTTCCTTTGAGTTAATGCAAATGTAATGAAATCTAATATTCTCCAATATTCCTAAAGCTGTTCAAACCATGCTAATTAATAGGGTAGACGACATCAAGATGTCTTCTTTCTCTTTTACAGCATTAGATGAATAGTCAGGAGATTTGGATTCCTGTTCTGTTTTTTTCCTCTAGATTTCTTTATGTGTTTGGGAAAGTCATTAAACTTTTTAAGTTGTATTATCCTCATTTCTAAGATAAGGATAGTAACATCTACTTTGCAGCCTCACAGGTTATTTTTTACTTATACACTCAGGAAAAGTAAGTGAGATTGCATAAATTAAAAAAAAAAAACACCATTTTATACCAAAAAGGACACTGGAAATGCTCAGTATTGTTAGTATGCTCTTCCAACCACTTTGTTTCTTTATGTTAGTCTCATGCAAAACATTTATCATAATCATTTTCCTTCTCTTCTATATAACAACCAAGAAAAGTTAAAATTGCACATCATTTCCAATAACACTGCCAATATCCTAAACTCTGAACACTAGATAAACTCCACTGCTCATTTCTCATGCCTGAATCCTAGAAACCAAGCACCGCTGGTGAAATCCATGTAACAAAATAGATTTTTTTAAAAGATTTTATTTATTTACTTGACAGAGAGAGACAGAGCAAGAGAGGGAACACAAGCAGGGGGAGTGGGAGAGGGAGAAGCAGGCCTCCCACTGAGCAGGGAGCCCGATGCGATGCGGGGCTCGATCCCAGGACCCTGGGATCATGGCCTCAGCCGAAGGCAGATGCTTAATGACTGAGCCACCCAGGCACCCCAACAAAATACATTTGAATCATAAAATGCATAATCATCATTCTCAGTTGGGTCTTTAACACCGCACCCCAAACTTAACATTTCTCTTACATTCTCCCCAAACATTTTAAACATTACCAAGTCTCCTAAAACTCTGCTATCCCCACTGAAACCATCCAACCAAGCGTACATATATGCCTGTGTCCAGCAGATAACCTCCTTTTCACTTTCCAGAGATTTTTTTCAGCATAAGTGTGTTGAGTGCCTATTAAACACTAGGCATTGTTTTAGGTACTGAGAATATAGTGATTCAATAGACATATAACATTCTTGGTTTCCTAGTCTTAGGATCTAAAGCAAAAGACAGAATAAACATACGAACTGATTTCAAATAGATAAGTATATGAATGATTAAATTAAGTAATAGAAGAATAGACAGATACAGATTGACCAGTATGATAAATTCAGGTAGTGATGTTATAAAGACAGTAAAACAAGGTAATAAGATGGTGACAAGGATATCTTATACACAGTAATCAATAAAAACCCTTCTGAGGAGGAGTCACTTGAGCAATGAGGCAGAGAATACTGGTTACTTATCCCAATATCAGTTCTCTCTTCTTAACAACAGAGCTCCAATTTTTAGTGGGTACATGGTCACCAAGGAAAAGTAACACATTTCCTGTACTCTCCTACAGCTAGGTGTCACTGTATAACCAAGTTGCAGCCAGTGAGAGCTAGGAAGTGCCCTGTGTTGCTATTGCAAGTTCTTAAAAGGGTGGGGATGAGCCCTTCTTTCCTGCTTCCTCCATCCTACCTCCTAGAATTTGTTGTAATTGCAATGAAAAAATGTTGGTGAGGTAGGGAGAAAAGTCTGGGAATCTGCCCAGATTTGCATTTGAGAAAGAACACTGGTTGCTCTCTGGAGAATGGACCATGGGGAACGGTTTAGAAGCAGGGTAACTGGTTAGGACACTATTATAATCACCCAAGAGCAAGATGATGGTAGGTAGGACAGATGCAGAGGAAATGGTAAAAATGGCCATATTTTGCATATCTTTTTGAAGAGAAGCCAACAGATTTCCTATTAGCTGATGTGGAGAGCAGCAAATGAGAATTAGATGCATTAAGGATAACTTCTATATTGCTGGCCGGGCCAACAATTGTGGTGAATTGTGGTGCCATTTACAATAAAGACTGGGGACAAAGCTAGTCTGAAGGAAGGACCAAAATTCTATTCAGATGCGTGTGTGAAGCCTGGTGTGTCTATGAGGCATCCAAATGGGGATGTTGAGAAGATATTTGAACCTATGAATCTGGAGTACTGGAGGGTAAAATGAGACCAGAAATATAAATCAGGGAGTTCTCAATATACAGGTGGTATTTAAGCTAGCAGGACAGATGACATCAATTAAAGAAAGAGTACAGATTGAGAAGGGCAGGAGGTTGTAGAGCATGTGGCAGTGCATGGTCTTTTAGAGTCCAAGCAGAGTGAGGGACGCTGACGAAGAAACTGAGGAGAAATCTATCAGGTATGGGAAGGAAACCAGGAGGAAGTAGAAACACAGGGTTAGGGAAGAAAGGATATTGAATGCTGCTGAGAGGCTAAATAGAGGAAAAAAGATAATTCATCATGGGTTTGGCAAAATGGCGATCACAACCCTGGTAAAAGTTATTCCAGTTACTCCGTGAGAACAAAAACCTTCTTGGAATGGAGAACTGGGCGGAGGGGGGGTGGGGGGCCATAGGATATGTCTTCTGTGAAGAGGGGCAAGGAAATTCAGCAGTAGAAAGATAGGTTATAAAGGGAGAATTGTCTTTTGTTTGTTTTTTGTATAATTTTTGTATTTTTTAAGATTGGGAAATACTTTTTAAAAATGTTGTCTCGGACACCTGGGTGGCTCAGATGGTTAAGTGTCTGCCTTTGGCTCAGGTCATGATCCCAGGGTCCTGGGATCGAGTCCCACATCAGGCTCCCTGCTCCTTGGGAGCCTGCTTCTCCTTCTGCTTCTCTCTCTCTCTTTCTCCCTCTCTCTCTCTCCCTCTCTCTCTCTCCTCCTCTGTCTCTCATGAATAAATAAATAAAATCTTTAAAAAAATAAAAAATAAAAAATAAATAAAAATGTTGTCTCTAGGCCATTTGGAGTTATCCATCCATTAATGCAGGTGAAGACAGTCTAGAATATTTTAAAGAGGAAGACAGCTAAAGCGCTAAGGTCAAGTTGGCCTTAGATCCACGAGGGCAGGCAGGATCATCTCTGTCATTGCTAACCATTGAATTTTCAGTGCCTGGAATAGGGCTCAAGACATAGTGGGTGCTTAATAATTATTTGTTAATCAAATGAGTGAATTAATAAATGCTATGTTCAATAGTTTTAGCATATTTTATCACAAAAATCTTTAAATAAGGTCACTGCATTCCCTGTTTAAAATATTTTGGGGGTGCCAACAGTCTCTTAATAAAGTAAAAAAAAGAGGGGGGAGCCTGGGTGGCTCAGTCAGTTGAGCATCCGACTCTTGATTTCAGCTCAGGTCATGATCTCAGGGTCTTGGGATTGAGCCCCGTGTTGGGCTCCACGCTCAGTGGGGAGTCTGCTTGGGGATTCTCATTCTCCCTCTGCCCCTCCCCAGGCTCTCACGCACATGTGTGCACTCTTTTCTCTCTTTCACTCTTTCTCGCTCTCTAAAATAAATAAATCTTTTTAAAAAATGGTAAACAAAAATCATGGAATTGGCACAGTGGTGCATAATGGCTGGCCTCTACTGCTTCTGGAGTCTCAGGTCTCTGACACCTGCTTGTATCTGCCATCTACACAGCAGTGAACAACTAGTTACAAGCACATCACACTGTAAGTACATTTCCTGCCTTGGTGCCTTCACCACATGTGTTCTTGTACTTGCAAAAACTTCCCCTCAACACCCGGTGTGTTGCTACCTCCTAATTATTCTTTAAGACTACTCTCCTTTCTGAGCTAGAGTTTCTCGATGCTGCCAAAGCAACTGTGCAAACCTCTTATAAATAATTTTCATGTTAAACTGAATTTGTTTATTAACTTCTTTGTTTCCATCATTAAAATTAAGCTATAAAGTAAATATGCTTTTTATCTCTGAATACCCAGAACCTAGCTCAAGACATTTAATTAGTGCTATTAAATGAATAAATGATATCTATGGCATCCTGATGATGGCCATGTTTCTTAATCAACCAAAAATGTTTACTCCCTACACATCTTCCACAAATGGGAGTGTCTCTATTGAAATCCTCCTTGATTTTCTTGTTGCTATCTGATTAAATATTCAGATACTTAATGGACCCCCAATCATAAGAGAACTTGCAGTGCTAAGTGAGCAAGGTTATATAAAATAGCATAGCACTGTCATGAGTTAGTGGAGAGATTGCAAATATCGGGGTTTTCACTTGCCTTACCTTTATCCTTTGACAAATATCCTTAATCACAGTAGTCCTACTGAGACTGGATGTGGCCCTATAAGCTTTTGCAACATAGGTTTTTTTAGACAGTCAGTATCAGAGTTAGCATAAGAAATTTTATTATCTATCCATTAACTAGTACAATGGGTTGGATGAGAGTAATGCCCTCAATAAATGAAACAAAGTCAAAGTCAACTTTGGTGACGGAGGGAGACAACACTAAGGAAGACTGAGAGAGTGTTGTGTACTCTAGGAAAAGGGCAGGGAGCCTC
This sequence comes from Callorhinus ursinus, assembly GCF_003265705.2. Classification (NCBI taxonomy): domain Eukaryota; kingdom Metazoa; phylum Chordata; class Mammalia; order Carnivora; family Otariidae; genus Callorhinus; species Callorhinus ursinus. The sequence continues at coordinate 26,055,013 of NW_027397083.1, read as the reverse complement.
ATGGCACTAGGTAGCTTCCCAAAGGAGGTAGTTTAGTTAGAAGATGGGAGAGAAACCAACAATGAATTTGGGGTTTTTTTTTTTTTTCAAATGGTTTAGTACAGTTTAGTAGTTTCTCATAAAGACAATGAATTTTCTCCAGCCCACCATCAACCTCATTTATGTTAATGGAACTCTTATCCATATGGTGGGCTATAGAGTAGCTCATGTGCAAAAGAACAGAGTGATTGTAAAGGATCTGAAATCTGGTTTTTAGAAATATAGGTAAACAGTTATCTGAAGAAGATAATACCTTAGTAGAACTCTGAGATTTTAGTGCCAGATAGTACTATTGTATTCTAAAGCCTGTGAACTTCTTGAAGGCAAGAACCTCAGTTTAAATATCTCTCAGGTGCTTGGCACAGGATTGGCACCTAATACTACACACCGATTCTAGGACTTCCTAGAATAGTATAGTTTCTTAATCTCCACAGTGGCTCCTCCTGACCACTTAGGGAATATTTGTCCCATGAACCCTCCCAAAAGGAACAAACTAGAGAACAAACTTCAGACAACCAAGAACAATTGGACAAACTGTGGTGTAAAGTCCAGGAGTGAGCTTTTAAATAAGAGTAAATAGGGACGCCTGGGTGGCTCAGTCGGTTAAGTGTCTGCCTTCCGCTCGGGTCATGATCCCAGGGCCCTGGGATCGAGTCCCACATCAGGCTCCTTGCTCAGCGGGAGCAAGCAGGGGGAGAGAAGGAGAAGCAGAGAGGGAGAAGAAGCAGGCTCTGCCTGCTCTGCCAGCCGCTCCCCCTGCTTGTGCGCACGTGCTCTCTCTCTCTCTCTCTCTCGTTCTGTGACAAATAAATAAATAAATAAATAAATAAAATCTTTAAAAAAAATAACAGTAAGTAGAGATGATAAGAGTGGTAAAATCATTTGTAAATGTCATTTGTTCTGACAATATAGCTATAATGCCATTAACAAAAATGGAAGAAGATAGGAGTGCAAAGTAGAATATGTTTACTGATGGTCTTGTTGGTATTAACCTTCTAGACAAATGAAATAGCCCAAGTTTAAGCATCTGTAAGAGTGCAGGGATAACTTTAACATAATATGTGTTTCTAAAATTGAGTAATGGAAGAGAGGGAGGAGAAGAGAGGAGAAAATCTTCCTTATTATTTATTGTTGGTACCTGAAACATATTTTCTAAAAAGGATGGCACCAAAGATAGTATATAAAGAAAGGTATTGGTCTAATAGAAACCATAGAACAAAAGGATAAACTACCCTAAAAAACAAAACAATACCAACAAAAACCTTTTTGAAAATGACAGTGTGGCGACGTTTAGTGTATACATGTATATTAATATGTCATAAAACCATGTGACAGATTAGAATTTCTAGTTTATCATTAAATATATGAACTTAAGTTTATTATGAGGGGAAAAAAAAGATGTTTAGACTGACTAACAAATCCATATTCAACTGTTACTGAGTATAAGAGACACACCCCATACAAACTGATCCACAGAAGTTAAAGATACACCAAGAAGATGCAAATGAAAAGAAAAAAAGTTATAATTTTAATATCACATAAGGGAGAATTTAACCCCAAAATGACACTTTATAATCTAAAGGTTACAACCAAAAATAAAGGTAAAACAATTAATTATGTGCTAAAAAAAAAAAACCTACAGCAGCAAATTTGAATTAGCCATGTTAGAATAAATTTTTGTTATTATTTCCCCCCAAGTACATATTTCCTAGCTCTCACAACAGGAAAGGTGTAAAAGTAAAGTTCAGGAACAATGAGCTCATCTCATGCCCATGTTGTGAAGCCTAGTACTCCAGGGTAATGGCTGATTCCACATTTGGGGAAGCATATACATCCTTGGTAAGTCTGGGATAGATGTTGTGCCAGAAAGCAAGGAAATGATCAAAGACTTAGGGGTTATGTCAAAGGATACAGTGGCCAACATGAAGGGACCAAAGATGCAAAGAGACACAATTTAAGCATCAGAAAGAATTGGACTCAAACTCATTGTATATATAAAAATCTACCAATTCATGATGATATATGAGAGAAAGAGAGAGAGCATCACACCTCTCCCAATTAATTGGTTATATTAGAAGTAACAGGCCCCACATGCGTTCTCTAAAAATTTAACAATTATGCTTTTCCTATAGGAATTGTATTTTAGGCTACCCAAACCACCTCATTATATGAAAGAATGTTTTACTTTTAAAAAAAAAAAATTTGCAACCTCTAATTCAGTCATTGGTTCTTGCAATGATTATTAGGGGCGGAAACCATCACATGAAATGCTGGTGGAGAATAGAACAGAAGGATGACACTATCATAACCCAAACACATGGGTAAATCAGCATCACTGGAAGGGAGGTGGTCAAGTATTTTGTGTCTCTTGATGTGATGACCATAAGACATACAACACTATCTATGAAATAATCTTACCAAAATGGTTGAACCTGATTCTGATGGAGGGTCAATCTCAAGAGCTTACTTTCAGTTTACAAGGAATAATAATGAAGAAGCAATGAGACACAGCCAAATGTGGGACATTCTTCAGATCAACTGACCTGGCTTTTGTTTTCTTGCTTGTTTGTTTTTAAACAAATCAATAGCATGAAAAAATAAATAAAATAAAAAGGAGACCTACTATTCTAGCATTAAAGAGGCTCAGATTCCTAACAATCATATGTAATGGTGGACCTGAGTTGGACTATAATTTAAAGAACCCACCAGTAAGAAAACAAGAAAGAAATTTTGATTATTGGCAAGTATTGGAGGGTACCAAGGGTAAGCATTAATTTTGTTAGGTATGATAACAGCACTATAGTTGTATAAGAAAACACCCATGGATTTTAGAGATACATAGTGAAGTCTGTAGGTTGAAATAATATGTCTGGGATCTGTTTTAAAATACTTCAAGAAGAAAAGATAAAACAAAATGCTTCAAAAAGAAAAGAGAAGGGAAAGAGACAGATGAAGCAAGTGTGACAAAACCTAGATGAATTGGTAGGTTTGGGAAATGTATTTGTGGGCTTCTCATATTGTTAGCTCTATTTTGTGAATATCTGAAAATTTTTAGAATAGTTCTTACAAAATTAAAAGAACAAAAAGAAAGAAGTACTCATTTGTTTAATAAAATATGAGAATAAGAAAAGAGGTAAAGTTTCTCTGGAAACATAAAGATCCAATTAGGAGCATAAAACAGTGGCTAACTTGTTTTCAAAAATAAAACAAGTACACAGCACATCAAGCCATTTTTTATGAACCTTACTCAAATTGTATTGCAACTGCTAACCTTTGTAAATGGGATTTTTCTTTAAATGTGCCCTAAGGCAATTTATATTTATTTTCATGTTTATGGCTAAAACCAAGGAAACCAAACTCTAGTGGAAAAAAAAAATTGAATTTCCTTTCCACCTGAGCCTAGCATAAGGAAGACTGGTACCTTTCCTTTTCTCTGCATTTTTCCTTTTGTAATAAAGCATTTAAGTTTATTTGTTAGCAAGACCTGTTCTGTGGTCAAGAAAGCTCTCAGGAGATTTGGGCATTTAATGCCAGCAAATGGAATCATGGATTGTGAAGCTGAGCCTGCATTTGGCTTGTAAGAAATGCTGAGCCAAAAATCTCATGGCATTCTAGAGAAGTCTGGCTGTGTAGTGTGCCTGTCTATTCACAATCAAAAATAAATCACAGGATTAGCTTACCTAGCAACAAGTAATAGGGTGGCGAGTTTCAAAGAAATCACAAAGACCACCTATGCCATTGAATGCTAGTCATCTCTGTTAATTCTGTTACCACCCATTAAGATGAGCATGAAGGACTTGTCCCTAAGTGAAATTGCAGTTGGGGTAACTTGTCTTGTAGTATCCACTAATCTCCTTGGTTCCCCTCTTTCCACCATGATGTCACCATCTTCCTTTTTGGCCAAACTTAGGCTTTCTTGGACCTTTTGGTCTATGGCAATTATAAAGTAATAAGCATATTCACTACAAGGAGCTCTTCACTTCATAGACAAACCTTCCCAGGACTTTTGACATTTAAAAAGCACCAATACTTGATTCAAAAAGTATGGCAATCTGTTGGAGGAATCTCAGCAACTAACATGTAATACAAGTAGCACAGGGGAAAATGGGCAACCCCACCCTGTGATGATAATAGTTAATACTGAGTATAGACTATGTGACAGTTCTTTACATGCACAATTCATTTAATCCTCACAACTATCCCATGAAATAGGTGCCATTGTTACCACTGAATTATAGGAAACTGGGCACAGAGAAGTAAAGCAACATGCATGAGTCACACAGTGAGTCAGTGACAGAGCAATGTTAGGACTCTGACTCCAAACTAGTGATTGATATAAGCCAGGCAGTGGGCTAGGCACTTGGCATTCTGTACAGATTCCCCTTGCCTCTGTGACTTGCTGTTTGTTTGTTCATTTGTTTAGTGACTTGATTGAATTAATTTTGTGAAGCCTGTTTCCCCCACAGTGCGAAGCCTCTGATGTTCCTGTTCAGAATTGTTTTCCTTGTTTGTATCTCTTAGACTGGCTTCCTGGGGTTTGCTCCTGGGTCAGCATAAGCCACATATTGTTCAAAGATTAGGCTGAAGCCCTATCAGTCAGTTAAATTTTTGCTCGTTACCTTTGGTCTCTAAGTGGCTTTGAGACCACTTTCACAATTTAGAACATTTACAATTTGGGGGCACCTGGGTGGCTCAGTCAGTTAAGCATCTGACTCTGGATCTCAGCTCAGGTCTTGATCTAAGTGTCGTGAGTTCAAGCCCCGCATTGGGCTCCATGCTGGATGTGGAGCCTACTAAAACAAAAACAAAACAAAAACATTTACGATTTTACCCCATATTCAACCAGGGACTAGGAGCCCAGTTTTCTCTCCAGTCACTCCTAAGAGGGCTCAGCTTGAGTCTTCCAGATCACTAGGGATGAGGGTGACTATTTTTAAGCCTGGCTTCCCAGGCATTGCCCCTGGTTCAGAGTATCATGATGTTCAGCCAGTGTTTGGTCAGATACTGTGTGTCGTCCCTTGAGTCAGAAAGTCTTTCCCCCTTTACTGATGGTACTGTCTGTTGCTTAGGGAATTCTGTCTAGTCTGCCCCCATTCTGCTCTGACTGTTCCTGAGTGGAAACAGCCTAGTGCATGTGCGCACCCTTTCAGACCCTCAGGGATGAGTGTGATCCCCCTGGGCAGGGATGGGGGGTGGGGAGGGGGCTCTTGGCTCTTTCCCTTTGTTAAACTTTTGGCTGGTCTTCCATTTTCACCTGCTATACTAGGATCATGGAACTACCATCTGCTTCTCATTGCTTGGCAACGAAATCTGCATTGCTTTCAATAATGTCTTTAGGCATGACCCCCTCCCCACCCACCATGCTTTGTCCCAGAGAACATCAGTCCCCCCAGAGCTGGGAGCTCAAAGCTGTGAGAAGCAGCCCACTTCTCCTGGAGGGACACCCTTGCTTTCCCAGTGCCAGGGAACATAACAGTCTCTGATCATCTATGTTTGCCCTTTCCAGCATGAAACATTCTGGCTGGATATTCCCCCAGGAAAGGAAGATCCATAAATCAAATTCAAAGATAAGGAAGAGATTAAGGTCACCTGTCTTAAAAGTCTCTAATGATGCTCCTCAACATAAGTTTATGGAAGAAGTTGTACAGGGTGAGTTAGCTTAACACAAAACAAGATGCCCTAGATAATCCAGAGCAGGAAATGCAAGCAAATTGTGAGATTTTCTCTCCTGCCCGCAGATAAATTGGACCTGCAGTCTATCTAACAGGTACAACTGATATTGTGATTTTTCAGTCAAGGTACCATATTTTGGGAGAAAATGTGGTTTAGTGGAATGGACACATTCAAGCCAAAGCCAAAAGACCCAAATTCTAAAATCACTTTCCTTTGTTAGGTCTTCCAAAACCTGTACATGTGACAAGACAAGAACCATATAACCTAGGGTCACTAAGAGGGTTGTTTGTACATCTGCCTTGAAAAAAAGTAAGATACCAAAACTTGGGTTATTGGTTTTTTTTGCTTGCTTCCTTGCTCGTTTGACACCATAGTGACCTTTGGATTGCTACACACAGACTAAAAGAGGAGACAGGAAACCCATGTCCTGTTATGTGGCACAGCATAAGAGAACTGAAGGGTGAGCCAAACGCCTGACACCGGGGGGAAATGCAGACTGACTTTCCTAGAGCAGCTCCGGCAGACTTTGCACGCATCCTGTAAGAATTCTCCAGAACTCTCCAGCTCACAGTAGCAGGCTGGCTTCACAGGAACCCAGAGCATGGTGCTGAGGCAGCATACTTTCAATCAGCCTCGCAGCCAAAAGCAGAGCTGCACAGAATCTGTGGGAAGCTCTATTGGTGGCAGTAGGCAGTCTACCAGATAATATTGGTCAGAGGCTTCCATTCCATTTTTTATCAACCCTGTAATTTCCTTACTAGGAAGGAAAAAAAGAAAAAACCTCCTAGCAGATGTAGGGAATTTACAAATAAGCTAGGTAGGGACTTCATGTAAAAAGAGAGGCCCTGAGTTCTCAAATGGAGAGTACTAGCAGAGGGGAAAAAATAAAATATAAAAGCCAGTCATTGTCTCCATTTTCTTCTTTTGTTGAAGATTTGTTTATTTTAGAGAGCTTGATCTCACATCCCTGAGCTCATGACCTGAGCCAAAATCAAGAGTCAGACATTTAACTGACTGAGTCACCCAGGCTCCCCTCAGTGTCTCCATATTCACTGCTCAAATGAAAACACTGAGAGACTAAATATGCAATTGGACAATGACCTGACTATATATAAAAACAGAACTCTCACCCGTGACCTGCAGCAATCAGCCCGAGAAGCCAACATACCATTTACAGTAACCAGTTCAGGAAGTCAAGCTGTTATCTCTAGCAACTGGTTCAAGAAGCCAGACTTTAATCCCTAGCAAAATCAGCCCCAAATGACCAGAAATTGATTACTACCTTACAGCTTCCCAATTTTTTGCTCCCAGTTCCAACTTAAGACCAACTGCAGAAAGCCAGATATGCACCCCTTAACCAGTCACATAGGATGCCCTGCTTCTTCTTAGCCTGCCTATAGCTTCCCCCTGCCAACCGCCTAGGGCACACCTAAACCTTTCCTTTTTGCTACTATAAAGCTTTCTCAGTCTTCTGCCTGCATTGGAGTCTCTGCCAAACACAGGTGATGGTGGCTAACTCCTTGCAAGCTCTCAATAAGTAACTGTTGCTTATTCTAACTTGAGTGGTCTTCATTTACTTTATATCATGGATTCAAATGCTTTATAAACTCAGAAACAATATTAACAAACGTTATCATGGTTATCGTGGTGGTTCTTCCTCTCAAATTAGGAAACACAGAACTAGAAAGGACCTTTAAAAATTTCTTAGTCTTGGGCGCCTGGGTGGCTCGGTCGTTAAGCGTCTGCCTTCGGCTCAGGTGATGATTCCAGAGTCCTGGGATCGAGTCCCACATCGGGCTCCTTGCTCAGTGGGAAACCTGCTTTCCCCCTCCCACCCCCCCTGCTTGTTAAAAAAAAAAAAAAAAAAAAAAAAAATTTCTCAGTCTTTGCTTATGTGTGCTCTCTCCATCAAATAAATGAATAAAATCTTTAAAAAAATTTCTCAGTCTTGATTATTTGTTCAAACGAAAACCTGATGGGTATGGCAAACCTCAACCCACCTGTCCCTTCCTTGCCCTTTAGGTCAGGCCTTAACATGCCACCCCCAAAACTGCTGATCTACACTAACTCCCTCATTATTCAAATGAGATTGAGAGAGAAGTACCTTGCCCAGAGTCACAGAGTCCTTCTCTGTTAGTAATCAGAACGCTTCTTGTCTTTCAGTTCCTTATCAAAGATAATCTCCTGTACACACCATATCAGCGTATTGCAATATTGAGCAAGCTTATGTACTTCCTGCCAGGTGAGCAGGGCTACAGAAGTTCACAAGCTCTCTGGTTTGGAATTAGGTGGAAAGAGAAAGGAATGGAACAAAAGGATGACATTGTGAAAAATAAAAAATGCACCCACTCATTTTCTGTCAGATTTAAAAAAAAAACAACACTATTTTGGAGTAGGTAGGCAGAGCTTATCTATTTCCTTCTTTTCAGTGAAAAGTAATGAGCACTAACCTTTCCTGCAATTAAAAAGAGGAAGATAAAGGGAAGGAGAAAAAAAAAAAGACAAATAATGGGAAGGGAGAGAAAAATCTGTGGAGAAAGCGTGTCAAAGAAGTAGCCTCGTGTGGGCGATGGGAGCTATGTTGACGTGTTGACGTGTTGATGTGCATGGTACTTGAGAGACTAAGGGAGAAGAAAAAAGTGCTGAATGACCCTGAACAGCAGTGCACATTAAGTCGTCCTGATGGATTTGAGCATCAATTGACTGAGGAAAAGTGGTTGCAACAGACAGCTCATGCAGAGGCTCTGAATGGATTTCTAATTGGATTAAAGGGATATGACTAGGCAACCCACATTATGTTGGTCATTATGCTCCTTATCACAGTCCATATTTCCCCAGAGGGAAGAAGGAGTCAGGTGGGAAATAGGAAAATGCAAGTCAAAGCAGAATCTTCTCTTGTTGGATATATCTGTGGCTCCCTCTGTGCCACCTTGTGTCGATTTAAGACACAATTACAATTTTGATGAGAGAGTCATTTCATTGGACTATAGAGTTCATATTTTATGTTTATCCTTTAAATGATGTATCTTTTCTAAATGGCGGGTTATGAGTGGGACCCGGACGCATTCACGCTATGCCAGGCTGGGTTTTCTAAGGCAATTACCCATTATTGTTGGGATGCTTCATAGTTAATAACTCTCAAAGAGTAGCCTATAATTGTGCCTCTGGATGGCAGTAATTCTCATATATCTTTTCAGCAAGATTTATAGGTTTTTTTCCCATTCTCATTTTAATAAACCTGGAAGGCTTAATCTTCTTTTTCTCTACTCCATTGATGAGACATGTATGGTTTCATTTTTATAAGTTCTTTTTCATATAGACTCTTCCTGCTCTCAGTGTTAGGGGAACTCATAGAATCCTGTACGGGCAAAAGTAGGAAAAAAAACCTAAAAATCATCTACTTTGATCTCTCATTTTATTTCATAAGGAAATTCATATCCAAAGATATTAAGTGATTAAGCTAAGGCCACAGAAATAGTTTGTGTCACTGCATGAGCTAAACCTCAGGCAACGATATAACTTCATTCTATTTGACTAAGAGATCTGGTTATCCCCCTAATGGAAAACGACATTATAAGTTAACTGGCAAAACTATGTGTTTGTTGTGGCTAGGAATTTCATTTGGTATCAATCTGGCATACATCTTGTGAAAATTGTGACAAAATTGAAGGAAACACATGGAAATCAGCCCTATGAGAAGAAAAGAAAAATGGGGTTCCTAATCTGGTTAGGCACATATAATTTAGGTGGTAACTGACCAATAAATGGTAGACATTGTTTTTAGACCAATTATAGAAGTCATTTGTAAGGTAGGAAAATAGCTGAATCTTTCACTTGCAAAGATGAACCGTAAATCTACTTATGTGTCTGCCTCTGGCACAGCCACCTTAAGTTATGAACATACAATATTTTCCCAGAGAAATGTGTGTGTACGTGTGTGTGCATGTGTTTCCTCCTAATTTTTTTTTAGAAATAGAATAACAAATGTCAATTTGGTTTTGACCAAGAGTGTTGTTTACCCAATTGTGTGTTTAGTCCTCAGCTGAGAATATTTATTAAGCACCTGTAATATGTAAAATGGCACTAGATTAATCATAGAACAACCTGTGTTCAGAGAAAACAAAAACAAAAACAAAACAGAAACCCTCATTACAGAGCCTCCAGATCTGGATATCATTATTTAAGGAAGCTCCATTCATTAAAAAAAAAAAATCAGTGCTCTTAAAGGAGGCTGCATGTTAGAGTGTGGGGCTACAAACAAAAACTGAGATTCCTAAAAAAAAAAAAAAAGCAAGAAAGAGAAAAAAAGAAAAGAAAACAAAAACTTAAGATTCCTAGGCTACTCCTTCAGAAATTCTAATTCAGTAGGTGTAGGATGAAACCTGAGAATTAATATTTTTCCAAGTTCGTTTGGTGACTCTCATGCAGTTAATCCACACTTCCACAATCTGGAACTACTACATAAAATAATATTCTACTTCTGAGAGTATCTGTTAAGCATATTTTATAGCATTTACTATGAGAGTGAGGACTTTCGGGTCTTATTTCCTTGAATTGCCCTAAACAATCCTGATAAATGAGTATTATTATCCAGATTTTCTTTTTTTGTTGTTATGTTAATCACCATGCATTACATCATTAGTTTTTGATGTAGTGTTCCATGATTCATTGTTTGCGTATAACACCCAGTGCTCCACGCAGAACGTGCCCTCTTTAATACCCATCACCAGGCTAGCCCATCCCCCCACTCCCTTCCCCTCTAGAACCCTCAGTTTGTTTTTCAGAGTCCATAGTCTCTCATGGTTTGTCTCCCCTTCCGATTTACACCCCCTTCATTCTTCCCCTCCCGCTATCTTCTTTTTTTTCTTAATGAAGGAACTGAACCTCAAAGAGATTAAGTAAATGGTCCAATATCAAACCTCAGATTCTAAGTCCCCTTGCTCTTTACACTGTATCTTTACATTGCCTCCTTCTTGCTACAAGTCTCTTTGAGGTCTACTCTTGGCCTGTTTTTTTTTAATTTTTTTAAGATTTTATTTTTAAGTAATCTCTACATCCAATGTGAGGCTTAAACTCACCTCCCCAAGATCAAGAGTCTCATGCTCTACCGACTGAGCCAGCTGGTGCCCCATCTTGGCCTCTTTATTCAACTAATATTTATAGAATCTGTTAAAGGCTGGATACTGGAACTTTGCCATATGTGTGGATTCTTCTCTTTGAGAGCTCTTTTGCTTAAATAAATAAAAAAAAAGGCGATTAACCATTTTAGATTTTAATTTAGTGATTCTCCCAATGAAGAACAAGACCTGTATTTTTTTAAATTTTATTTTATTATGTTAATCACCATACATTACATCATTTGTTTTTGATGTAGTGTTCCATGATTCATTGTTTGCATATAACACCCAGTGCTCCATTGCAATACGTGCCCTCCTTAATACCCATCACCGGGCTAACCCATCCCCCACGCCCCTCCCCTCTAGAACCCTCAGTTTGTTTCTCAGAGTCCATAGTCTCTCATGGTTCGTCTCCCCCTCTGATTTTCTTTAAAGATTTATTTATTTGAGAGAAAGTGTGCACACGCACGAGCGAGTTGGGGGAGGGGCAGAGGGAGAGGGAGATGTAAGAAGACTCTCTGTTGAGCATGGAGCCTGATGCAGGGTCTAATCTCACCACCTTGAGATCCCAACCTGAGCTGAAACCAAGAGTCGGATGCTTAACTGACTGTGCCACCCAACGCCCAAGACCTGTATTTAAGCAAAGACAGCTGACACCAATGACAGTTGAGGGGCACTTAACATCAACACATCTCCTCAATAGTATTTAATCTCTCTTTCATTCAGCTGGGCATTAACAATAAGATTATCTATTTGAGGCAATGTGAAATGTTGCATTAATAACCAGTAGGAAAGGAACATGAACAAACAACTGGGCTCAGAATAAGAATATTTACTTACTGCCCTGGTTCTGCAACTAACTGGCTCTCATTTAAACTCTGTATATGATGTTCCTCACATAAAACACAAAAAAATTGAGCATATGTCCTAATTCTAATCATCTCTGAATAGCATGTCCTAGAAAATATTTCTACCACTCCTTACCCACCCTAATTTTCCTACAAAGACACGCAGAGATATACATTCAACTCAAGAAAGAGAGTGCTAGCTGCCCGACACCTCATTTCTAAATGTCCACCAACATCTGGTCTGGCAAATTCTGTAGATGGAATAATGGATGACTTTATGCTTTTACAGTTCCAGAAGGAACTGCACTTCGGCAACATGAGAGCACCTTGCTGGGTGTAGGTCTTTCAGAAGAAATGAATATTAAAAAGTCAACAGTTGGAATCTTTGATGGTAGACATTTGGGGCGGGGTTGGTCAGACTAAACTCTGGGATATGTTTTTAGAAAGCTGTGCTCACATGGTGAGTTGCTGAATCTGCCCTCTCTAGGCAAGGTTTTAATGACTGTGAGCTCCGTGAACATGAAACTCCATAGGCAGCTGAATTAGCTTTGAAGGAGAGTGGGCCAGGCCACACGTTTATTCAGGTGAAAAGACATAGCATTTGAATCTCAGATAGTTGGCATTGACCTGTAACTGCTATTGCCTCAAAGCTACAGGCAGCCATTTCAAAAATTCCAGAGACCAGAATTCTAGAATTCACTCTGACACCAACCAGCTGTGGGACCTACAGCAACCCACTCCCCCATTTTTGGCCTCTGTTTCCCCACTGGATGACTGTGTATCATAAGTGAGAGCAGGGGCCATGTTATTCCTGCTCACCATTAAATCCTTAGAATCTAACTTATAGATCGACATCTAACCTATAATAGAAACTAAACTCGTATTTGTTGCCTTAATGAAAGGAGCTAGATTTGATGTTCTCTAGGGCCTGATTAGCTCCAGCAATCTATGGCTATATCCTTTCTGGCACACACTCACCTTCACTTAGGTCCTTGCTCTAGGCCACTTCATTTCTGTTCTATATTGACAGCTTAGGCGAGAGCTACCCTCTCGGGTCAGTTCCTTCCTCCCCTTCCTGATTCCTCATTATTTTACCTGTGGCCATCACTAGCTTAAGTCCATTCCAGTATCAACCCACCTCCTTTCAAGCCTGACCCTGTGCACTCTCATGTGTCTTTCACATTTGTGTATCATCTGTGTCTTCATTTCCATTCTCCCGATGCTTTTTCTTTATATAGATCACTACAGAGTGAATTCGAACTGACTTAAAAAAAAAAAAAGTCAATACCAGGCCTGACACCAAAGAAAAATGATACTGCTTCTATACGTGTTATGAAGCTACTGAGAAGAGAGAAATTAACAGCAAAAAACAAAACAAAACAAAACAAAAAAACTAAAAATTTGGAGGAGATGCTGAACACACACATATACAAAATTAAATAGCAATTTCTTCCTAAGGTCTGAGGGTAGATGAGATAACCACATTTTGATAAAAACTGCATATTCAGCATGCCACCAATTCTCAATTCTGGAAAAAAATCTCAGTGATCTTGCCCAACCTCTGTACTTCACTGATGAGATACTGATTCAAATAATTTGTCTTGTCCTTCCTGCAGGTAGTGTAAGAGGTGCTGGGTTGTCTGTTTGTTTATTATTTTTTGCAGTGAGATCAGCTCATTTTTCTCAGGACTTTTGTTTGATTTAAATGTAAGAATCTTTTTCTTAATGTACCCCATTGCCCTTTGAAGAACTAGAGTAACCCTGAAAATGTAATTGCTTCAGGGAACTGACAACTAATTATCCCAAAGCAAAAAGAATGCTAGGCATTTAGATAATGAAACGTCAATCAGTGTAATAGAAGTGTCACTTACTTAATACATGACTGTGTTTGAAAGGAATGCACATTATTTGCAGACACATTCATATATCTCTGCAGCCAGAAACTCTGTGGGTGGGCACATACGGGGCTCTCTACATACTTAAAGATACACCAGTAACATAGTTACAAAGATCAGGGTGGGAAATATTGTGTGTGTGTGTGTGTGTGTGTGTGTGTGTGTGTGTGTGTGTGTGTCTCTTTCTGTCTATCAACTTGCAGGATTCTGTCACATGCTGGCCTTCTTGATCTAACACTGTGAAGTCTGCATCTACATTCTGCAGATAGCCGGGATGTTGTTCAGATGCAGCTTCAGTGCCCTTGACATTGAGCAGTGTCAGAAATCCAACACCAGACCATCAAGCAAGGATTTTGAATGCATGAAAGGAAAATTTTTCCATGAATATTTATGGGAAACCCGGCTCTGCATGAGTGAAATGGTAAGGATGTGTTGTTGATAATCAAGTTGTGTTGTTACTTGTATCTAATAATTTAGAAATTGGGAAGGGAAGGAGGAAGCCCTACCCTTTATTAAATAATCCAGACAATGGATTATTTAAATGTTGTGTTTTGTATGCCTTGGCTCCTTCCGTTTTCCCTCGTGCTGGAATCAGATTTGCACTTCCTTAGAACCCTATTTATGAGCAGCTTCACTCTCAGAGCAAAGACAAACTTTCTTTGTTGGAAGCAGATCACATTTCAGAAGTAATTTCTCAACACTCAGTGTCATAATTAACAAAATCTAGGGTCATATAGCTTCAACCCGGACTTTTAAGGTCCTTTTTGTGATAGTCAAGGTGATAATGACCAACTGGCAGTTCTGATGCTGATAAAACGCATGGAAGGATGTATATTAGTTTCCTGAGGCTGCTGTAGCAAACTGTGGTAAACTGGTGGCTTAAAACAGAAATTTCCTCTTTCACGATTCTGGAGGCAAGAAGTCCAAAAGCAAGGTGTTGGCCTGGCCACACTCCCTCCGGTGGCCAAAGAGGAGAATCTCCCCTCCTCTAGCTTTTGGTGGCTGAGGCGCTCCTTGGCTGTGACCGCAACACCCCAATCTCTGGCTTTATCTCCACAAAGCTTTGTCCTGTGTGTCTGTGTCATCTCTTTGTCTGTCTCTCATAAGGACATGAGTCATTGGATTTAGGGCCTGCCTGGATAAACTAGGATGATCTCAAGATTCTTCATTTAATCATATCTGCAAAAGCCTTTTTTCCAAACAGAGCCGCATTCGTGGGCTCTGGAGGTTATGACATGGAGAGTCATCTTTTCGGGGAGGTCCACCATTCAATCTACCACAGGATGTCACAACTACTGCTTTTTATGACCAAAATGCTGTCCTGCCCAATAACCGAGACAGGCAGGTTGATCAACAACTACAAAGTCTAAGCACATTTAATCTTGAGGTTCTTCTTTAGATAACTTGTAGAATTTTAAAGCAGTACAGAAACCCTCGCTCTACAGACCTATCAGTGACTTCTGTATAATGTTATGTGAAACCATTAAAATATTTACAACTGCCATTAATCCATTGAAATAGTATGAATGGGGTGAAAGCAGAATTACTATTATCTGACTGCCACACGGGGAAGAAACAAACAACATATGGGCATCAAAGAACTGGAAGAAAAATACAACATAGAGCTGGTGGCAGTATGTGTTTTCATTAACTTTGGTGTGGTGAGGGTCATGTATTGCACAATTAACTAAGGATACATTTTTTTCCACTTCTTCTGTATTTACAATTAAACAAATATGTTTTCATCACAGACGCATTCAAAAGAAAAAGTCAAAGGCATATAAATATCACAGAAACATGGAACTTGAGAATGAGTCAGCTAGCTTAGTTTCCCTCCTTTCTATAACAGCCCTAGCTTAGTTTCCCTCCTTTCTATAACATCCCTAATAGAAGGACAATCTACATTTACCTCTACCTGGAAATATTTGGTGACAGAGACCTTTTTCCTTTACCATCTAACTCATTCTAGTGTTGAATGTCACTCATAGTCTAAAAATTCTCCTGAGTTGTGCTGAACTGATAATTGCATTGGAAAGTCTTTCTTGCAAGTTTTCCATTTGTTATGGATGAACAAAAACCTGTGGGCCTAAGACCCAGGAACCCTGGAATTCAAGGCTAAGCTTTACTAGGAAGCAGTGACATGATCTTGGACTTGGCTCTCTGTTTCATCATCTGTCAAATGAAGGAGTTAAATTCCAGGGTCTCTATGGTTCTGTTTCACACCGCCCTTCACATTCCTGAGTGCTGAAGAAATGGTTCTCTATTCTACTTACATGACTTTGATCAAATTATGTAACCATTCTAAGTTTCAGCTCAGAGTCATCTACATAACAGTTCGATTTTAAGTGAAAAAAAGAAACCCACACCTTAATACGAAGAATATAGTGTTTAACTGCAGAGATTTTAAGGCCAGACTGACTGAGTTTAAATGTCAGCCCCACAATTTCCTGGCTGTGTGATATTAGGAAAATCACTTAACATTTCTGTGCTTCCATTTCTTCATCTGGGGAAAAAAAAGGAAAGAAAGGATACAGTAACAGTTCTTACCTCACAGTTTTGAGAATTAAATGAGTTAATGCATTATTATAAATGGATCCTGAAATTGGTTGAAAATGAAACATTCAAATATTGTTTTTCCCTTTTCTATCTAATTATGTGGCATTGGTAATTTGTTCCCTGCTTTGGAAAGTTTGATTCATTGCAAAGAAAATAAAATATCTGTCACTGGCAATTTTTGTTATGGTTTCATACTCTAACCATATTTTTTCAAATTAAACATTATTTCATTTTGCTTACATTAGTAGAAAATGTGGGGAATAAAACCCTTTTGATTGGGAAAGTCACCATCTCCATAAAGTCAGGTTTTTTATTGTGCAACTTTAATTGAAATGTATAGTAAGAATTACATGCTTTTAAAAATTTTTATGTAATTAGATTTATACCTGCCATTTTACTTTTTGTTTCCTGTGTCTCATACATTTTTGTTTTGTCTATTTCTCTTTCGCTGCTTTCTTTTGCATTAAGTATTTTCTAGTGCAATGTTTATACCCCTTTAATGATTTTTTTTTTTTTTACTATATATATTTTAGATATTTTCTTAGCGGTTGCTCTAGGGCTTACCACGTACATCTAAATTTATCAGACTCTGGATTTATCCTAAATTAATTCCAGTGAGATATAGAAACATTATATCTTTATAGATCTATTCCTTCTTACCCTTTTCAAGCTATTATTTTTATATATATTGTACCTATATATGTTGCAAACTCAACAATACATTGCTATAATTATCACTTTATTTAAGTATGATGCCTCTCAGAAAAGCTAAGAGAAGAGAGAGCAAGCATATATTTGTAGCATTTGTTATATTACTCTTCTTACCTTCTGGTTCTATTCATTTATTTTGGCAGATCTGAATTTCCTGTGTGGTGTATTTCCTTAATCCAACATGGCTTTGCTGCCATCCACCTCCTTTGTGCTAACATACCTTGAGTAACTTCTTTAAATATGGATTTTTTAAAAATTATTTGAACACATTTATAGTGGCTGCTTTGAAGTCTATTAAAGTCAACGTCTGGGCATTCTCAAAGGTTTCTGTTGCCTGCTTTTCCCCCCTAGGTATGAGCCACGTTCCTGTTTCTTTGTATGCCATGTAATTTTTTGTTACCAATTGGACATTTTAGAAAATATATTGTAGCAACTCTGGATATTGATTCCCACCCAACACCCACCTTGCCCCTTGCCCCCAACTGTCCCCTCCACCCCGCCCCGACTCTGAAGCTTGCCATTGCTGTTTGCTAGCATACTTTGTTTAATGACAGGCTAGACTACTCCAGCTTAGTCTATTTCCCTCACGATGTGAGACCTCCCTTGTCCCTGTAAGGATCCAGTCTTTCATGTGTTTCTTTTGAGCTATCCTTGACTGCCATTTTCCCTGATCATAGGCAGCTGTTAGCCTCCAGTTGCGGCTGGGTCTTGTTTTTGACAATTCTATGGGTCATAAATTTCTGCACAGTCTGATTCAATTAAATTTGGGCTCTTTTGGAAGGGTTGTTTTGAAGTCACTGTTTGAGGTTTACTTTGACCCCTCACGGGCTTGTTTCAGCTGCCTCTTTTCCTGGTTCTCTCTGGCAAACTAGTTGGCCTGTGGTTTAGCCTCCCATTCTCTTGGAACTGTGGGCCTCCTCTTAATTGTTTACCACCCAAGTGTACATTTTTTCCAATTTCCTTGAGGCTTGAATTTCCTTTGAGAAGAGCTTTGGAGCTCTCTGTCCTCTAGGCTTGGCTATACCCCTGCGCAGCATCTCTGAGCCATGACTCAGGAGATAGAGGTAAGGACACTGGCCTGCTTCTCTCTAAATGGCACTCCTGCTTTAGGGGAAGCATTCAACTCAAGCATCCCAGAAGTAGAAGTTCCCACAAATGCTGTTAAAATAGAACGTAGCAGATATTCCATTGGTTACTCAATACATCTGAACCCGATTCCTTGAATTATGAAATCTTCCATTTCTGGAGTCTTGGTGAGAGGCAAAGTCCCCACTGCTTCACTTACAGTAGCTGAAAGCTGGGGCCTGGCATGTGATGTAGTCTTATTTAATCGGATACCATGGAGAATTTGATTCTGAAGTGAATGGCACACAGAAGAAAAGGCAGGTGAGAATTTATTTCACTGCTAGTGGCATTATGGGTCCAGTGGTACCAGTAACCAGCTCTGGCACTCAATCTCCAGTGGAAGCTGCAGTGGTCCCTTATGTAGGTGGCTCCAATGATGATATTTTAGTTGGTGTTCTGGCCCTCTGCTTGGTCTTTGGCCATTTTACTGAGGCTCATCTTCTATCCTTCCCTTAGGTTTTGTGATCTCCATCATAGTTTTTTCTATTAATTCCCTCTCTGTTCCGGTTAACCAGAGACAGGTTCTGTTGTTTGCAAGCAAGAACCAAGATATATACAACAGGGACTGGGAATGTCCCTCAAGGAAAGCCATTTGCCATGGTTACAAGTTGGGTGTATTTCCTTTCAAAGTTCTAGTTTGAAACTGAAATGCTATTGATGGAAGAACTAAGCAGTAAAAGTGTATTGCAGCTGGAGAGAACTGTCTTTCTTGCTTAGACCCAGGAGATGCTGAGAAAGTAAAGAAAAAGAGAAAGCTCAAGGGGAAGAGAGGAGCAACACTTCCAGCACTGGACAATCCCTTAACTTAAACTTTGCTCTTTTCTAGCATAAATAATATACATTCTGCTCAGAGAAGTCTCTTTTAGTACCATCAGTTACTATTTCAAATCATGAAAAAAAGGTACAGGAAATGATTTAAGAATAACTTTTTCCCGCTCTAAATATATATGTTTGCAAAAAGCAAATATGCAAGAAAATATTGTCATGATGATTTTTGCAAGCCACTTACCTACAGTAGTAACTCCTAAGTAATGTTAATATTCAAGAAAGAGTGCAAATTCAAAGCTCTGGCTGAACATTGAGACTGCTTATGTGCTCCAAGCCCAACCCGCAAGTGTGAAAAGTAAGTAACTAAATATCACTGAGAGCCCAGGACACATGACCAGTTTGAACATAAAACAGAATCCCACAGCATAGCCAGAAACCAATTGGTTCCTTTACAGGCAAATTCCTTTCAACAAAAAGCCTGGGCCTGATTAAAATGTTTCCCAAGTTCAAAGACAGGTGAGATAGATGGGGCTGTAGATACGGACAACTTATCAGAACCATGACCATTTTGTTTGGAAGCATTAGGCCAAATACAGAAAAACTCAACCTCATCTCTCACAATGATTTGCTATATTTATCTGGTAGGCAAATGTTCTTTGGATTAACGTTGCTTCACAACCAGAAGATTTATCTTAAATGCCATTTCAGAGAAGGCAATTTTTAATTTCCCCAATGTTTCAGATAAAGAAAAGTGATTTCCAATTCTTGTAAAATGCATTTTAACTTGTTGACATGTCTTCACCTCTATTACATCATTCTAGCCTCAAAATAACACGTGAAGTAGTCAGGGACAGGGAGGAGGAGATAATGTACGCACTGAGTGCCTACTACATACTAGGTAACGTATATTTCCTGTGATTTCATCCTCACAGCAGCTCTTATTTAATATCTTTACTTTGTATATGAAGACTGAGAGAGGCTAAGTGGTTGTTCTAGCTCAATCAGACCTGGATCTAGATCTTAGGTCACCTGACTCAGGTCTATGAAACTTTCCTCAGACTGTTGTGACACTTCCTGGTCTACCTAACAGAAAGCTACAGTCTTGTGCTCAAGAGCAGAGACTAAGCCCCACATTTTTCTGTGCTCTCATTGGAAGAATGACTTTGCCTCTGAATGGATATCTATGGAAAACAGAGGCCAACAACAGAATAAGCAACTAGACTAAGAAAGGGACAGAGTCTGAGTGACAATGATAATGGAAGACGTTACATGGAGGCTACTGCCTCTCCTACTAAAAGAGATGTGATAAGGCCAAGTCCAATCAAGCCACTGGGCTTTTGCTGACATCCCCTAAATGGGAGAGACTCCAGAACCACATTTACAAATGCCCCTGCTTAGTGACCTTGGGCAAGTTACTTAGACTTTCTAGGTGTCAATTTCCTTGTCTACAAAATCTTCTTCAAATGATCTCACTAATTTGCAGTCTGAAGTATAGGAGGACCTGGGAGGGTTAGGAAGCCTGGAAATTAAGAAGTATGGGTGGGCACAAGAACTGACAAGAACGTGAAATCTCTGATGATCTCTCACCTCTCTGCTTGGAGCTTGTTTCTTGCCATATGATACTTCTTTTCCTCTCTAACAGGAGTCCATCCTGTTCCTTTCTCACTAATTCCAAGTATGAATTATGGATGTACACCCTAACCCTGTGAAAACTCCAGAGATTAGAACACCTAGGGAGTTTAGGGAATGATAGATAAATTATTTGTCTATGTGAGCTTGAGGTGCAAACCTTCCCAGTGATATCTGGGTTTTATCAAGGTACTCTTGGTGAACAATCAGACTATAATGAAATGAATTTTTCTCCCTTCTTTTGCTCCTTTCTCTTGTTCCTTGCCCCGGCTTCAGTAATTCCCCAAGGGAAGACTAACAATTTGACCCTCTGTTGTGATTCCTATCTGAGAGACCCAGAGATATAATGAGATACAGACTTTAAATATCATATTTAATTTTTAATCCAAGGTTGCTGGATAATGCCTAGGAATTACAAAAAAAGAAAGAGTTCCCTAAAGCTTTGATACAAGTAGAAAATTAATTATGGACACACACACACACGCATATGTTTCCATAGTGTACCAGAACAAAGAAAGCCCCTCTCACCAAACAACTTGATCCAGGTTGATAAATCATTACACACATATCCTGCGTTGCTCCAAAATATCTGGGCATACAGACTCATGCCAGCTCTGTGACTAGACTTCTCTGTGACCCTGGGCAAATCCTACCACCTTTCCAGGTGTCAGTTTCCTCATCCATAAAATGAAGACCTTGAAGTAATTTATTTCTGAAATAGATGATAGTTCCTCAAATCTGAAAATCACTTCTCTGTTATTCAAGCCCATATTATTTCCAAATGAAAAATCATTGTCTGCTCTTTTCCCCACTACTAAACAAATGATCTTTATGTCCATTAAGTGAAAAGTGCAGAAAATATGTAAATTTGAGACTGTTTTTTTTTTAACTAGCCAAAAGATTCTTAAGTTCTATTCATTCAAATCCACAAATGGTAGGAACACTTTAGAAATAAATATACATTTTTGTATAAAACAAATACCTTTACCTCAGATGTTTATTCTCTGCAGGTTTCCCAGATCATAGGATCTGAAGACTGAACAAAGTCTACATTCCAGAACAATTTTTTACATGGAAGTTTCAATTCCAGGCAATCAAGGCTTGAACTCAGTCTTCTGTATTGAGATCTGTTACAAAAGAGCAGCTCCCAGGGAGTATAGCACTTTAGGCTGTCAGATTAGATTCTGAAAAAAGAGCACAAAGTCATTGTCCACTGTGAAGTGTGCACTCAAAAAATTATGTCTCCATCACTCTTGTCCTTATTTAACTCTTTCTTTATATATAGTTCTATGTATCATAAGCACCTTGTGTTTGGTTGTGTTGCTATATTTATTACAATCCTATTTAAGGCCCAAGGAAGGGACCTCACTGACCCTTTCAATAATATAAATATGTTGTGGGCTTTGAGTCTCCTTTTGGCTTTACAGGAAGTCACCAGTGATAAATTGCAGGAGAGGACTTAAAAGAGTTTCTCCTCTAATCCTTCACTGGTCCAGCTGTGCATTTTTCACATGAAAAGAGTAAGAAATCTCTCCTTATCCTAATACAACCCATCAGTTCATGGGAAAATCTCAGGGGCATTAGAAACTGTTCATTTTTCTGCTCAAAATATTTCTAGTACTTGAATCATCTTCACTTCAAACAGTGTTCTAAGCAAATTCCACACTACTTGGATAAGCATACATTTCCAAGGGAACTACCTAGAAAACTCTGACTTGTTTCAATGTATAAACTCTGATATTAAAAAATCATTGAAAAGGCACACTGCCTTATCATTACATATTTTTACTGTTGATAAAAGGCAGAAACACAGCCTTATTGTTCTTACTCTATAATGACAGTACAAAGTTCAAAGAAATGAGCTTTAATAGAATGTGTGTTTGTTGTGCTGACTAAGAATCAAACTCCAAAAACCACAGGAATTGGAAAATCTGGCTTAAGCATTTGTTTTGCAACTAATACACTAGTTGCCATTGACCAAATCACCCAGTCCCTCTGGGACACTGTTCCCTCAACCATAAAGCAAAGGGAATTAGGGAATTCTAAGTACTCTTCAATACAGACACACTAAGATTCTCTTCTCGTCCACTGGCCTATTCACATGACAAATGAGGTCTTCTGCACAGTTTTCAAAGGCAAAAAGAAGTAAATTGAAAGATTCTTTGTAACATAAAAGAAATAATAAAACTATACACAGGACACTACAAAATGATATCAAAAGAGACAGAGGCAATTTTCTCACCTTGGGAAAATAGCAAGAGAAGGAGGGAAGTGAAATGCAGCAGGGGGATGGCGGTGGCTGTTCAAACTAAGCAATGGGACTCTGAGTGGAGGGTGGGCAACGTTCTGGGACAAATGACATTAGAGAGGAAAATGTTCAAAAAAGTGATTTGAGGCCTTGGAATCCATGAGCCAAATGTGCAAAACTGTATGCTACAGAAGAGGACATTTTTGTATTTATAGAAAAATGTACTTCAAAGCCTCTTTCTTCCCCCTTCCCCAAAGGCTCAGCTCGGAGATCTAGTATTCTCTGTTAACAAAGGATAATTCCTGAGATCAGAGGCATCTTAATTAAGTCCCAGGAACTTTATCATGAGGTCTCTCTAGCTTTGACAAAACTTATCTGGATTCAAGAATTCATTTCTCAGGAGGTTGGTCAACAGGTCAAAGTGGAATAATCCAGAAGTTAAGATTTTAAAGACTCACATAACTATGGCAGCTTTCTAAAAGCAGAAACTCTGAGCTCTGGTGGGATATTCTCTGAAAGCAACTGTTCACTGCCTTCCTTGGTTTGCCAGATTGGCTTGTAACTTCCAAACAAGATGTAATAGCTGAATCCCAACTGCTGTTAATGGAGATGGTTTCAATAGTGATGTTATGGAATGGATCAAGCATAGAAAATGTTCCAAAATGCAGGTGTTTAGATGCAGTTTTAATTCACATTTGGCAGTAGGGAACCTTATACTCGCATTTAATCCCAACTTTCATTCTAGGTTTTCTCCAAATTACTCATCTCCACTATCTCCACTACATGCAACTTCTAAAATGAAGATCTACGGGAATTTTCTGCTAGGATGTATTAGAAAGAAAAATGACATCATGAGGATTTAAATATGGAGATGACATTTTACAGCTTTCTGCTATTAGACTAACCAGCTATCGTCATCAGTTACAGTGCTGATAACTGTAGCATGGTCTAGAGGATGAGAAATAGAAGTCTTTGTTCCAATTCCAGTTAATATTAGCTCACTGAGCTCTTTCCTACAAGTTGAGCTGGTGTCAGCCCCCATTTTTAAAGTTTGATTATTAAAAGAATTAGTTCACTTCTAGCTTCACAGGAGACATTATGGAATAAGGAGATGCTTAAAAAATGTATTGAAAATATGCAATATTCTTTTATTTTAAAAGTTACTGCAGGAGGGGTGCCTGGGTGGTTCAGTCAGTTAAGTGTCTGCCTTCGGCTCAGGTTATGATCCCAGGACCCTGGGATCTAGTGCTGCTCAGTGGGGAGTCTGCTTCTCCCTTTCCCTCTGTGCCTCCCCCGCCAACGCCCAGCTTGTGCTCTCTCTTGCTATCTCTCTCTCTCTCTCTCAAATAAATAAATAAAATCCTTTTAAAAAAATTACTGTAGTATAATGTATTTCAATCTAAAGAACTCACAGATCTTTACAATTCCTTCTTTTGGAGGCTTAAAATCTCCCTTCCTATCAGGAAGACGTAAATGAAGTATACTTCATTGTCTTAGGTGATGTAGCTAAGTATCGTTTGGTTTTATTGTTTAAGCAAGCTCTATCCATACTCTGGTTGAAAAATTCACAATCGATAGGAAACAAATTCCAGAAGACAGAGTAAGATCTATTTTAAAAGCAGGAAAAGACAAATAGCAACTCCAAATCCTCCATAAAATCATACCATCTCAAGAGACTCATCCATCTCACAAATTTTCTGGGTAGTAATCAAAGGTAATCTTGTTTTCTAGTTATTTCTACCTGTATCATATAGTTGAAAAAAAATGAAGACCATGGAGTTATAACAATATAGTAATAGAGTTGCCTAGACCCATACCTGTTAGACCAGAGCAAATCTTTTTTTTTAAGATTTTTTTATTTTATTTATTTATCAGAAAGAGAGAGAGAGAGAGAGAGAGAGTACAGGCAGAGGGGAGTGGCAGGCAGAGGGAGAAGGAGGCTCCTCATGGAGCTGGGAGCCTGATGCGGGACTCAATCCCAGGACCCTGAGATCATGACCTGAGCCGAAGGCAGATGCTTAACCAACTGAGCCACCCAGGCACCCCACCCAGAGCAAATCTTATTCAGTCACTTCCACAGGCTGTGCATACCTCCAAAGGATCCTACCTCATTTGCCCAAACCTTCCAATCCAGGATAACAAGCCATTGTGCTCATATAGGTCACAATCATTTATATAGAAAAATATATCTAGGGATAAATCTTACTCAATCTTTCCAGACCTCTGGATAAATAAAATGTTCCTTGCTTGGATTAATCTACCTCCTCTGTATAAAACTTGAGTCATTAAAATCCCTTTTACCATTGTATCTCAAGTCCATGCTTAGCTCATGTTCCCTCTGATGGATAAAAGATAGTTCAATAAATAGGGACACAGCAAGACTAGGGAGAGTAATCATTCTATTTTGAAAATTATAGAATTGGACCAGACTCCCTGAAACTCCAGTGGGAAACAACTAATTTTCATCCTTGCATGATATGCTTATAGTCATTCACTCTTCCATTTAATAAATGTCTACTGAGAACCTACTACGTATTAGACTCTGTGTTAGGTTTGGCAAGGATAGTTCCCTCACTTAATGGAGTTCATGGTCCAGTTTGGCAAAAAGATAAGTAAAGAGTCTAATTGCAATTCAGTGTGATACATGCTGTGTTAGGTCAGGTACAGGGTGCTGGAGTAGGAAGGAGGTCAAGAAAGGCCTTCTGGAAAACTCTTGTAAGTTGAGTCTTGAAGGATAAGCAGTCGTCTTCTGGGCGCCTGGGTGGCTCAGTTGGTTGAGCGGCTGCCTTCGGCTCAGGTCATGATCCTGGAGTCACTGGATTGAGTACCGCATCGGGCTCCCTGCTCAGCAGGGAGCCTGCTTGTCCCTCTGACCCTCCCCCCTCTCATGCTCTCTCTCTATCTTATTCTCTCTCTCAAATAAAATAAATAAAATCTTTAAAATAAATAAATAAAGGATAAGCAGTCATCTAAAAATGAGGGTGAAGAAGCTTGTTAGAGTCCTAAAAGTAGTTCAGTATATACACTCAGAAAATGATAAATAAAAAGACAAGGTTTTATCTTTTTTCAGCTTTATTAAGATATAACTGACAAATTGTAACATACCTAAAGTATATAACATGATGATTTGATATATGTGTATCTCGTGTAAGGACTCCTACCATTGAGTTGATTATCATGCCCACCACCTCACATATTTACCTTTTTTTTCTTTTTTGGTGAAAATACAAGTTCTACTCTTAGCAAATTTCAATTATACAATACAATATTACCAACTACAGCCACCATATATACAGTAGATCTTCAGACCTCAATCACCCTGTAACTGAAAGTTTGTACCCTTTTTCAGGCCTCTCCCTATTTCTCCCATACCCCAACCCCTGGCAACCACCATTCTACTCTTGTTTTTGCAATTTCTACTACTTAAAAAAAATTCTGCTTATATATAAGTATTTGTCTTTCTCTGTATGGCTTATTTCACTTGGTGTAAGGGCCTCCAGGTTTAACCATGTTATCACAAATGGCAGAGTTTTCCTTTTTTTTTTTTTTAAAAAAAAAGGATGAATAATATTCAATTGTATATGTATGTATGTATGTATTTATCACATTTTCTTTACCCATTTATCTGTCAGTGGACACGTAAGTTGTTTCCATGTCTTGTCTATTGTAAATAATGCTGCAATGAACAAGCAGATATCTCTTCAAGATAGTGTTTTTGTTTCCTTTAGATATATACCCAGAAGAAGGATTGCTAGATCATATGGTAGTTCTATTTTTAAGTTGTCAAGGGACCTCCATATCGTTTTCCACAGTGGCTGTGCCAGTTTACAATCCAACTCCTTTTTAATAATGCGGTGTATCATATTTATCAACTGGCATAATTGTACCATCCTTGCAGGAAAAAAATCCCACTTGCTCCTGGAGGATGATCATTTTGAGATACTGTTGAATTTGGTTTGCTAATATTTTATTAAGGATTTTTGCTTTTATGTTCATTAGGAATATTGACCCATAATTTTCTTTTCCTGTAGTGTCCTTATCTGACTTTTGGTATGAGGGCAATGCTGGCTTTGTAAAATAGTGTTCCCTCTACTATTTTTTAGGAAGGATTGTAATAAATTTTTCTTGAAATCATTGGTAGAATTCACCAATGAAGCTATCTGGTCCTGGGTTTTGGTTTATTGGGGGGTTTTGATTACTGCTTCAATCTCCTAATATGTAGGAGCCACTCTGGTCTCTGGCTTTCTTTCAGAGGACATTGTTCCATGGGAGGAGGGGATTCAGGATGCTCCTACATTGACATTTTGGTCCCTACTCTCTCCATTCTCGACAAGGCCTCAACCCTTTAGGAGAGGACAGTGTAGGAAATGTTAAGTTTGAGTCAGCTATAAAGAGAGTATATACATTTTACTGAATGCCAGAATTTAGAATTATTAAAACCAGACAGCAAATTATAGGTATAATGGGTCACTTGACACGCACTCAGGAAGAGCTAGATTCTTTTTTTTTTTTAAAAAATTTCTTTTTTTAAAGATTTTATTTATTTATTTATTTGAGAGAGAGAGAATGAGAGACAGAGAGCACGAGAGGGAAGAGGGTCAGAGGGAGAAGCAGACTTCCTGCTGAGCAGGGAGCCCGATGTGGGACTCGATCCTGGGACTCCAGGATCATGACCTGAGCCGAAGGCAGTCGCTCAACCAACTGAGCCACCCAGGCGCCCTCAGGAAGAGCTAGATTCTTAACCTCACTAGATGGATGATATTTTGACGAATGACTACCCATTCTTTAAATAAGGTTTAAGGTCTCTTTCACTCCTAATCTTTTTGGATTTTCAAATATTATACTTTCAAACACAAATAACTTTATTTATTGCCAGCGAGTTTCAAAAAAGTTCAAATGGTAGAAAAATCTTGCTTTGTTTAATTGAAAGTAAGCCAACTTGGTGTATAGGTCAGCCCGAGATCTTTCTGCATGAACTTTAAGATTTCAGATTGCTCCATGGTACTGCAGGTGTACTGATGGGCATGGTGCTACTCCTAGCCAAATGTTGAAGCAGCTTCTACAGGGGGCTTCTGTCCACTTCCTGTATCTATTCTCCATTTGTTTCCACCTTAGTATTCTGTGGATGCTGTGGGTCTAGATGGAGAGTGCTCGAAAAAAACCTATATGCAAGTCTCCTAGATTCTCAACAGACATCATCTGATCTGGGTGAACTTTACATGAATCTTATATCACTATACAAGGGTTGAAAGGTTTTTTTATGATTTATTTATTTATTATTTTTTAATTGAAATATAGTTGACCCACAATGTGATATTGTGTACATTGTGTTCAGGAGTTCAACATAGCAATTCAACAAGTCTATACCTTATGCTGTGCTCACCACAAATGTAGCCACCATCTGTCACCATACAGTGCTATTATGATACCCTGGACTATATTCCTTATGCTGGATCCTTTTTTTCCTGTGACTTATTCATTCCATAACTAGAAGCCTGTATCTCCCACTCCCAATTGAAGGACTTTTAAAATCAGTTTTTCTACTCTAGTCACAAATGTGTTTAAATTTGTTATAAAAGTGACCTCAGAACTTAGGTGCTAATGTTTACTGAGCAGTTACTATGGGCCTTTCACCTTTCCAAGTACTTTACATATTAAGTCATTTGATTTAATATAACTCTATAATTGCTTTTATTATCTTCCTATTATTTATCTAGCAAATGAAGAAAACAATTGGGAGTATAGAGACATTAAGTAACTGACCTGAAACTACATACCTAGCAAACTACAGAGTGAGAATTCAAACCTGAATTGTCTGATTCCACCAACCTCAAGCTAAACCACTATGCACATTGTCTCTCTCGGGTGAAGTTAAAACCATTCTAGTCTTCAGTCTCCTTATGCTGAAGCTACTTCACACTTTGTGAAGCGATTTCATGTTTACAAAGCATTCTCATTTTTCACTTTCTCTGGAACTTACACAAACCTATTTGGGGTAATTGGGACAGGTATTCAGATCTACATTTCAGAGAAATAGCTGAATCTCAGAAGGACTGACTTACCTAAGGTCCGGAGAGCCAGAACCACTGTAGGTCAACTGACCTATTACTAATAGGAACTCCTTTCCCTACTACATGGCATATTTTTACTACATAAGTAAATGAAGACAAAAATACTTCCCAAGGGCCTATGGTTTGCTTGGGGAGATGACTGGGTGTTAGCACTTTGATGTAGAGAAAAGCAACTTAGAATTACAAAGGACTATTGAGAATCCAGAACAAATATAATCAATGTCAAATGCGGACTCCAAACTTGGGTTAATCTTACCATTTATGCCCCAAATGAGAAGTCATACTCATGAAATCAAGGAGTTGACACTACAGCAAATCAGAATGTTCAACAGCATGAAGAAGAGGCAGGATGGTGTGCACTGAATATATTAAATACACACTAACTCAGGCTAGGTCCCTCAAAGTCATATAATTGCAAATGTTTGTCAGAAATGGAATCAGAAGACTTGAACCACTCCAGGCAGGGTCTCCTGTGTAGCCAAGTAAGAATCATAATCCTGTTAAGAGTTAACTGGTAACTGAATGAGGGAAATGCTGTTTCCTAGAAGCATCTGAATATTCCAAGAAAGGGAGTGTACCTAGGGTGGGAGAAAATGCCTAAGGCTAGCAATCAGGGAGACTTGGATTCCAATTTCTGCTTAGGACTGATTTGTGATGATGTCTTATGTAAACCATTTGACCTCTTTAGGATTACTTGACCACCTGGAAAATATACATGCCCTTCTTGCTATGATGGCCTAATGTGAGAATCATATGAGAAAGGTGTGAAAGAAATTAAAAAGTACAGATTTGGGCTATACATAAATGGGGTGAAGTGATCTAAGCAATAAAAGGACTTGCCTTTAAATGGACCAACAGTACAGCATATGTCTGGGAAGAAACACTTACTGACAGTATAATGTGCCAGGCACTGTATTAGGTGCTTCTCACAGTTCCTAGATAGAATGCTATTATCAGTTTACTGATGAGAAATTCAGGTTCCAACAGGTTCAATATCTAATCTCAGAATCACACAGCTAGTAAATCATAACACAGGAATTCAAATCTAGGTATGCCTACCGCAAAAGGCACTGGAAAAGCAGATATCAGACATAAAAGAGGACAACTTGGAGATTCCAGTATCACGATAGACATGGAGAAGCTTTCAAAGGAGGAAAGAATCTGATGTCTGAGGCCTGTTACGGTCACTTGAAACCTTTAGTGAACAATTGCTTTGAGTGTTATGTTGTTATAGAATCCATATTTCAAGGCAGCTGAGACTATCTGTTCATAGTCTTAAGTAAACCACTTGCTTCTCCACAATGAGAAGCTGTGTTCTTCTCCCTATTGCCCACCATCTTTATTATAATAGGGACTGGTGAAAAGATCAAATGGGTAGATCAGGGTGAATTTGTGACCATTCTCAGGAAAACCATCTCCAAGAACTTGTCCAGTGGAAAAAGGATGAGTTACTCCAAGTGCATTTTTCTTTTCCTCCTCTTTCATTTTCTCCATCATCATCATCACAGTATCACATGAAAGCTGTAAAACCCCTCTGTCCTTGAGTAAGTCAGTTAGCCTTCATCACCGTAAGACCCCCAAAAGTAACACAAGACTGTTGGCTCAGGTACCTCTGAGCTCCTTTCAAAATTCAGCTGCCCTAAATTTTGAGAATTGTCACATAAATCAGAATGAACTCATGCTACATAAGACAGAGGGCAAAGAATGTAACATAAACCACAATCCTTGCCCCCAAAGGGCTTAAGAACTAGACAGCATCTGGAAAAACTGGGATCCACAACAAAAATTAATTGAGAAGTATCACTAGGAAATACTGAAATCTTATTGTTATATATAATATTTAACAATATTTATCATTGAAAGGTTAAATAGGGCTGTTTGCCTCTTCCCTTTATCAGACCACCCTTTACTCCCCTACCGCTACTCCAAAGATGCCTTCATTTCCACTTTCCAAAATTATCTTCCTGATTTGAAGCCCAAGTCTCAAATACCACTTCCATCAAGAGGCCTTCTGCCCTCAACTGGAGAGGATCTCACTCTCCTTTCAATTCCCAGCTCCGCTTTCCAATTTGCCTGTATAACATCATAGCCCAGAGGCACCTAAGATGCATTCTATTTTGGGGGGTCCTGATTCTGAAGTCCGGCTCAACCAGTGATCAGCCAGCTGACTTCCCTAGGTCTTTGTTTCCTCTCGAGGACAGTAGGTCTGATAATAATCTCTCCCACACAGAGCTGTCGTGCAGATTAAACAACCCGCGGATGTGCTTAGTAGAGATTGAGTGAATGTGTCTGAATCCTCCCCTGGCAATTACTTTATTCAGCTTTCTACTCCAGTCATGTGTGTATCTGTTCTATCTCCTCCAGGAGAGAAAATCTGAGGACAGGAAACTCCTCTCACCCTCGCCCCTGCCCCTTCCCTCCACCCAGTACCTAGCACAGATTCTCATAGTTTATGTGTATATTTATCAGATTGGTCTCCGCCTGGACAAGCTGTCTCCTGGAGCCCGTTACGAATGTTCAGCATGCACACGTCAACATTAACAGGGGCAGCGTGGAAACCTCTCTTTTGTCTTCTTCCCACTCCCCAGCCCCCGCCCCCCATGGCTTTGGAAAGGAGGCTGCAGTTAGAATCACTGCACTGTAAGAAAATCATCATAATGAAAGCCCCTGTCATTAAATATCCAGCCTCTGGCGCAACCCCTGAGGGAAAGAACCCATTCCCGCAATGCACTGGGCCGATTTGTGAGCCCTGCCTTGGTGAGCACAGACTCTCCCCTGACCCTGGAAGTCAATCAGCAGGAGCCCTGAATTATGAAGCATGAATGCTCACCACTTCGTGGTCTTTAGCTGACCTGCCAACTCCTGTCACTGAAGGTCACCCAGCTACGGAGCCTTGCAGAGAATCAGTCACCTTCATCTCTCTCCTCTCCCTCTTCTCCACACGGGGTCTCCCTCTTCTCCACACGGGACCCCCACGTAACCCTTTCCCCTTTCATTAGACCCTTGCCGCTTCCTGAGGCTTTGGCAGTTTCCACGGTGTCCAAACTACCAGACTGTAAATACCTGACTAAGAAACACGAAATGTGTTTATAGGACTTCTCATGGTTCCTCATCTAAACCATAAATATGAGATGTATTTTGACATTTTTCAGAAAACACACCATCTTCCAGATTCAGTTGGCGGCACAGATTTACTCCCCACAAGACTGTACCAAAATCTCAACTTGGCAGTTTTCAGTCAAGCCCACACATGCAGCTGCACTGTGCTAACAAAAATGGAATCTTATTAAATCACATACCCTGAGTGGCCATGCCTTAAAATGATTATTTTCAAGCTGTAAGAAATTTGGTGGTATCTGAACTTCATAAACAGCTAAAATGGTAGTGTGTGAGACTCTGATGTTCAAGACTTTCTCCAGCTGTAGCCACAGGAAAGGTAGGCAGCAGAGATTGTGTATATGATCACAGATTTTGAAATCAGGCAGATTTCTGCTCTGCTACCTATGATGTGTCACTCGGGAAGTTACTGCTTCTCTGCCTCAGTTTCCTGAGTAAAAATAAGAGTAAATATGCAAGAAATACTGAAACCCCTGAAGAGAATTATTTGTGATACTAGCATACATAATGTGTATGTATGTATGTATATATCACTTAGACTGGTACTTGGCATTTATTAAACACTCAACAAAGGATGCCAATTTTTTTAAAGATTTTATTTATTTATTTGAAATAGCAGGAATGGGGTATGGAGAGGAGCGGAGGGAGAGGGACAAGCAGACTCCCCACTGAGCAGGGAGCCTGACGCAGGACTCGATCCCAGGACCCCAGGATCATGACCTGAGCCAAAGGCAAACACTTAACTGACTGAGCCACCCAGGCACCCCGAGAATGTCAATTTTTTTTAAAAAACCCTCATATCCATTACAAGATAGAAATATTAAGCCAAAAATGATTACCGAGCCCTCAGACGCTGTCTTATTCTGGTTGAACTACCTGGACTTGGAGCAACATCTAGGAAGATTTGTTTTCACTTCCCTGATTCTTGATCCTTTTCATTTTGTTCATTTTGTTCATCCTCCAACCACGAGGTGCTGTGATCAGGCCAGGATTAATTAGGGTTCTCTCGGAATGATGCTGTAGGCATCTAAGAATGATTGCCCAACATAATTGTTTGGGTGTCGGTCTCTCCTGCCGGAAGGGAAGCTCTCAAGGCCAGGGCCTCTGCCATTCCTTTCTTTATTCTCATTACCTCTTTGTGTTCAACAGGGGAAGACCAGGGACTAATTGTCAGTGTCAGGCCAGCTCCCAGCCGAAACCTCTGGGAAGCTGCCTTTCCCTTCCTAGAGCTGTTAGCTGTTACTTATCTCCTAGATGGAAAAGTCTGTCAAGGCCCTTGGCATCATGCCAGGTGCTTTGTTTATATGTTTTGTCTCATTTAATCTTCACAGTTATCTAGGAGGTAGACACCCTGGTTATTCTGGTAGTACAGATGAAAGAATTTAGGCTTACAGAGATGAAATAAATTTAGCAAAGCTTATACAGTAAGTGACTGAGCCTGGATCCCAAGACAGAACTTACTAAGCACAAAGTACACTGACTAACTAAATACCCACTCACAACAAGTACTGACCACTGTAAAAGGCTGGACAATCATCATGTAGGGTTCTCAGTGGATTTTATTATTATATTTCAAGTTTTGGTAGGCATCTTATCCCAGATTAGACAAACTGACTCCCCTTGAAAGTTGGAGAGATCAAAACCATTTATAGTTACCGTTAATAACCATCTCATATGACCAGAGATTCACAGAGTCAAACCTGATCCTTTATTCTCAAGGATCGAGTCTCAGCATGAAAATGTATAGTATCAGTGTAACTGCCCTGTATAGAGCCTTCTGATATATAACAAGACGTGCTCCCCACCTCACGCATCCTCACAGGCTAGAGATTTCCAAAAGTAGAGCCCTTATGCAAAATGTTGGTATATTTTTTCTCCGTTTTTTGGTGGCTGAGCTTAAAGAAGATATTGAAGTTTAGGACATGCGCATGCCAGCTTAGAAATGGGCCAAACAAATCTCAGTGGACAGAAACATATGACCTTAGCTGGAGGGTAAATGCCAACTGTCACCTAGAACACACCCAGGGGCCCCCACTTTGTACTCAAGTCCCTTCCAACTTTGACACCCTAAGGGATCTCTGGAGATGGGGCTAAGACTTCTTCTGTACTCTGTCCTGCCACAGGACTAGTTTATATTAATGCCCAGATGAAAACACACAAAGCAGGTTTAGCCTATTTTTTTAGATAACCCAGAAATCAGAGTCCGTGGGGAGCAAAGGAAACTTTTGAGGATGGCAGAGTCATTTACTTTGTACAAACAGAAGAGGGTTTGTTCCGGAGTCTGTACTTGGAAGTTCACAACGCCTCCCTAACAAAAACAAACTCTGTCCCCTCTGTGCCTCTTCTCCACAGGCTCTCAGCCAGTACGCATCTTCTGTCCTCAGCTGAGCCTGGCTGATTGATTCTCTGAACACTGGGAGTGACCTTCTCAGATGGTGTCCTCCTAACCTTCTTGGTTGTTTCTAATCCTGTTAGCAACCTCCCAGCACACAACACTAATGCAGTGGTATCTGATTGCATTTTTTGCCAATATCCGACAAAATGCAGCAGCTTATTAGTGACTCTTATGCCATGTGGTTTTAGCAAAATTGAATGCTAATGAGATGTGATTCGGTGGAAAATTATAGCAATAGGGTGCCTGCCTTCGGTAATTGCAGTGGAGGCTCTAGTTTGCAATGGGGGTACCAGGATTTCTTTTCCTTAATAGTGATTTTCAAGGCACAGAAAGGTACTGTGTATTTACAATTATGCAGCCGATGATTAAGTGGCTTTCGCGGGTGGACTGTTGGACAGCCTTGCAAATCATAGAGATGGCTAAGGAAAGCAGAGAGAAGATAACAATTGCATTGTCTCATCTGAAGCCTCATTTATTAGCACACCCCCACCTCCAAACAGAGAGGAAAGGGAGGCAGGATCATAGCAACGATGGTAGTCTTATTAAAAGAGACAGATTCTTTATTAACTAGTCAGGAGCCAAATGATTAAACAGCTTTACTTGCCATTGAATTCCGAGCAGAAATCAATGTACATTATACAGTTGCAGCAGCTGAGATCGCAAAAGCCCCAAGGACAGCACACATACATTTCTGACTTACAGAAATATTTCATCACTGTAATGGTCAGGAGACGGAGTGCATTTTGTCCATGGAATATAACTTAATCTTGTTCATTTTTGTATGTGGTAGAAAAGCTACCTGCATAAACTCCCCAATTGTAGTATTCCTGTTGCAAAATCTTAAGTGTCCAACTGAAAAGGATTGTCTCTACATTCAGAGCATCTTTAAGAATGAGTCCTTGCTTTATGGAGACTTAAATGCATTTAACTCTAGGTGGTGCTACCCAGTGAGTTTGGTGGAGTTGTGACAAAACCATGACTAAGGGTTGTTAAATGCAGTGCTGGGTATTCCCTGTACCTCCCCCCAGCCCGACAGACAAGAGTAGAGAAGACATGTCCCTTATGCTCTTACACAATCCAAACAACTAACTTGTTCTCATATGCAAACTTTCTCTAACACCAACAGCTTTTGTGAATTTATACAAGTAATTATCCTTCCAATCTAAAATTTAGAAAAGGATATAAAATTTATTTATTTATTTTTTAAAGATTTTATTTATTTATTTGAGAGAGAGAGAGAATGAGAGATAGAAAGCATGAGAGGGAAGAGGGTCAGAGGGAGAAGCAGACTCCCTGCTGAGCAGGAAGCCCGATGCGGGACTTGATCCCGGGACTCCAGGATCATGACCTGAGCCGAAGGCAGTTGCTTAACCAACTGAGCCACCCAGGCACCCAAGGATATAAAATTTAAAAAGAAGGAAAAATATAAACTCGACATGCTGTGTTCAGCACCTGAAGGATTTCCCTCTCTCGATGATCAGTAAATGTGACATTATTGAATGACTTGCAAAATGTCTACTTCTACAAAGGATTTTAAGCGGCTTACAGTAAAAACCATGCATAATCAAAGTTTTAGTTATCTATCGCTAGGTATCAAACTACACCAAGACTTAATGGCATAAAATATAACCATTGTATTCTATACACAATGTATGTATCAGGATCTGGGGGATGAAACCACAGGATGGCTCGTCTCTGCTCCAAAATGACTGAAATGGTTCGAACACCCTAAACTGCTGGGGCCATATGTCTTGAGCCTTGGGTTGTTGAGGGTTGCCTTGGGTCGTCTCTGTGACACACTGGCTCAGGAAGGGATGTGCAAGGTGGTTTCTTCGTTCACATGTCTGGCACTGCTGGTAGGACTGGAATGGCCAAAACTGGCTCTGTATCTCTCTCTCTCTCTCTCTCTCTCTTCGTGGATTATCACAGGAAGTTTCCTCACTGCATACCAGTCTTTGGGAGGTTAGACTTCTTACATGGTAGCTAGCTTTCATTTGTGATCCAAGAGGCCTGGGCAGAAACCGGGAAATGTCTTAAGAATGACCTAATCTCAGAAGTCCCAGGGGCACCTGAGTGGCTCAGGTGGTTAAGCATCTGCCTTCTGCTCAGGTCGTGATCCTGGGATCCTGGGATGGAGCCCCTCCACCTTCAGGCTCCCTGCTCAGTGGGGAGTCTGCTTCTCCCTCTCCCTCTGCCCCTCTCCCGAGCTCATGTGTGTGCACTCCCACCTTTCTCTCAAATAAATTAAAAAAAAAAAAATCTTAAAAGTCCCAGAGCAGAGAAATTAGACAACATTTCTCAATAAAAGGAGTAGCACAGACTACACAGCCATCTTATTGCAAACCATAGGCATGCTGTAAGTGCAATGATGATAATTTTAAAGTGAGAGGAGGTGTACAATTGAGGGAACAATTATACTAAAAAATGAGGCTAACAGCAACGCCCTGCTATGAGCAGAGAAGGTAACCCCAAGTTTCCTAGTGATCAAGGCAAAAAGGAAAGAACCAGCAATATAGTGTTCTTTATTCCAAAAAAATCATGCTCATTTTTTTCAATTATCTTCCAAAGAATAAACCAATCATCCACAAACATAGACCATGAGATGAGTTTCTTGCTACCTAACCCTCCTTTTCTGCCTCAGTAACACTGTTCAGCCTTGTGGTGATGATCACTCTGACAGGAAACTAACTGATTAGAATGGGGCCTGGGACTGAGAAGGGCAGAAGAAGAAAGAGGAGGAAGGAGGGTGAACTGTGGCAAACACAAAGCAAAGGAGAAACCAAAGGAGGAAAGGAGAGAGGGGATTCAAATTTTGTCTTGCTCTGCCTTATAAAGAGTTTCACGGGTCACAAGCTCCAACGCCTACTAGGTCTGGCAAGTACCTAAAATATCTGAAACACATGAAGTAAAAGAAAGCAGAGAGAAGGGGAGCCCCTGCCAAATGTCTAAAAGCCTCCAATTATATTTGATTAAGTTGATTATAGGCACTTCCCTGCCAAACATACCCATGTCTGTGACTGACTTCAGGCTGTTTCTGCCTGACAGGTTTTACCTCTTAACTTTGCTTCCATGGAGAAATTCTGAGTTCACAGGCTGAAAAATCAGCCTGCTGGGTTTCCTATATCTCCCCTAGCGGAGAGATCCTCCAGGATGACATTGAAGGACGGATCATAGGTATTTGCTGAAGTGACTTCTCTCAGTCCCTGGTTTCCTACTATGTAGGTCCTATCACCTCCAGAAAGAGTTACTGGGGAAGGAGAGGAGAGATTTTTATTTCTCATAAGGGATAAAATAATGAAGTAAGCCAGGCTACTGCCAAATACCTACTCTTGCTCAAATCCAGTCTTAGAACTGAGAAATGCATTGGTGTATTTTGTAAGGCGAGCTACTACTCTATCATTTACCTCAGACTGCTACTTTGTAGACATCTAATGTCCGAAAAGCCAAGAAAAGACTCTAGTTTGTTCTTTGTTATAGAAAGATATAGGGAATGTTAGCACTCCTCAAGTTCGGACCCAAATGTTTTTCTTTGCCCTGTCTTCCTCCACTTTTTAATGGGCAGCCATTAAAACCAGTAACTACCCAGAAAAGTAACAGGGTTTCCAGTTACCTGAACTCTCCTTAGACTAAAAAAAGCTTTGATTCTGAGCTGAGTGTATGGATAACCCATTTTCCTTTTGCTAGTCTCTTCACATTTCATCACCGCATTGTTTCCGGTAGCGAGGGAGTCAAGCCGGGGAATTTATATCTCTGTCCCCATGGCTCTCCTTTCAAAGTGTCACACCACCATGCTGTGTGCTTTTTTGGTTAATGTGCGCCACATCCATTTATGTCTTACTTTGTGTCCCAAACTGATTTCTTCAAAAGCTGATCAATAGCAATAAGACAATAATATAAGAATATTAGGTCTCCCAGAAAAGAAATTTGCAGTTCAATGGGATCCTTTGATACCTATATCCTACGTTAACTAATGGTGGCTCTTCCAGACACCACTCAGGCCAAATGGATTTGGGAAAGAGTCCACACAGCTAGTGGGTCATTTTGAGACACCTAACTCAAATGTCACTAGATGTTAGCCTTTGCTGAGATAGAAAAAGCTCAGTCGAGTTCCACAAATGATGTAGATTCTCAAGAGTTTGGACCCTTAATGTTTTCTTAAATGGCCAGTTTGTTCTGACTCACTGATTGGAGAAAATTAGGTGAAATAGAAGAAATAGAAATTGTTACTCCCTTTAGATTGGGGATGATTATCATGAATAATGAAGTGAACTTTCTAGCAAAATGGCCCTGATATTTTCCATTCATCTATACACCCATTAGCTCCTATACTCCATTTGAAAAAAAAGATCTTGGGTGCCTGGGTGGCTCAGTTGGTTAAGCAACTGCCTTCGGCTCAGGTCATGATTCTGGAGTCCCGGGATCGAGTCCCACATCGGGCTCCCTGATCAGCAGAGAGTCTGCTTCTCCCTCTGACCCTCTTCCCTCTTGTGCTCTCTATCTCTCATTCTCTCTCTCTCAAATAAATAAATAAAATCTTTAAAAAAAAAAAAGATCTTAGTTCCTCCCTATTAACACATTTTATCATTCAGCCTTAACTGCAGACATAGATATTTGTAGATTAATGTTACTGAACAAAAGATACATTTGATACAAAAAGATACAAAAGACATCATGAAAAAAATAGTTTTGAGAGAAAAGGAAGAATTCATTTTATTTTAGAATGAAGAAAATGTGTTATAGGCAGGGACATTCCAAATCCTTTGGTTTCATGAATATTCCATCTTCATGATAATGACTGCTGTGCTCTTATGAACTTCTAAGTAACAGCTAACTTTTGTCAGAGCTGAAGTTATTAAAGGTAGAGAACAGAGAAAACAGAATCTCTCCTTCTGAGTGGACATTTTCAGTGTGGAATTACATTAAGCTTTCTCAGTGAATTCACAGTAATGGAATTTATCATCTTTTACTCCCTGCCACAAAGAGCCCAGAATTAAAAGGACCTGTCCTTCATTGTTAAGTACTGCACAGTTTTCCCCTTTCAGGATCTTATGTGAAGATTCTGCTGCTCCTATCAATATTAGTTTTCTTCTAATAGAAAATTTCTTTCCTCTGTAACTCATTTTAAAGGCCTCCCAACATGTCCCAAACAGGTTACCTTCTATGGGTAACCAGAGAAGATTGAGCAAATTAGAGATCTTTTTTTGTTTGTTTGTTTGTTTTTGAGAGAGAGAGAGAGAGAGAGAGAGAGAGCATGCGCACCCGTGTGTTCATGTGAGTCAGGGGGAGGGGAGGAGAGGGAGAGAGAGAATCTTAGGGAGAGAGAGAATCTTAAGCAGGCTCCAAGTCCAGTGCAGAGCCCAATGTGGGACTTGATCTTGCAACCCTGAGATCGTGACCTGAGCAGAAATCAAGAGTTGGAAGCTTAACTGACTGAGCCACCCAGCCTCCCCAGAGATCTTTTTTTAATGAAGTTTCCAGGTATAAATAAATGCAGGGACCACAAGCAACTGTGTGTCTCCTGGAAACATGGGATTATATGGCCACTTAAAACTGAAGCTTAATAGGGTCTCACAGGAATCACCAAAGCCTTCCATTCCTATGGGTCCAAGAAAGAAGCCAAGGTGTAAAGACAGTGTTGACAAAGACACCGAAGGCTTACTGGGGTTTTAGTTGCCATTTAAGAAAGGGAATGAAACTGTAGCCCCATCTTTGTGCCTATAAGATCTTGGTAAGAGTTCATAAACATCTGTAACTTCTCTCTCTTTGCTATTTTCATTACCACCCTGGTTATTTCTGGGAATTTGTTAAAGGAGCAGGATTGGGTATCCCGCATCTTCTTACAGCTAGACTTGCAAGGATTAGGTCTCCAAAGGACAGAGTGGTGATGGTCACTGAAAGAAGAACACAAACAAGCTGAATCCCTTGAGCTCCCAAGGAAGAGGCCGTGGAGGTGGACTGAGCAACAGAGCAATAAGTTTTGCATTCACAAGGTCCTTGTGGTCCTTCTGCATTCATAATGCCCTAGTATAACTGCAAGCACAGTGTCAATTGTAATGGAAACAATTATAACCCTTAGAATAGCAGCTTCACAGAATTAATATTTTACAGTATTAATTAAGTAATATTCTATCCTTAAACCCAAGGTCTCAGAGCATCTGTCTCACAAGAAAAGAATGAATGAGATGTCATCTGTATCTGTTATTTTTGAAATGTCTATTTTGCTAAGTTTTAAGAGTGAGGCATGATTTCGCAAGGGTAAAATGGACATAATTTGGGTTAAATCCCAGGTTTTTGGCTTGAGTAGAGGATAATGCTATTTAGCAAAATAGGTTGGATAGCACTCTATGGCACTTTACACTTTCTCAGTGTGCTGAA
This sequence comes from Callorhinus ursinus, assembly GCF_003265705.2. Lineage (NCBI taxonomy): Eukaryota > Metazoa > Chordata > Mammalia > Carnivora > Otariidae > Callorhinus > Callorhinus ursinus. The sequence continues at coordinate 26,014,446 of NW_027397083.1, read as the reverse complement.
ATATAGTATATTCAGATGGTTCTATGACAAAATTTATTATATATAATAAGCTTTGTATATATATATATATATATATATATATATGTAAGCTTTTTCATAGAAGATTTATGAATACTGATAAATCAGTTCCAATCCTCTCCATGGACATTTTTGGTATTCATTAAACTGCCTGTGGTTTCCTTTAATAAAGCTAGATATTTGAAGTTTGAAAAATATTGAAGCTTTAAATTAGGAATTTCTGAAGAAACTACAAATGTTGATAATAAAAATTATCAAATTATCAAAAGGATTTAAAGTGATCTGGTGAATTAGGTATGACCTGACTTTATTAACCATCTCTGGTTAATAATAATATAAAATGAAAATGCATGGAGCACTGACAAGGTGCCTAGCTCTAGACTAAGAATTTTATACATATTACATCATTCATTTATCAAGGCAACACTATTAGGTAGGCATTTCACTTTACAGATGGTAAAATAAAGCTCTGAGAAATTGTCACTTGCCCAAAATTATACAACTAGCATAACCAGAATTCAAACCAAAGTTATTAATGTTTTAACCTGTATATCTGAACTACATTGATTACTTTCTGAACTTTTAGACCTCCTGAGGAAAAAAAAATCTTTCTTTTTTTTTTAAAAGATTTAACTAATTAATTTATTTGACAGTGAGAGAGAGAGAGCAGGAACACAAGCAGGGGGAGTGGGAGAGGGAGAAGCAGCCTTCCCTCAGAGCAGGGAGCCCAAAGCAGGACTTGATCCCAGGACCCTGGGATCACGACCGGAGCCGAAGTCAGATGCCCAACAATGGAGTCACCCAGGCGTCCCGAAAAACGTCTTTCTGAAAACATTATAAATGAGCTTTGGAGATCCAAGTGGCAACATGGTTTGATACAAAGACCACTGGACTGAGGGTTGAGAGTCTAAACTCCTTGTGTGTGAACACGCTGTGTGACACTGACCAAGGCCCTTAACAGCTCTGGGTTTCATTTTCTTTGTTTAAAAAATAATTGAATTGAATTGAAATAAAAGTCACTTCTAAAATATTATTATTTGTGACATCAGAAATTTGAAATTTCTTCATTCACATGGAATAAGATTACAAACCATAAAATGGCTCTGTATACACATTAAAAGCAGGGGCCTCTAAGAAGTTGCTTTGGGGTCAGAGCTAAACATGGTCTCACCCTTATCAAAAGGATTTAAAGTGATCTGGTGAATTAGGTATGACTTGACTTTATTAACCATCTCTGGTTAATAATAATAAAACAGGGTGCCTGGGTGGCTCAGTTGGTTAAGCGACTGCCTTTGGCTCAGGTCATGATCCTGGAGTCCCGGGATTGAGTCCCGCATCGGGCTCCCTGCTCAGCGAGGAGCCTGCTTCTCCCTCTGACCCTCTTCCCTCTCGTGCTCTCTCTCTCTCATTCTCTCTCTCTCAAATAAATAAATAAAATCTTTGAAAAAAAAATAATATAAACAGCCATAGAAAGCGTCTCTGGGACATCCACCTGGAGTCTATTTACCTCTAACAATTTGGACTACTGCCACCATCAGAAGGAAGAGAGGTAGACTGGCTTACAACATGGTTTAGTATTTCAAATCTTAATGTTGAAATAATTTTTCAAAGACATCTACTCCAGTGTTTTCTAAATGATGATCCACAGATATCTAAGATTATGTACTTCGAACTCAATATGGATTTTTTCTTTTATTAAATGGTAATTTTAAGGTAAAATTAATTGTTATTGCTTTATTTCTATATACATTTGGTAAAATAATACATTTTTAAAACTTTTACTACTTGGCAAAATCAAATTTTCTGGGAACTGCTAGTCTAATCTAATCAATGGTCTCTTCCATTCAGTGTCTGAAACCCTCTCTAGTCCTTTGATCCTTGAACTTCACTGGAGATGAGAAAGTAAATAGTCATAAGCAACTCCACTCCATTTTTTAGATGTCTCCATAGGTGTGGTAAGTCTTTGATATATAGTGCTAAAATACATTTTGAGTAGTTCCACTGAATAGTAATACTTTTATAAGACACATTGTATAAATAATAAAACAAGAAGAGTTAACTTACTTGTACTAACTAGCTAGTAACAAAGCTGGGGCTAATCTTAGTTCCAGTATACTTCAAAGCCCACACTCCTAACAAACATGACATACTGCTTTTTGAGTCTTCCCTGTTAACACCGTAAAGAACAAGTCCTCCCTCTTCCATGTGATTATCTTTCACAAATTTAAAGATAATCTTTATGTTTCTTTGAGTTTCTCTTAGCTGGGGTGAATATGGACAATTTCTTTAGTTGTTGCTAATATGACATGGTTCCTTCACATCATTATTAGTAGACTGCTTACTCTTCATTACTTGTAAGTTGCCTGGGCATCAATGTCAGGTTGTAAAAAAATATGGGCTTGGCTCTCCTGGGTTTGAGTGCTGGCTCTGGCACTAACTAGTTATTGGCCTATTGAGAGCTATTTCTGTTATTTATCAGGGTTGGGTAAGAGTTTCCTTATCTACAAGATGGGAGTAATATGTCCTAGTGGTACTGTGGAGATTAAAAGAAAAATTAAAACCTAAATGGCCTTTGCTAATTCAGTCAGCAGAAAATTAAAACAATGAACAAAAATATATGCATGTGTTATAGGTATCTGGGCTATAATACATAAAAATAATGTAAGAATTAACTTGATATGATTTGTTAGTTTCCCTAGATCTCCAAGATATCAAATAATGAGAGAAGATAAGCGAAGTTGAAATTTTCCTATTGTTCTGATTTACATCGGGATTCAAGGATTACTTACAATTAACTTTCTATACTTGTCTCCCATTGATCACTTGCTGCATATGCTTGCCTGGAATTGGATTGTTATCCAAGCATGGCAAATTAAACTTCCGCTTTAACAATTAAAACCATTAGGCTGACGCATGAGACTGTGAGGCTGATTTATTCTGGGTGAGGTTCTGGCTCCCAGGCATAAATGAGACTTTTTTTGTTTTCAAAAGTTGCCTGGCAGGCTGGTTCAGGTGGCAAAGCCTGTGACCGATCTCATTCTACAACAATCACCAGGCATCTCCACACAAGGGATGAGGGTCCATAGGGAATTTAGGGGTGAGTCACTCATGTATGACTGTGATGTCATTCTCTCTTCATGGCCGTAAAGGACTGGTTTATCATCCAGATAAAGTATTTTCTAGAAGAAGCTTTTAATTGGCTTCTTATTCTTTAATATAGAATAGATGATAGATAAATAGATGGATGGATAGATAGATTTTATAAAATAGATGATGGATAAATTATATAAATTGGTTTTCAGGTTTTCTCTTTGGACTAATCACACCAAGTGAAACTTTCTATTAAAATGCATATGTGGGGGCGCCTAGGTGGCTCAATCATGAGTTGTCTGCCTTCGGCTCAGGTCATGATCCCGAGGTCCTGGGATCAAGCTCCGCATCGGGCTCCCTGCTCCACGGGAAGCCTGCTTCTCCCTCTCCAGCTCCTCCTGCTTGTGTTCCCTCTCTCGCTGTGTCTCTCTCTGTCAAATAAATAAATAAAATCTTTAAAAACAATGCATATGTGGTACTCTAGTCACATGAAAGCGTTAGCTACAATGCACTTACCTCTGGAATCATATACACGTGGGATTAAATTTTGCCTTCAATATTCACTAGTAATTATATACCTTGGGTATATAGCTTATACCTTAGGTATATAATTTCATGATTCTGAGTTTCAATTTTATCACTTGGGAAGTGAAAAAAATGTATTCTACAGGAATGTTTTGAAGATTAAGGGTAATTAATAAAGTGCTCAGCCAGCCCTTCGGTCCGTAAGAAACACAAGAAATGGTAACTTCCATGGAAACTGTTTCTGGGATATCAAGACATACACAAATGGTCAGATCATAGTCACTTGGGACATTTTATTAATTGTATGAAGTCAGACAACTGGGCGAGAGACATATGACAACTCAAACCCTTCTAGAAATTCAATATTATCACCCCTATCCTCATTGTATATCTAAAGGGGTCAGACTTGAATCTGACTTTTCTAGAATTATATATTATTTATAATATCCACAGGAAGCAGAAATAGCACCTGTGGATAACTTCTAACCACTTCAGATTTCTAGAAACCTGGCTGACATCTCATTTTTAAAAATTATAGCTTGTTTAACTCACACCAGAAGGAAACAGAATAAAAAAAAGTAGTCCAAAAAACTAAACCAGCTTAACAGAAGGAACTTATGAAAAGAAAGTCTATATGCCAATGTCAGAGCATTCAAGCTATTCTGCCTTTAGCCGACTGTTAAATCCCCAGAGGGAGAAGGTAGATGAATTGCTAAAGGTTCCTGCTTGCCTGCATGATCAGCTTCATTGTTTTAATATTAAGCTTCATGACCTTAAAGTATGTTCGGAAAATCTCCCTCCCATTCCCTATTACATCCTCAGCAGTCACCAGATAATGAGATCCAATTATTAATCTGCAACAGTGTGCAGTGAGCACAGCAGAATTATAAACAAACATACGTACAAAAAAACCCCATAATTCATTTCCAATAACTGAATGCCTTTCATCCCCCGGATTCCTTGTTCTTCCGTTCCAGAATCGTATTTCTCTGTTCATCATAGGGTCTTTTTTTTTTTTCATCAGCTTTTTTTTAAAATTTTTTTATTGTTATGTTAATCACCATATATTACATCATTAGTTTTTGGTGCAGTGTTCCATGATTCATTGTTTGTTCATAACACCCAGTGCTCCATGCAGAACGTGCCCTCCTCAATACCCATCACCAGGACAACCCATCCCCCTCCCCCCCTCCCCTCCAGAACCCCCAGTCTGTGTACCTATGGTGAAAACAGGCCCATCACTGCTTTGATGGCTGGGGCTACTGCCATCATGGGAAGAGAGGAGGGGCGAGAAAAGAGAATGTTATTCTCAGATTATTAAACCTTTTTAATTTTTCCTTTTTTTCAGTTGCAAGTGTTTTTACTTCCACAAGAGTGCTCCCTATGTATTTCCCAGAATTGTGCAAAAGGGAATTTTCTGAGACATTTCCTGGTGGGTAACTAAAACTGTCAAGGAGATTCCTGATGCTAAAAGATTAATATTATCATAATTACTTTGTAAAAAATAAATTAAGAAAGTGCCAAAACAGCCTCTTGCTGGCTTTACGGCTCTGTAAAATGTAGCTAACCTGACGTCTACTGCCCGTCTGTGGGGTAATCTGCTTTATTTGCCCCCAGGCTACTGGATTTTAAGGACTTAATGGGTCAGCAATTCCTTTATCAGCTCTTAACTTCCAAAGATTACTAACTTTTCACAATGCAATCATGAGTATTCACTGGAGGCTAAAATTGGGCCAACAGAGCCCCAGTAGAGTACTGAACTAGTGTGTATAGCTAATACTTTGAAATCAAGACTCCCTAAAGTGTTGAAAAAGAAACTGTGCAATTTAGCAAAAGCTAAATAACGAAACTCTAACCTAAAAGAGTAGAGCACTGGTCAGCGTGTTGGAGGATCTGAATTAAGGCATCGCCTCCTCTGTTAATACCACCCTTGGGCAAGTGGCTTACTCTCTCCAAGCCTGCTTCCTCCTATCTAAAAGGGAATAAGATTTGTTAGATTTTAAATATTAGACTAGCGATCTAACCTCTCAGAAATCTGGTCTCTTAATCTGTAAAATGGGAACAATGACTCTTTTTTTACTCATCATTTCAAAATTGTTGGAAGAGTGGTATATTTAGCTCACTTTGGACAAAGGTTCTAACTGAAAAGATGTGTTGCTTACACCTGAGTGTAGTTGGCCTTAAGGACACCTGAGGGTTTTCTTCACGTAGTTTCCTATAGGAAACAACAAAAGGACTAACTCCACATCCAGAACTAAGCCATTTCTTAATCATTAACATAAGCAAGAAGATACCAGACAGAGTAGTTATAGCAAGTTGTGATTAATTACCTAGACTTTTAGTTCTGTAGATGTTCCTGCCTCCATAAAGTGTGTATTTATACACACAAAACTCCTAAGAGTTTATCTTCTAGAAAAATAATGTGTATTTTGTTAAAAAACTATTTTAGGGGCGCCTGAGTGGCTCAGTCGGTTAAGCATTTGCTTTTGGCTTCGGTCATGATCTTGGGGTCCTGGGACGGAACCCCATGTCATTGGGATCCCTGCTCAGCAGGGAGTCTGCTTCTCCCTCTCCCTCTACCCCCGCTAGTGCACTCTCTCTCTCTCTCTCTCTCAAATAAATAAATAAAATCTTTTAAAAAAATTATTTTAGAACGGTGTAGGTCTCACTATCAATCTATCACAGGGTGTATGTAGCCAGGAGTTGTGACATTGATGGGTCTCAGTTTTGCTCTTCTTTTCCTTTCACTTCTGCTTCTGTGCTCCTTCCTCGTATTCCAATTTTGGCAGGTGAGTTTTAACATCAAGTCTGATTTACTTCTGTAGAGCACTCCGTCTCTTAAACTGCAGTTGTTCAAAGTTCAGCCTTCTAGGTTTGTGGACTTTTCTTTGGCTACAGTGAAACTTGTAAATGACGTTCCTATTAACTATTGCAGAAACTCATAAACTTAAGGATTGCAAAAAAGGGTTATTGCTCTGTGAGATATTTATGGCGACTCACTTTTCCTGCTATGGAAAGATTGTTTTTACAGGCATCTCCAGTTTTAAAAATGGAAAAGAAGTATATTTCAGGTATATGCTCCCCGGAAGGATCTTCCCCGTTACTCAAATATCATGTGCCTAAGGCTGCACCATCTAAGATAAAAGCTTCCCATTTGGGATATAAGATTTTCCCTGACCCAGGGTTACAAATGGGCTTTTTAAACAACTAAGCAGTGCACAACATTGTTAGAAAAATCTCCCCCAAATGTAGGAGCTCTGCTTCTTACCAAAGCAAGAAGAGACTTGAGATGATCTTTCCAGAACCATCTTTCCTCCTCTTGGCTCCCACTAGCTCTCGGCACATTCTCTTCATTTCTATTCTTCCCACATCATATCTTGATTGTTTGCTAGCTGTTTCCCCTGCCAGACGGAACAGTTTGGGAAGGGACGGTGCCTTATTTGTCAGATATATTTGGTGCTTAGCATGGTGAGTAGCACACAGTAGGCACTCACTAAATGCTTATTGATTGTTTCATAAACACCGATGCTAATCCCTGCAGAAGGTAGGAATGAGTACCGACCCTGATGCATACCTTGGTCATTGTTTTTTAAAAAAAATCAATTTCTGATACATACTTGGGTCTTAGAGTTTGGCTGCTTGACACCTCCTCTCAAATACAGTGCAAAATTATACTTTCTGCTTGAGATTTTACTGTATACGATTTTCAAACGTATCACAGTGGTAAATGTACTCTGGAATGCAAATCCAGTAATTAAGTTGGGCATGCTGCAAAGCTGGCAATGTCTTTGAAAACATATTTTCTAGAAAGTAGGCCTTATCTTAGATTTCTCCTCCTAATTTCCATTCCATCCAGACAGACTTCATGAACAGTGACTTTTTCTCCATTATGGGTGCTTTGTTTATTTTTTTCTCATTCTTCCCCTAAGATGGATCATTACTAACCATCTAATGAGCTATTCTTTACATATGGTTTATATGGAAGCAGCACAAATTATGTTCTCTTAAGATGCACTGCAGAATATATGCCCCTAAAAAAATGACCTGATATAAAAGAAAAGGGGGGGGGGAACGAGGCTTGGGAAGGAATATTACCTAATATATGGTTGAAGTTTTCATAAAGACCTGGTTTGTGATGTTGAAACCTTGGACTTGTTCCATAGGGCCCGTGCCTGTCTCCCACAGTGCGGGGGTTTTGTGTGTACAAGAACAGTGCATGCGCCTTTGGAGTTGCAATCTACCATACAAACGAGAAGGCAAAAAGTGTCCTTAAATAATTACCTGCTGTATTAGATCTGCAGATGTTTCTGTCTAACACATGTAGCACATCCTTCCATGGCACACAGCAGTGTTGTCTGGGGAAACTGTTCATCTACCAGGGAAGTATTACATAATTGATTAAAGTAATCTTGGGAAGCTGGCAGAGCATTGCACTCTGTCCTTGCCAATGGATGAGCCAGAGATTGGGATGCATTTTGAAAACAAAGAAATCTGGTTTTGTTTGAATTAATTATCAAACATTCATTTGAATATTTACTCTGTCAGTCACTGTCAAACCTTAGTGTGCAGAGGAATTAGCTGGTATCTTGTTAGCAATTCAAATTTATAAACTTAACTTCCAGAAATTCAGATCCAGTAGGTTTGGTGGGGCCTGGAAGTCTGCATTTTCAGCAGAGCTAAAAAGTGGTTTTTATGAGCAGGAGTCATCAAATCCCCACCTGAAAACTGCAGTAGTCTGAATCTTTGTGTCTCCTCAAAATTCATGTTGAAACCTAATCCCCCAACGTGATGTTTTTAGAGGTGGTGTCTTTAGGAGGTGATTAGGCCATGATGGTGGAACCCTCATGAATGGGATTCGTGTTCTTATTTTGTTTTAAAGATTTTATTTATTTGTTTGAGAGAGGGCAAAAGCAAGAGTGATCACAGAGGGAGAGGGAGAAGCAGACTCGCTTATGAGCAGAGAGCCTGATGCAGGGCTCGATCCCAGGATCCTGAGATCATGACCTGAGCCCAAGGCAGACACTTGCGACTGAGCCACCCAGATGCCCTGGATTAGTGTTCTCATTAAAGAGACCAGAGAACTCCACCACTCACACCTTGTGAGGACACAGCAAACGGACAGCCATCTATGAACCAGGAAGCAGGTTCTCCCCACAACCGCTCCTGATGACTACCATGTCTGACTTGATGGAATTTCTAGTATAGGTGTTGGGTGCAGGCAAGCACGTCAGCAGGTTACTATTACTACAGTAAGTGCTATGAGACGGAAAGAAGATCTTTGGGAGGAGCACCTAGCCCAGACTTAGAAAAGTCAAAAAATTCTAAGAAAAACTGGTAATGTCAGAAGGACAAGTCCAGGGTGCCTGGGTGGCTCAGATGGTTAAGCGTCTGCCTTCAGCTCAGGTCATGATCCCAGGGTCCTGGAATCGAGTCCCACATCGGGCTCCCTGCTCCTTGGGATCCTGCTTCTCCCTCTGCTTCTCTCTCTCTCTCTCTCTCTCTCCCCCTCTGTCCCTCATGAATAAATAAATAAAATCTTTAAAAAAAAAAAAAGGACAAGTACAAATGTACTTGAATAAAGAAGGAACTGGGACAGAGACCGGCATAAGGTTAGACCTGAAAACACCTAAGACGAAGCATGTTCAGAGATCTAGTCGAAAATACCTGGCTTACAATGTGTTGGGGAGGGGAGGGTTTGGTAAAGCAAGAGAAGTGAACATTGCTCCAAGAAGACAGGCCTTGGCTGTCTTCATTAACGACATTGTGCTTAATCATGAGAATAGTGCAGGACCATCTGCTAGACTTGAAAAATACCCCTGGTTGAAGTGTGAAGAATGGATTATGCTAGGAGATGCCAGCATTGTATTTGCAAGGCACTTAATAACCTATCAATAGTGGAGTCATGATTCCTGCTTTGAGGTCCATGCTCTATCCATATTATAGTGTTGCCTCCTGTATAATCACCGCCTAGGAAGTGCTTCCTTGATGATGAATTTACAACCTAATCTCTTAACCAAAGGAATAGTTTTACTTCTCATAGGAAGTTGACACAGAAGTGTTTAGAGCTCACCTCATTCACCATAGGTGAATGAATGGGTCAGCATTTGAAGGTGGATTTGGTGACCACCCCCCATGGCCTCCTCGGTTTCTGCAGGTCATAGGGTAAGGATAAGAATAGTTTAATGAGAGAAGTTCTAAGGGGAAAATGAGGTTGTAACAAGCACTGCTTCAAGTGAACAGGGAGATTTTTCTCCTTGGCAGAAGTGTCTCTCAGTCTAGGAACTAAAGACCGGTGTTGCTGTTGCCTCTCATGGTTCAAAATAGCAAAAAGACTGGAAGAAATAAATACACTTTGATCTGACAAGGCAGCAGAGGGGACAGCTCACTTTCAATGCCTCCCCTGGTTCCACGACCCAAGGATAAGAGAACTAGGGACCATTTTCATATATCACATTGCAATCTTGTCTATGAGTGGTTTTCAAAATTGTTGCTCTTGGGGGTGTCATTTGTTCAAATACATAGTCCAAGATTGTCTTTCATTCATGATCCAGTTGTTCATAGAAGCTGCCTCCAAATCAAAGTGCTAGTTTTCAATTTTTGCAATTGCCTTCACACTTTCTGAGGCACTGACCAAGGGCCCAAGTTAATAATGTTGGCAGCTCCTAGTGTTTGATCAGTTATTTATGGTATCTTAAAATAACCACTAAGTTTGCATTTATTGGGTCTTGGTAAGATTTGTATAGTCTTGGTAAGATTTGTTTTGGCAATAACCTAAATTGAACTGTGCAACGTAATTCATTAATGGTTACTGAAATTTTGCCACAGATTTAAAATTTTGAATTTAGAAGAGGTTATTATAAATGGGACTTGTGTGTGTATAGATGAGAAGGAATTTGGAGGGTGTTTACATAATAATGATATTCATATAATTAGTTTCCTTTAGGCAGGAATTATCTTCTTCATGTTCACACACCGGTGATACTCAGTGGGTGTTAGCTGAACAAACGAACAACTGAGTTGTTAGTAGGAGCACTAATAATCCTTTTATATTTCAGTACTGCTTAATGCCCTATTTATTGAACTGGATAATCTCATTTGAACATTTCAAATATCCTCTGAGGTAGACAGGATTCATGTAATTATCCCCATCAGAGAAAATACTACATTTGCTGATGAATAAAAGGGGATTTGAATCTAGGTCATTCCATAGCCAATCCGGCTACTGCACTGCATGGGGCAGGATCTCTAGCTTTGCCTTAAGAACAAGAACTTGCTTCAGGAAAAGTTGTGAAAGAGATACAAATCCGTTTTGCCCCCTCCCCCTCTCCTCTCACGTTCCCTTCCTTACCTCAGGGGTGCCTGGCAGATCCCGTGCAAAGCTCTCAGACTCCTTTCGTCCCTTGCCTCTCCCCTCTTCCACACCTCTTCTCAGAAAGGGTCTGAGAAAGGCCATCATACCAAAGCACAGCTTAATAGCGACCCCTTTGGGGAGGTTTTTGTTTTTAACATTGTATATAACACAATCTGGGACGGTCCATCATCTTCCTGGTCCTTCAAGTGCAATTTATTTGTCAAAAGTCATAACGCCAGAAGTTCCTAAGAGCCAGCCAGCTATGGTCAACATCCTTAGGCTGTGTACAGGCTCATGCGCCCTCCTGCCTGTCTCCTTGACCTGTTCTTAGAGTGCGTCCATCCTGTGGCATCATATTCTAGATCCTGCTATGGGACTTGGGACCTTACTATTTTTCCCAGCTATTTGGACATTCTTCTCCAGTTTCTCTATGTCCTTCAACCTGTCTAGTCACACCATCGGCCAACAGCTGTCAGATATGGCCCAACTCCCCCTGACCAGAGGATTTCTGGCATCAGCAACCAATAGGAGGGTTTTAGGGAAACAAAGGGACATTCTAGAGCTCCTGAAATCACATTTGTTCTGCCTCTGCTTAAGGCTTACTGCTACAACCTATTCATCACAGCCAACTTCTTCAGTGAAGGGGAGGATGTTAAAATTATGTTTAAATGTTTACTCAAGCCCTTTCATGAGCTCTTGTGAGCCTGCCTTCTGTCCCTCCCTGCACACTACACCTGCTCCCAGCTCCCACCTCCAAACACAAGTGGCATCCCCACCTGGTTTCTGACCTAAACAGGGTTGGGACACCTGTATCTAAGCCTATCACCCTTTTTAGGCCTCAGAAACGAGGCATCAACAGAACACCTTTTTTCCCCTGCCAAAATCTCTGGAGACAAAGACTAACTTTATGTGATTATTTTCACCCATCTCTCACCTGTGCTCTGGTATGATGGGGCTGATCCGAGCACTGATAATGACAATAAAAGACAATAAACTGAGCTTTGAGATGGTAATTTATGGGAGATTTGAAGCTTAAATTCCACCACTTTCCTTCACAAAGGAACAGTTGAGATGCAAAGGCAGTTCACAAAAGTGATATATTTGGGGAAAAGTGATTGAACAATGAGTGATGATAAAAAATTTACAAAATGTGTATACGACTGCACTTAAAACTAGGGGAAAATTGCTGCTGTTACCGGTTTTAGGGACCATGTATGATGGGTCCCGGCTCATGTGGTTTTAGGGAATTGTCAGCTTCTCACACCCACTTTTTGCCCTCTGCTGCCCAGTCTTCGATGGTCCATTATCTGTTCCCTGAAATGCAGCCGAGAGAGAGAATTCAGGCTAGTGCTCTCATGGTGAGAAAACATGGCTGTAATTCTTAACCCCACCCTGGCAATTTTGTTTTGTTTGGGGCAGTTTCATCAGAACTGAAAGGCTGTCACTCAATATAATTTCTATCTTTCCACACATTCCTTGGCTCATCCAACTAGGAGATTACGACCTCTTCATAAAGTTGCTGTTGTAGTGGGTACAGAACTCAGTCCCTGAAAAATATAATGTTTTTTATTTTACCATATTAAACAAAAGTTCCAGATTTAGTCATTCAACATGTTAGCTTATTAGAATTTTGTCTGGTAAAGATCCAACTAATTTTTTTCTGTGTAAAAGGTGAATCCAGTGGTTACTCTCTATGGCCTGGAGGACATTAGTTTTGTATCTAATCCAGCAATCTTATTCTAGCAATTTTTTTTAAGTTGTGGATATAAATGCACTTTGAACTGGTCTTAACATCTTGCTGGTTCGCTAAAGAGTTGAATAAAATTTTTGACAGGTGTTCATTTGATATTTGTATGAGGGTCATGTTTTTAACTTTTCAAAAATTATACGTCATCGGTTTTGGAGGTTATTCCACCAAAATACCTAAGTGGACTCATCTGACAGAGCCAATTAAACTGATGAGTTGAGAAGTGTGCCTCACAGGCTGCTTAAAGTCAGGCATGTGTCTTCTGGGCTCCCAGAGTGAATCCCAAGCAACAGAGTTTTATCCTTGTTGACTCTCTGTTTCTCTAGGCTTATTTGTTATTCTTTTCTGATTTGGAGTATTTGTTTTTATCCCTGGTTTGTACATGACCTACAAGTTATTCTTTATCGGTGGCAACAATGATGGAGTATTTGGCTTAATGATGCAGCCGTTTGGAATCTTCTTGGTCACCTAGATGATGGAGATTTAGCTTCTGTTTGATGGAAGCAGAGAATCTGACTTGGTACTCTTTTTGTTTGTCTCTTTATCAGTTGTGAGCACAATCCATTCAGAATTGTGTGCCAATTGGGGAAAAATAGAACTTTATAATCTGGACTGATACGTTTATGTATTTCCCTGTTTATGTTGCTGCAGAATGGAAACTAAAAGAGCCTTAGGTATCTATAATTGATACAACCCTTAACTTTCATTGTTTACATATAAAAGTTTTCCTTTCCCAAGGCAATAATAATAAATATATTATAATATCTTTTAAATTAAAGATACTCTGTATGGTTTATAGAGATAAATATTTATAAAAATCAAATATTCCCCAAATTCAGGGAAAATAAGAAAAACTGAAGTGTCTTCTTGGTTAATCTTAAAATCTAGACTTAAAAAAAAAAAAACTGCAGTAACTGCGAACTCCTATACATTTTTTTTTAAGATTTTATTTATTTTATTTGAGAGAGAGAGAGTGAGAGAGAGCATGAGAGGGGAGAGAGTCAGAGGGAGAAGCAGACTCCCCACCGAGCGGGGAGCCCGATGTGGGACTCGATCCTGACACTCCAGGATCATGAGGCAGTTGCTTAACCAACTGAGCCACCAAGGCACCCCTCCGATACATTTTTTTAATGTGATAATTCAAGTTCACATAATTAAGGTGAATCCATGGACATATTAGACCAATTTAATAATTTTGATTTTTAAAAGTCAGTAAGAGCTATACGCCTTCTCAAGTTTGTCAGTATGGACTATAATACATGTATATATTTTTAAATAAGATTTGGTTTTGTTTTCTCAGGAAAAGCTTAGTTACTCTAATCTACCCAAAATTCTTTTTTTTTTTTTTTTAAAGATTTTATTTATTTGAGAGAGAGAGAATGAGAGACAGAGAGCATGAGAGGGAGGAGGGTCAGAGGGAGAAGCAGACTCCCTGCCGAGCAGGGAGCCCGATGTGGGACTCGATCCCGGGACTCCAGGATCATGACCTGAGCCGAAGGCAGTCGCTTAACCAACTGAGCCACCCAGGCGCCCCTACCCAAAATTCTTATGCTGTTAATTCATACCTCACATAAGCCAACCGTTCTCCCATAAAATGTAGGAATATAGTGAGTGGGCTTTCTAAGCAGATATTACCTGTGTGTGTATGTGTGTGTGTTTGCACACACGTGCACCTGCATTATCCACTTGAAATAGAGGTCAGGGAATACCATGGATATGATGTTTTAGAATTTAAAAAGTGCTTCCCATCAATTTTCATAAATAGAAGAATTATTTAGAAGGTATAAACATGAAGTGTTTCCTGTGTGTAGAATATAAAATTATTTTATTTAATCACAATCCCATCAGATGGCATGGCAAATCTTATACCCCTTTTGTTATGAAGAAGACTAGGACTTGGAAAGTTTAAGTGACTTATAAGATTGTACAAGTAATAAATGATGAATCAAGAAAATAGCAGATCTAGAGCCCATGCTCCCAGCCAAGTGTCTTCTCTACTCTGCCACTGGGCTCTATATTTTGAGGACTATAAACTCCTAACAGTAACCACATTTTGGATATGTATTCCCAAAGGCTAAATATTATTCATCTATCATGTATATAACCATATATTACATGTATTATAAAAGAAAAAAGACAATTTTAAATGAGAAGATATAAAAATACAAATAGAAGTTCTGCTCTTTTCTTCCCACACCAAGGACCATATACCCATCTGACCATATACCCTCAGAGGAATGTGCAAGACATTAATTTGCCCCTTATAATCTGTATTAGCTCTTATCTAGGACCTTTCAGTTGAGCATATGGCCAGATTGGGACCCCAAAGATCCAGGGAGATATAAAGAACCTAGAGAAAAAGGGATTCTCTCTTCTCGGCCCTATTTCCTCCACAGTTACCATCTCAGAAATTTAGT
The DNA here is from genome assembly GCF_003265705.2 of Callorhinus ursinus. Classification (NCBI taxonomy): domain Eukaryota; kingdom Metazoa; phylum Chordata; class Mammalia; order Carnivora; family Otariidae; genus Callorhinus; species Callorhinus ursinus. The sequence goes on along the minus strand of NW_027397083.1, from coordinate 25,999,298 downwards.
ACTTATTTTTCCCAACCGCCTGGGATCCAACACAATTCTCTCCCTTTCCCTTGGTTAATGTTCCAGAAGGAAATATATCACCACGTTCCCATGCTGGTTGCCTCTGGAGAATCAGCTTTATAAATGATGAAGTCTGCACATGTGCTCTGGCTATGAGAGGCCAACCATTGCTTGTGCAACCACAAAGGACCTTGACTGTGGAAATGAATCATCCCTTCTGAATTGAATATGTGCATTGCTTACATTTATCCCTAAAACTTTCCTGTAAGGTGTGTAAATCAGATATCATTTTTCATTTAATAGACAAGAAACTGAGTCTGAAAGCTAAGAATTATTTGCCTGGTACAGTTTACAGAGTCGGCTATTAACAAAATTGAGTTGAATGAATGAATAAATGAGTCTAAGTACCTGAAGCAGAATTATTTCTAAAATCTATTTTTCCTAACTCCTAGTTCTGGGATCTTTTTCTTAAAACACAGTTGTCCCAGACAGGTGGGTGACCAGGAGGAAAGGCAAGACTAAATTTGCAATAGGAAGATTTGGATCAGGTTTTAAGCTATTTCCTAGCTATTTGACTTGAACAGGTCTCTCAACCTGAGACTTAGATGCTATAAAATGATGTATTTAAACACCTGCTTAGCCCATTTCAAAAAGTTGTTCACAGAGTCAAATTAGACAATCTATATGGAATTGCCTAAGACTATTCTTGTCATTTAAATCCCCTAGATGACTGAGAGATAGGACTTTTTTTTCCCCAAAATACCTAGATAAAGAAAGACACAAGTGTGGAGCATATTTATCAGCTATTCTGAGAAATCCATTTTTTTTAAGTTTATTGAACTTTTTTAGTAATCTCTATACCCAGTGTGGGACTCAAGCTCACAACCCCAAGATCAAGAGTTGCAGGTTCTTCTGACTGAATCAGAATTGAGTGTTTCATTCATCCAGTCACAAGATTTAATTACAATGAAAATAATTATTCAAAACATACTATCAGCTGAGCAGTAGAAATATAAAGAAGAAAAAGAGGTTGGTGGTCCATGCAAGGAAATTACATGAATTTGCATTCATTTTCTAGGGCTGTCATAACAATGTACCACAGACTGAGTGCTTTAAATAACAGTTCTGAAGCCTAGAAGTTCAAGGTTAAGGTTTGTTTTTTTCTGAGGCCTTTCTCCATGGCTGCCTTCTTACTTTGTCTTCAGTATCATCTTTCCTCTGTGCATGCGCATCCTCATGCATTTTGTATGTCCAAATTTCCTCTTCTTAGAAGGACACAGGTCAGATAGGATTATGGCCTACCCTAAAGGCCTCATTTGAATTTAATCACCTCTTTCAAGGCCCCATCTCCAAATGCAGCCACATTCTGAGATACTAGGTGTTAAGACTTTAATGTATGTATTTTAGGGGGACACAATTCAGCCCCGAACAGAAAGATCATCTAAAAGTGCATGTAACAAGGAAGTGGCAGAAAATTAGGTTGTATAAATTCTGAGGAAGGACAATCACCAGGGGCGGGGAAGTCTTTGAAAAGGTGGAAGAAATGAGATGTGTGGTAGGCTTTGAAGTGGTGAGTTAGCGGAAACTTCCTACAGGAAGAACAATGTGGGTATTTGATAGATACACGGAGGTAAGTGATGTGCTTGCATACATAGTTATCTGCCCTTACTGCCCCTCCAGGTAAGAATGGTATTCAGTGTTATGAGTAGCACTTCAGCATGTACAATATATTCATTCACATCCTCTCATTTGGTCATGATGTTAACCTCCTGATGACCTATATTGCACGGATATTTAATTTTAGGTGTACTGACTCCAAAACAAATTCTTGCCACTAAAGGGCTTTTGCCCTAGCATTATGACTTTTTTTTTTTTTAAGATTTTATTTATTTATTTGACAGAGAGAGCAAGAGAGGGAACACAAGCAGGGGGGGAATGGGAGAGGGAGAAGCAGGCTCCCCGCTGAGCAGGGAGCCTGACAGGGGGTTCAATCCTAGGACCCTGAGATCATGACCTGAGCCGAAGGCAGCCACTTAACCAACTGAAACACCCAGGCGTCCTGCATTATGACTTTCAAAAGAACACACGCTCTTCCAGTTTTTGCCTTTGGACGATTCAGAGCAGAAGAGAACCAGACGTTAGTTCCCAGGAAGGAAAGAGCCCAGGACAAACTAAATAGTGTTGGAGTGGAGGACCAGATCAACACGGTGCTATTCAGATAAATTCTTTTGACTTTGTTGAAAACACAGTGGGCCTCCAAATTATTATTACTATATATGTTAAGCTGTTACTGAGGAATTTTTTCTTTTTTTTCTCTGTATATGTAAATCGAGAGAATAAAAGTTATTCTGAAAGAAGTCATCCCTGTCAGCTGTCAGCTGTTTTGGATAATGTTTAATCAACTGATTGAGTTGGGTGTATATCTTAAGATATAAAGCCATTTTGGCTGATTTGAGGTTCCATATATTATCTATGTGTCATATACTGTATTTGCATTCTGCACCAAGATGCCTTTATAAATTCTTTCCTCAGCAACAGCTATGATGCTTCACAAACTCAACACTTAAAATATTTAACTAGCATAGAAAAGTTAGGGCATGATCAGATAGCTGGAATAAAATGGTACTTAAGGCATTATTAAAAATGTCGTGGTGTCGGAATGTTGGGCAAGTCTGTAGGCAGGAACAGCTGCAAAGATGGAATTATACAGAAGAACTTCACCAAAGAGTTCATTTGAAAATTCTTGCCAATTTGGGAATATATGCTAAAATGCACACTAGAATGTGTACCATTGAAAAACCAATTATACTTCCAGTAATATATCCAAAAATAAATAAATAAATAAACAACCAGTAGCATGGACAAATATTTATGTGCAAGGAATTTCATTAGAATGATATTTTCCAAAGCCAAAGTGTACATTTCCAGGCATATGGAATTAATTAACTAAATTATGCTATGTTTATAGGATAAAATATTAAGCCACTATTAAAAATCATAGGTCTGCACAAACTCTCATCTTTGATCTGGATGTTCCTTCACCCTATATAGTTCTGGAGCTTTGCTATTGAAAGTATGATCTGTGGACCACCTCTATTAGCGTTAGCCAGAAGGTTATTGGAAATGGAGAATCTCAGGTCCCACTCCAGAACTACTAAATCAGAATCTGTATTTTTAACAAACTTCTCAGGGGATTTATATGCACATCTAAGTTTGAGGAGTCACACCCTAGAAGATAGATGAATGTCACACACTCCTGCTTTGCCGATAATGACACTGAGGTACAAACATACCCAGCCTGAAGCCTGAGACAAAAGCTGAGGTGGGGCTACATTTAACCATCTTTTTACAATGATGATTTGACTGAGATAAGGCAAAACGATTTGTTGTTTTCGTTTTTTTGGTAGAATCCTTCTAGGGGTCGGGCAAAAATTCGCCTACTAATACATAATAGGGGGCTGGCTACAGAAGGTAGGGGTGAAGACATTTATCAGCTGCTCTGTCCTCAGAATCTCAGTCTTCGACCTGGCTTCTAACTGCACTTCAGAAAGTATTTGAGGTGCCACAAGGAAGCCATATGCAATTCCTCCAATCACAGTGTAACATTATAGTCAGAAGCAAAGATAGCCAGCTCTGAACCTTTGTCAGGTATGAAAGAAGATTTCTGAAGATAAGGCTGAGCTTAAGTTGATGGATCTTGTAACCACTCAGTATTCTGAAACACAAAGCCATTTATTATAAAAGTTAATCCTGAGACCACTTCAACACCATACTCATCTGGATTTTCAAAAAGGTTTTCCAGTACCTCACTCAACTGAGACCCTATATACATTTCCTTTCAAATGTTTAATATCCAGAGGATCAAACCCAAATATTATCTCAAAGGGAATCTCTGAGAAGCATATGACTCTGACATTTTATTCATGTTAGCCACATAATTATTCATTCATTTTTGAGCATCAACTATGTGCCAGGTACTGCGGATTTATGATTGAATACTAAATGATCTCTATTCCTCCAAAATTCTCATAATCTAGGCAGATAAGTAGCAGAGTGACTAAATGAATTCAGTTCAATGTTGAATGTGCTCTAAAAGGGGCATGATCCAAACGCTTAGGGGGAGTATTTATTTTCTTTCTGAGATGGGGAGAAGTGTAAGTTTTCCCAGAGACAAGAACATTCTGATGTGGCCTCCATTTCCACCACTTTGTTTATACCCTCCTCATCAAGGATACCAGAGCCATAGGATTTATTCTAACCCCACACCTAACAGAGAAGGATTACAAAAGACTGATTCTAAAAGACTGATGGAGGTACCAGAGCTCCTTCTAGGTGTTTTTTTATTTGCATGCTTTTCTCCCAGTCTTTTGATTTTCAGTTGGTGGTGCCAATATCCACCTCATTGATGAGGCCCAAAACTCAAGAATCATCCTTGGGTCTTTTCTTCCCCTTACCCTCACAATGAATCCATGAGCAAGTCCTCTTGGTTCTACCCCCAACATATATCTCCAATCCCCAATTCTCTTCCCGCTGCCACTTCCCTGGTCAAAGCCTCCATCAGCAGTCACCTAAACTGATACAATGGCCTCCTAAATGAGCCACCTTTTCTTGCTCCTCACCAAACCATTTTTCCTCACAGTAGCCAGAGGGATTATTACATAATGCAGGTCAAATCATGTGACTCTCTGGCTTAACGCCAGTTGATGTCTTCCCATCTGTCCTTAGAATAAAGAGAAAACTCATCATCAGAGCCTATAACAATCCCTGTGATCTGCAACTGTATCCCTAACACCTTATCCCCTATACTTGTCTCCCCTTATTCTGCACTGGTCACATTTCTCTTCCTGATGAACTCTTCATCTCTGAGCTTTTGCATGTTCTGGTGCCTCTGCCTGGGACTCTCTTCCTTCATCTTGCTGCTTGAATGACTCATCCCCAACCTTCTTGCCTCAACTTCTTGACCATCTTAGGAAGACTCCCCTAAAATTGCATCCCCCCAAATACTGATCACACCAACTTCATAACTTCCTTTATAGAACTTATCAAAAGTATCAAATGTAATAGTTGAGGGAAGAGAATTTATGGCCCCCTATAATCTCCATCAGCACTCTCAAAACCGAGTCAAATCACATAAAATGTACGTTATAAACAATGGGACTATCATATGAACATGATTTCAGGATAACATCTCTAATTACCTCACCACCCTCCAAACAAGTTGCAGTGCTTAACATCTCTGTAAAATTCTAGGGAGGTCTCTCATCGTCCTTAAATAGTATTCTTTAACACACGTATTCATTGTTTATTGTGTGTCTGACACACTAGAATGTGAGCTTCCTGAGGTTCCCAACACATAATCTTGCCTGGCTCGATACATATTAGTTTAGTAAATAAATGAATCAACTCTACAGGCACCGATAGAACTGTCATATCAATAAAATGTAAAGTCCAGGATCCTTCCATTGCCTTTTGCCTCCTCACCTTTCGACTATTCATTCATTCCTTGATTCATTTATTCAACAAATATTCAGTGAAAAATTACATGTTATGCTCAGAGGATACAAAAGTGAGCAAAACAAACAAAAAGTCCTGCCTTCAAGGATCTTATATTTTAGTTGGAAGAGACAGACAAATAAATACAACAAGTAAACTATATGGTAAGTTAAGTGTAGCATGGGAAAAAATAAATGTATCATGGAAAAAAAATAAATCAGGATGAGGGAATAGGAAATACCAAGGGAAGGGTGGTAAATTTAAGAAGTACAGCCATCGTAGGTGACACCTGAGCATAGAACCAAAGACCATAAATTGCAAATGCTATCTGTCATGATAGGTTTCACTAAGTTCACTAAAGTGCTTGAATCTTAATCACAGAATATAAGACCAGGAAGAGGTCTTAGAGATCTCTGTGTAGTGCAAGCTCCCAACTGGAAACCAACCCACACCTTTCCCAAGGGATTTAAATACATCTGAGGGTATCTCTGTGAACCTGGTTGTACCTAAAGTCAATTCACATACCCTCATTCCTTGTTTTATTACTTTGCTTGGTGTATGTTGTTTTACTTTATCTCATTGTGTTTTATTTTGTATGTGAGCACAATAAATAAACAGTAGAGGAAAGGAGAGGCTATGTTAATTAATTTCCTGACCCAAACTCATAAACAGGTATCTCAGTGTCATGGAATGAATTTAAACTGTCCCATCTTCACACACTAGCATATGCAAGATGAGCATTTGCAAATTTGTAGTTATCAATATCCCTTTCATTACTGTCATCATCACCTCATTTAATCCTCAGTAGCGTTTTAAAGAGGTCCTATTATTACCTCTCTTTAACAGGTGAGAAAACTGAGGGTAGAGAGATTGTCAAGCTAATATCTCAAGTGAATCCAAACTGAACCAATATTTAAATTATACTGACCAATTCAGTTGCCACTTGAGAGAATGGGAACTTGGAGAAGACTCTGTACTTTATGCTCCATCTCTTCTATCCTCCATTCATATTTTCAACAAAGGGAAACAAATCTATCTCCTCTTGCCCCATACTTGTCCATAAAGACTGCAAGGATCTCCTTGTTCTGGTTTACTGTCACCTCACCCTAGGCAGGCAATCAGAATGGTTCAGAAGTGCTTTGTACGTGGGGTACTAACTCTAGTCATGGCCCAGAGCCTACAAGATACATATTTATATAAAAAAAGAAACTCCAGAAATTTTAGAAATGTTAAAATGTTTTTAAACAAAGATAAATCAAGTTCAGGGATCCAGAATACCCACTGTGCCTCCTTGCTTTCAGAGGCATATTTGGCTGCTAAATGAAATAACAGAAGGTTCTAGAGATGCTCCAGCAAGCTAAAAGGCAGCCAGCAAATGCACTAAAGGTACCAATTTGGAATTTGGAATTTCCTACTCTGTCTTCCCTGAAGATAAGTTTAAACATTTACATGTTTTAAAATTCCCTAATCTGACTTACCTCAATAATTCTATCCTTATCACACTTTCTGATTTGTAATCATTATAAGTCAATTTCTCTCCCAAGGGCAAAATCTGTGTATATATATATATATATATATATATATATAAATATATATATATAAATATATATTCATTCCAAGGCAGCCTACAGCTGATGTGGTTTTTCTCTCCTATTTCATGTTATACAGAGAAAAGTTGTAAATCAGTGTAGTGCCTCTTTGCCATCTAGTGGGAAACTTAATTTTGCTATTTCTTGCTATTTCTTCCCCATCTCTTGTTTGCCAAGAGATGATAGAAGTCTAAGCAAAAACCAAAGCAGCAAAGGGGAAAGCGATGTCTATGCTTTTAGCATAAAATATCGGAAATACAATGAATGTTCCAGAGAGAAGACTTGTCAGAGGTTAAAAGTGCAGGATTCTCCCAGTATATTCTGAAGTCTGATATTCTCTGATATTGTTGCACTATTGTTTTCTGCATCCATCAGCATTTCATTGGGTAAATACCGTATATAAGATCTTATTCTGAGGGTGCCTGGGTGGCTGAGTTGGTTAAGCGTCCAACTCTTGATCTCTGTTCAGGTCTTGAACTCAGGGTCGTGAGTTCAAGCCCCGTGTTGGGCTCCCCACTGGGCATGGAGCTTACTTAAGAAGGAAAAAATAAAAGATCTTATTCTGAAGGGTACTGCCCTAATAAATTAGTTCCATCCAAATTTAGTGTGTCTGTGGACTTCAAAGACTCTTGAAAGGGAGAAAAAAATGCCAAGGCTGACTTGTCCAGCCATTAAAAACCCACATCAGTGATAATAAACACTTGGGGTGCCTGGGTGGCTCAGTTGGTCAAGCGACTGCCTTCGGCTCAGGTCATGATCCTGGAGTCCCAGGATCGAGTCCCACATCGGACTCCCTGCTCAACAGGGACTCTGCTTCTCCCTCTGACCTTCCCCCCTCTCATGTGCCCTCTCTCTCTCATTCTCTCTCTCAAATAAATAAATAAAATCTTTAAATAATAATAATAATAAACACTTGAATTTAACGAGAACTTATGATGTACAGGATGCAATATTATAATGTATGTGAGATGCTGAGCGTGGTCGCTGTCACATAATGAGGACCCCCAAAATGGTAGTTATTTGCTGCCAAACACACTGCGCTAATGACTTCACTACTATTATCTTCCTTTATCCTCACTATGCCTTCAAAGTAATAAAAATTACTGGGGCACCTGGGTGGCTCAGTTGTTAGGTGTCTGCCTTCGGCTCAGGTCATGGTCCCAGGGTCCTGGGATCGAGCGCCACATCGGGCTCCCTGCTCGATGGGAAGCCTGCTTCTCCCTCTCCCACTCCCTCTGCTTGTGTTCCCTCTCTCGTTATGTCTCTGTCAAATAAATAAATAAAATCTTAAAAAAAAAAGTAATTATTTTCCCCTATTTTACATATGACAAATTGAGTTTCAGAGAGTTCCACTGGTAAAAGGGGAAATCAGAATCACGGCTCTTGTGTCTGGAACTAAAAATCTGTGTCATAACCTGTATTCTCGTTCCAAATAAATAAATAAATAAAATGAGAAACTTCTTGTAACAGTTATCTTAAGATATGATTCCATGGCAATATTACCTACCTTTTTTTTTTTTAAGGTTTTATTTATTTTGACAGAGAGAAAGAGAGAACACAAGCAGGGGGAAAGGCAGGCAGAGGGAGAGGGAGAAGCAGGCTCCCCATGGAGCAGGGAGCCTGATGTGGGGCTTGATCCCAGGACCCTGGGATCATAACCTGAGCCGAAGGCAGACACTTAACCATCTGAGCCACCCAGGCGCCCCTATTATCTACCTTTTTAACAGTTATTTTTCTTTCTAGTTCTAAGAGGGTTTATATGTTGGACCAAGGAGCAATAATACTTAAACTTCAGTGCCAAGGGCTGTGAATAGATCAATAAAGATCTTAATGGTATCCAGTGGCCTACAAGAGAAAGCCCCATTATTTCAGAGGAACTGCTGATACACGTGTTACTACTCAGACAGTAGGTTATCGCCATGGTGGTTCTGCCACCATAGATTGACAGGTGAAATGTCAACACAATGGAGAGGGAAATACAGTTTGTTGTCATGTAAGAGCCCAATAGGATAGTAATTATGAGCATGGGCTCTGGAGTCAGACAGCCTGGGTTTGACGTTGTCTCTGCCATTTACTAAATCTAGCTTAATGTAAGCTACTTAACCCCCATTTGCCTCAATTTCTTCATCCTTAAAAGTAAAAATACTACTTCCTATCCCATGGGGTTATTGAAAAAACTAAATGAGTAATGAAACTAAAGCCCTTAGAATGATACCTAGAAAATAGTGTCAATAAATCTTCAACACCATAATCAATACATCTTTTTTCTAGTCTGTGACTGTTCATATCCAAGCTGTTTTTCAGTCTGTAGGGAAAAGAGACAGCCCATTCGATTCAAAGTAAACTACACCAGTAACGCTATGGAGAAAGTTATACTCAGAAGCAATTTCTCCCAGAGAGAAAGCTCCATCGTTAACCACAAACATAGATTGATAGTGCTTGATATGAACTTCAGGCCTTCCAGATTTCCAAAGCAATCTACAGGTCTAGGTGTTGGCTGCCACCTGCTTGTTTCAGAAAAGAGGTAAATTGTTCTGCACGATCAAAGAAGAATGGGAAATTGTACTGGGTAAGGAGCTGCGTAGGTGCAGCAGGGAGGAGAGAGGAATTGGACAGGCATAAGGGTGTTGGGGGGAAGGTAAGAGACGAGAACTTGGGAGCAGTAGCAGAAGCAAAGAAAGTTTGAGAAAACAGAATTGCTTAAGAGGATTTTTTTAATGTCCCCTAAAATATCTGAAGTAAATTCTACATTGCCCACTAATGCTTTTGTGTGAGGATATTCTTTGGGGAAATTCAAAGAGGCATTTATTTCTGGGTTCAGGTGGATGCCAGGGTAACAAACCAGACCAAGCAACAACAAAAAGGTACAGAGGAGGGACCCAAAGACAAGGAGAAATTGAAAGGAGACATGTCCCCAGGTATAAGGAAAAATTGTGAAGAAAGCTACAGACATTCAAAGGCATGGTTTTGGTCAGAATCTTAGTCAATGGCATTAACCCCTGCCTTAACTTCAATGACCTTACAGATGTTTTAAAGCTGACAAAAGGTCAATAATTATTTTATTTTATTATTGATTTTTTTTTAACTGCAGAACTCTAACTGGCAGGACATTTATAAGACATTTTGCAAAGATATGGTATGATATGGTGAGATTATAGACTGAGAATATTCTATAAAGGAGGAAAATAAGGGGCAGCAATGCAAGTAAAGATTGATGAGACTCATCATGGTAATGAGGGAAGTTAAAAAGCTGAGTGGAAATTAAACTCATCTCAATTAATAATAGATATTTAAAAATTTCACAAACATGCTCACATCCATTATCTCATTTAATCTTGTCGCTAAGCCTATTATTGAGACAGGGTAGGGATTATTCCTCCCGCTTCTTTGAAGCAGACCCAACCACCTCTAATAAATTACATCTTTAGCAGAAAAACAAAACAAAACAAAATTGGGATGCAAACTTAAGCTGTCTGACCACTGGTCTGGAGTTCATTTGTTCTTTCATCCAACAAGTTTATATTGAGAACCAACTCAGTGTCTTGGTCCATGTTGCGGGCTATAAATGAGAGACCTCTTGACTATAAACTATGCCTTCTTGGGACTAATGGAGAGTAGGGCCAAGAGTTCACAAGTATCTAGCTGGGATAGGAAGTGAGTGAGTTTTGTCCAGTGCTTCTTCCTACTCTTTTTACCTCTAGAGCGAATATATCCTGGCAATAGATGCAACCTTCTGCCAGCCCACCTACCAGACTTGGCCCTAAAGCACATGTCAGGAGATGCTTGGATATTTGTGGCCAGGTATATGCTTTAGATAGTGCATTCTTCCAGTTATTCTGTCCCAGAGGCAGCTTGTTTGCTAGCACTGAATAATACTGCTCAATTTCAAGGCAATTATCTTTGCTTTTGACTGGTTTAAGCAAATGCAATTTATATGCTCCCTGTGCTCCCTGGGACTAGTTTCAATAGTTCTTCCAACAACTCCACTATAAGTAAATCGGCATATCTTATCCTCACTTTTATCATCTGTAAAATAGGAAGGATGATAGTATTCAATTCATAGGGTTACTGGAACACTGGATAGGTTTTTGTATAGAAGTAGCTAACTCATGTAAGTGTTTAATAAATGTTTTTTGTTACTATTTTTACTAGTAATATTCTATTACACAGATGAGAAGATTAATTACTTAACCAAGATCACACAAGTAGTAAGGAGTAGAGCCTGGCTCTGATTGCAGAGCCAGCAATTTTAACCATTCCTTTATCCTGAAACAGAAATGTAATTATGTCTGGCAATGAGACTAAAGCAGAGGGTCAATGAAAATGAAGTTAGTATGGTGAGCATCAGAAAGGGGGAAAAATTGTAAAAAAACCTTTACTATAACTTGACCTGATGAAAGTAATGATTAGATTCAGTGAGAAGAAATACAAGCTAACGAGCCTCAGGGCAAAAAAAAGTAAGAATAGGGATTATTATCTTAATGGCTCAGTTGTTTCTAAACATTAAACCAGTGAAGGATGGAGAGAATATTGGGGGCTAACACCCATCAGAAACCTTCTGTGCTTCTAAGAAATCAGAGAGGACATTGAAAGGCAACATGGGCAGATATGATAAGCTGACACAGAAAAGGAAAAGAAATTCACAATGAATATTTTCACACAAAAGCTAGAAGAAAACCCCCGAATATATGTGAGAGAAAAAAAATAAGAATGGCCTTATAGATTAGTGTTCAGGAAAAAAATATGAAAATGAATATAACATAAAAAACTTCTGCACAGCAAAGGAAATCATCAAGAAAATGAAAAGACAATCTAAGGAATAGGAGAAAATATTTGGAAGCCACATAGCCAATAAGGGGCTGATATCCAAAGTATACAAGGAACTCATACAACTCAATAGCAAAACAAAACAACACGATTAAAAAAATGGGCAAAAGACCTGAATAGACTTTTTTCCAAAGAAGATATACAAATGGCCACAGGTACATGAAAAAGTGCTCAACATCACTAATCATCAGGGAAATGCAAACCACACTGAGATATCATCTCATCCCTGTTAGGATGTCTATTATTAAAAGACAAAAGATAACAAATGCAGTTGAGGATGTGGAGAAAAGGGGACCCTCGTGCACTACTGGTGGGAATGTAAACTGATATATCCGCTATGGAAAACACTATGGAGGTTCCCTGAACAATTAAAAATAGAACTACCCTGTGATCCAGCAATCCCACTTCTGCTTATATATCCAAAGGAAACAAAATCATTATCTCAGAGAGTTTATCTATACTCCCTTGTTCATTGCAGCACTACTCACAAGAGCCAAGATATTGAAACAACCTAAGCATCTGATGACAGAGGGGTGGATAAAGAAAATATTATACACACACACACACACACGCACGCACGCACATACATACATACATACATACATACACACATACAATGGAGTATTATTCCACCATAAAAAAAGAAGGAAATCCTGCCATTTGTAACAACACAGATGAACCTGGAGGGGCATTATGCTAAGTGAAATAAGCCAGACAGGGAAAGACAAACACTGTAAAGTATCACATGAAATCTAAAAAAAGGGAAAGTTGAACTCATAGAAACAGAGAATAGAAAAGTGGTTGCCAAGGGCTGGGGATGTGGGAGAAAAAGGGAGAGATTGGTAAAAAGGTATAAACTTCCAGTTATAAGATGACTAAGGTCTGCAGATCTAATGTATAACATGGTGACTATACACTATATTGTATCATTGAAATTTGCCAAGAGTAGAACTTAAATGTTCTCACCAAAAAAGCCCCAATAAGTATCTGAGGTGATGGATTTGTTAATTAACTCGATGTGCAAATCCTTCCATAATATGTACATGTACTAAATTATCACACTGTATATTTTAAATATCTTATAATTTTATTTGTCAATTATACCTTAATAAAGCTAAAAAAAGATAAAGAATATAATAAAAGTCCTAATGACTCCCATAATGTTAAGAAATATATGAGGTTTCAGTGTCCTTAACAATGACTATATTTAATACACTTTTTCAAATAATGTGATCTTTCAGGCAAAAGACAGATCTATGAAAATATATCCATTACTTATTTTATCCCACTTATAGGTATCAATATTTCTTTCAGTCGTCTACCTTATAACCCAATACTGAATGGCTTTAAATCAACAATTTATTATTTCTCACAATTCTGTGGGTTGATTACTTCTCACAGTTCATGCTGGTTTGCCTGAGCTCATTTATGTGTAGCATTCAGCTGGGGGCGCCAGCTCTGGGATGGACTTACTTGGTTACAACTAGGATGGCTGCATCTCTATTCCCATTCTTGATTCCCTTTTATCCTTGGCTTTTTTTTTTTTTTTTTTTTTTCTCTTCGGGACTGTCTTTCAAGAGGTCAAAAGTAGAAACTGAACTTTTGTTTGTTTGTTTTTAAAGATTTTATTTATTCATTTAAGGGAGAGGAACAAAGAGAGCACAAGCAGAGGGTGAAGCAGAGAGAGAGGGTGAAGCAGAGGGAGAGGGAGAAGCAGACTCCCCGCTGAGCTGGAAGCCTGATGTAGGGCTCAATCCCAGGACCTGGAGATCATGACCTGAGCAGAAGGTAGACGCTTAACCATCTGAACCACCCAGGTGCCCCGAAACTGCAATTTTGGTTTATAATTCTTCATGTGAGGAGCTTGGAAGCCACCATTCCATCCTAACAACAAATAAAAAGCTAAACAGACAAAAAATCCACGACTCCTCTAGGACCCATAAGCTAGGTGAGGACGTGGGGCACACTGCTGCCCCCAAGCCTGGGGACACTAACAGGCAACAGAGCATAACAATTTATCAGAGTGGAGACTCAAGAGCAGAAATTACTGTAGGGGGTTGCCTAGGTGGTACAGTCAGTTACACATCCGACTCTTGGTTTCAGCTCAGGCTGTGATTTCAGGGTCCTGAGATCAAGCCCCGCCTTGGGCTTCATGCTCAGCAGAGTCCACTTGAGACTCTCTCTCCCTCACCCTCTGCCTCTCTGGCTTGTGCATGCTCTCTCTCTCTCAAATAAATAAATCTTTAAAAAAAAAATGCTGTAGGAACCAATGCTGGGGTAATTGATGATTACTGGAGGCTCAGTGTAGACAAGACTGAGAGTTAAAAACTCCAGGGGGACCCAGTCATAGGGGCCACCAAAATTTTGTGAGATTTACCTCCAGGAGCTCAAACATGTTCCCACAGTAAATATCAGAGAAAAATCCCTTCACGCTTCTGGCAGAAGAGGGAAAAGAAACCATTTGGAAATATGCCAGACTACTTTGTTCTTCTTAGCAAAGTCCGCCCTCAAAGGAACTAGTTAAGCAGAGTCAAACCTCTGATGTATTTTCAGAGCATAACTGCCTGGGTGAAGGGAACTACCCAACTCCAGCTAGCTCGAGCCTTCCACTTACAAGAAGAGAAATATTCAACTCCATCCTACTGCAATAAAAGCAGTTACTTAGAGAGAAACGTAGCATTGAGTAGATACATTAGAAAAGAAGAAACATCTGAAATCAATAATCCAAGTTTCTACTTTAGGAAACTAGAAAAAGAAGAGCAAATTAAACTCAAAGTAAGCAGAAGAAAAGATATAATAAAAATTAGAGCAGAAATCAATGAATATGAAACTGGAAATTAATAGAAATGGAAGTTATTGATACCAAAAGATGGTTATTTGAAAGATCAGTAAGCCTCGGCTACCTAGGAAAAAAGGGAGAGGCCATAAATTACTAGTATCAGAAATGAAAACAGAAATCATGACAGATACCATGAAAATTAAAAGTATAAGAAAGGAATATGATAAATAATTCTATGCCCACAAATTTGATAGCCTAGATTAAATGGACTAATTCCTTGAAAAACACAATCTTCCAAAGCTCATACAAGAAGAAATAGACAATCTGAATAGGCCTCTATCTAGTAAAGAAATTGAATCAATAACTAATAATCTTCCAAAACAGAAAGCACCAGATCCAGATGGGTTCACTGGTGAATTCCACTGAACATTTAAGGAAAAAAATTGTAACCATTCTTTGTAATCTCTTTCACAGGATAGAAGCAGAAATAATGCTCCCTCGTTCTATGAGACCTGCATCACCTTAATACCAAACCAAAGATATTACAAGAAAACTACAGACCAACATCTCTCATGAAGAGATGCAAAAATCCTCAACAATATTAGAGAATCAATAAAACCAATGAAATTGAAAAATCAACAATATTAGAAAATTGAATGCAACAATGTATGTAAAAGAAAAATGAGGGGTGCTTGGGTGGCTCAGTTGGTTAAGCATCTGACTTCAACTCAGGTCATGATCCCATGATCCTGGGTCCTCAGTGGAGAGTCTGCTTGTCCCTCTCCCTCTGCCCCCACCTCTGCTTGTGCTCTCTTTCTCTCTCCTTCGAATAAATAAATAAAATCTTTAAAAACATGATATAAGATGACCAAGTGGGATTTATCCCAGTGATTCCAGGCTGGTTCAACATTTAAAAATTAATTCATGGAATCCATCACATCAACAGACTAAAAAAGAAAAATCATATCAATAAATGTGGGAAAAGTATTTGACAAAAATCTAACACTTATTCATGATAAAAACTCTCAGTAAACTAAGAATAGAGGGAAATTTTGTCAATTTGATTGACAAAAATCTTCAAAAAACTTATATCTGATATCATAGTTGATAAGGAACTCAAAGCTTTCCCACGAAGGCCAGGTAGAAGGTGAGAATGTCTCCTTTCACCACTTTGCACTGTAAGTCCTTGCTGATGCAGTAAGAAAAGGAAATAAAAGCTGTACTGATTGGAAAGGAAGAACTAAAATTGTCTTTGTTCACAGATAACATGATCATCTATGTAGAAACCTCCCACCAAAAAAAAAAAAAAAGAAAGAAAAGAAAAGAAAAGAAAATCAACAGTAAAACTCCTGGATTGTAGAAAGGTGACAGAGTTAATATACAAAAGTCAATCATGTTCCTATATACAGCAATGAACAAGTGGAATTTGAAATTAAAAACACAATACTGTTAACAGTAGCACCCCCAAAAGTGAAATACTTAGGTACAAACCTAATAATATATGTATAAGAGCTATATGAGGAAAACTATAAAACTCTGATGAATTAAAGAACTGAATAAATGGAGAGATGTTCCATGTTTGTGAACGAGAAGACTCAGTATTTACCATGATGTCAGTTCTTCCCAACTTGGTCTATGGATTCAATGCAATGCCATTCAAACTGCTAGCAAGTTATTTTGTGGATATCAACAAATAATAATATTTAAGTGGAGAGGCAAAAGAGAGAATAGCCAACACAATATTGAAGAAGAAAAAGAAGAAAGTTGGAGGACTGATACTTATCCAACTTCAAGACTTACTATAAAGCTACAATAATCAGAACAGTGTGGTACTGGTGAAAGAATAGATAAATAGATCAATAGAACAAAATAGATAGCCCAGAAATAGAGCCACATTAATATAGTCAACTACTTTTTGATAAATGAGAAAAGGTAATGGAGCAAAGATAGCCTCTTCAAAAATGGTTCTGGAACAACTAGACATCCACATTTAAAAAATGAACCTAGGGCGCCTGGGTGGCTCAGTTGGTTAAGCGACTGCCTTCGGCTCAGGTCATGATCCTGGAGTCCCGGGATCGAGTCCCACATCGGGCTCCCTGCTCGGCAGGGAGTCTGCTCCTCCCTCTGACCCTCTTCCCTCTCGTGCTCTCTATCTCTCATTCTCTCTCTCTCAAATAAATAAATAAAATCTTTAAAAAAAAAATAAAATAAATAAAAAATGAACCTAGATCCAGACTTTACAAATCTTCACAAAAATTAACTCAAAATGCATAACAGATTTAAATGCAAATCTATGCAATTTTTAAGATGCAAAACTATAAAACTCTTTTAAAAACTCTATAAAAGATAACAGGAGAAAATTTACATACCTTGGGTATTGCAATAATTTTTTAGATGCAATGCCATAGGCAAGATCCATAAAACAAATAATTGATCAGCTAAACTTCATTGAAATTAAAAACTTCTGCCCTGCAAAATACAATGTCAAGAGAATTAGAAGACAAGCCACAGAATGGGAGTAAATATTTGCAAAAGATACATCTGATAAAGGACTGTTATCCAAAATATACAAAGAATTCTTAAAATCAACAATAAAAAAATAGACAACCCAGTTAAAAAATGGGCCAAAGACCTTAACAGAGACGTCACCAAAGTAGATATACAAATGGCAAATAAGCAAATGAAAAGATGCTCCACATCATATGCCATCAGGGAAATAAAAATTAAAACCAGAACAGGATACAACTACACACCTGTTAGAATGCCCCAAATCTGGAACACTGACAATAGTAAATGCTGGCAAGAATGTAGAGCAACAGGAACTCTCACACATTGCTGGTGGGAAGCAAAATAGTACAGCCACTTTGGAAAACAGTTTGGAGATTTGTTATGAAACTAAACATACTCTTAACCATATGATCCAACAGATGGGCTTCTTGGTATTTATGCAAAGGAATTGAAAACTTGTGTCTGCATAAAAACCTGCACACTGATGTTTATAGCAGCTTTATTCATAATTGCCCAAACCTGGAAATAATCAAGATGTCCTTCAGTAGGTGAACAGATAAATAAACTGTGGTACATCCAGATGACAGAATTATTCAGCACTTGAAATAAACTACCAAACCATGAAAAGACATAGCGAAAACTTAAAGGTATATTACTAAGTGAAAAAAGCCAATCTAAAAGGGCTACACACTGTGTGATTCCAACTATATGGCATTCTGGAAAAGGCAAAAGTATGGAGACCATAAAAAGATCTTTTTGGTTGTTAGGGGTTGGTAAGAGGGATGAATAAGCGGAGCACAGAAGATTTTGGGGACAGTAAAAATACTCTGTATGATATTGTAATGATGAATGTATATCATTATACATCTGTCCAAATCCACAGACTGCACAACACCAAGAGTGAACCGTAAGGTAAAAGATCATATGTCAGTCTTTTTACCAAGGTTCATCCTTGGTAAAACAAAACAAAAGAAAACAAAACAAAGCAAAAGAGTGCCCCTCTTGTAAGTGTTGTTGGTAATGGGGGAAGCTATGCGTATGTGGGGGTGGGGGTATATGGGAAATCTCTACCTTCTTTTCAATTTTGCTGTGAATGTAAAACTGGTCTTAAAAAAAAAAAAAATCAAGGGGCGCCTGGGTGGCTCAGTGGTTGGGTGTCTGCCTTCGGTTCGGGTCATGATCCCTGGGTCCTGGGGTCGAGCCCCGCATTGGGCTCCCTGCTCAGCGGGAACCCTACTTCTCCCTCTCCCACTCCCCCTGCTTTGTTCCCTCTCTCGCCGTGTCTCTCTGTCAAATAGATAAATAAAATCTTAAAAAAAAAAAAAATCAAGTCTTTAAGAAAAAAAAAAGAAGTAACAGTTACAAAGCCCTAACACCTACATTACATTCTGTTGGTCAAAGCAAGTCACAAGGCAAGCCCAGATTTAAGGGATGGGGAAGTAGACATTACTCCTTAATGGAAAGAGCTGCAAAGTTATGGTAATGGTTTTCAGTGTATTCTGGGAAAGTGATAGTTTGAAAAATATTAGAGGGACTTCTGATTGATCTTCATTTCTTATAAATTATGAAATTTAGTGACCTGAATAATCCCTGGAAAATCTTAAGTCTTGATGGCCACATCTCCTTCAAGACTAATTATTTCATTTTACTTTTTTCCTATATACTTTATTTCAGATGATATTACGGAAAAAGAAGCAAGACTGACCTTTGTGCTTAATCACTGATGGATCCAGATTTAAAATAATATGAAAGAAATTGTATGGTTTCTTGTAAATATCTAAATTTCCCACATTTAAAGAATTAAAGATTAACTGCATAGACCTGATAGATCACATCTCAGAATCCTTGGCAATTCTTTCTCTCATAAATATTACTAGGGCTTATTTATGGAAGAATTGCTATGTACAGGACTGAAAGTGCTAAATCCTTTGAGGTAGAAAAAATAAGTCAAACTTTCAAGACAAAGTGTTATTCCTCTTAAATGACATTTGGGAATCAAATTTTATACATGTTGGCCCAGACTGTTGTAAATGTTTGAAAGAAAGTATGTGAAGGATATCAACTTACTATATTAACCTTATGTAACTGCTCCCTTTCACTCAGTCCTGGAGAGGCTCTATCTTGTGTGGTGCTTGGGAAAATGCGATGGTAATTGAATTTAAATAAAAAACTTAAAAAAAAAAAGGAAAAATGCAATGGTAACTGGCACCACCTTTGGGTAGAATCAAAGTTTTACTTAGGGAAAAAAAACCTAAGTAAATGCCTCTTTTAAATGCCCAACATGCAATAAAATCATTCTTTCTACTTCCAAAGAGGACCTGTGAATTGATTAGGATAGAGTGTTATTGTAGGAACTTCTCTCAATTTATTTATTTTTTTAATATTTTATTTATTTATTTGACAGAAAGAGAACGCAAGAGAGGGGACAAAAGCAGGGGGAGTGGGAGAGGGAGAAGCAGTCTTCCCACTGAGCAGGGAGCCCGATGTGGGGCTCGATCCCAGGACCCTGGGACCATGACCTGAGCTGAAGGTAGATGCTTAACAACTGAGCCACCCAGGTGCCCCAGAACTTCTCTCAATTTAGACCTACTCCTAAAATGTACTTTGTTCACAACACTATATATATCAAGTTACATAGCCCAAACTGTGGTGTCCCAATCCCAATAGCTACTTAACAAGATCTGCCCTGATGCGTGTTGCCTAAATCATATTAGCTCCACACCTCATAAACTGCACACTAGTGTAGTAGGAAAACTGTCACCAAGACACAACTTTAACTTGTTTACTGTCTTATGAGTGGTTCCTGGATTTGTTTTCATGATGTTCAGAAACACTTTTCAAGTTTCTTGGGGATTTTCCCCCACAAACAGTCTATATTCCTAATTCCCACCATTAAATTGAAGACTGGCTAAATTAAGACATCCCAAAACCAGCAGTTGAAAACAATTTTATTCAATTAATTTAGCAAAAGTCACTGGAAGCATTCATTCCCTGTATGAAGACTGACTCAGAGGACCCAGCCCACAGAAGAGCACAGGGGAGCTGCGCAGAGGGGTTCCAGAGAGGACTGGGGGATGGCTGACTCCCACTGGCACAGGAAGCCCAGGTGGGAGGCTATGCGCACTGGTGCAGACATCTTGCTCATTGGGCAGCAGCAACAACAAAAATCTATACCTGGGGAGTCACCTGACATGTGTGGCACAATATGCCTGGCACATCTGAATCTCAGACAAAAACAAACTCGAGGTGTCCCTAAACATGGGAAAATTGCAAGATTTGAAATCATATGTGAAAAACTATGCCAATACACCAAGCTGGAGGGAAACATGTCAGGATTTCGTCCCATGGTTATGTTATTTATTTCTAATCTTTACTGGGATATATTAAATAGTTAACACAAAGACCAAATTTTTTAGGTCCACTTATGATCTCATACGCAAGAAGTACAAAATGAACTAAACCTTTTAGCACACTATCCAATGTACCTTGAACATCAGAGTTTAAATTTCTGGACCATCCTTTGTAGCTTGTAATTATCCATGACAAGGTACTAATTCTTTAGGCACTCTTAGACATGGTTTAGGCTGGACAGCAATATGTGTTTTTCTGTTTTGCTTCCAAATAAAGCTAGCAATAATGATGGCTATTTACAAACAACCACTAAAATTTTAATATACTGTTTTAAGTATTCACATATGTCTAGCAAAGAGTGAATCAGACCCAAAAGAACATAAGGAAATTGGCATCAAATAGGGTATATTTTCTCTTATATGGACCAAGAGGAAAGTCAACCAGTATGTAGTCACCTTAAATGTCTGTCATCATCATTTCAACTGGAATTTTGTGGCCCTTCCATTGGAGTATGGTCTGCCATCTTAGTTAAACAAATGATCATCATGCGTATTGCACTGGTGGTAGCTTCTATGTTATTCTAGCTTCTAAACACTTGAGGCTTGTTGACAAGGGCATTGACAAAACAATAATGAAACCAGGGATCATTGTTAAGCTCCATACCAGTTATTATACAGTGATTCAAATTCAATCACATGGATGAATAAGTTAGGACATCAATTTATGTTAAACTTTTTCAACTTCATTCTTCTCTTGGCAAAGAAACATACAAAAGCTGTTGGTCTGGGTGGGCTCTGAGCTAGACTTAGGCCTTATAAAGGTGAATAATACAGACACTTTATATCCATAAATATATATATGCTATCTTACTGCAGCTCTAAGCTTTCTGTTCTCAAGATCACTGTACTCTTAAAAACTATTGAGGACCCTAAAGAACTTTTATATATGTGGTTTACATTTATTGACATTTGTCACATTAAACATTTCAGCTGAGATATTTTGTAAATATTTTTAAATAACAACACTAAGCCCATTACATAGAAACAAAAATAACATATTTTGTGGAAAATATGTTCATTTTCAAAAAAAATCACAAGGGTGGCATTATTTTATATTTTTGAAAATCTACTTAATGTCTGGCCTAATGGAAGACAGCTGGATTTCCTACTCATTTTTGCATTCAGTCTTTATGACATCACATATCGTGTAGACTCTGGAAAACTCTACTGCACCCTTATGAGAAAAAGAGAGTAAAAAAGGTAAATCGTGTCTTACTATTGTTATGAAAATAATTTTTACCTTCCGCAGTCCCCGGACCACACTTTGAGAATCATGACTCTATTGCATAAAACAAATTACCTAAGTAATTGCAACGGTATAACCACAATCATAGTAGCATTCATAAACTACTATTAGGACACAGGAAGAAATTATAAAGCATCCACCACTTGAAAGAGCTCCCTGGATGTAGAAGAATGATGGTACTGGAGACAGAGAAGAGAATACCATGGGTGAAGGTTTGCGGGAGAGAAATAGTGTAATATATTGGAATAATAAGAAGAAACACCACATAAAAACAAAGGAAAGGCAATAGATAAGACCGGTAGAGCAAATCTGGGACAGACTAAGATTTCTGTATGTCTTGATTGATCATATTTAAGCAATCTATAGAGATTTTTTTCTTTAAAGTAGGGAAGTGACAAGTGTGACATGGTGGCTTAGAACATACTTAATTCTAGCCAAGTGACATGAAACAATCAACCTAGCCTCTGAGCAGGCATCCATAAAACTGAAACAATACTATCACTCTCCGTTCTCTTAGCAAACTGTAGAATTGTTTGGACACTAAAACAAGTTAATGAGTTTAACTCACTTATCTCAGTTCACACCATATATGCTCCATAAATATCAGTCATTGTTGCTTTTATCATGTATATATTTAGGGATGTTACTCTGAAAGCAGAGAGGAGATGGCATGGGCGTGAGGGAGGACAGAGGCAAAGGGACATTAAGAATTCTAACAAATAAGCCCTGCTAAGTTTCTCCCAGTGTACTGTAACTGCCTCATACTCCACCTACCGTATTCCTCCGCAAATGTCCACTCTTCATCAAACCTAGCATAAAAAGACACAGATCTGTTTCTCTGGGTCTTGATTTCCTTAGGAAGTTTCCTGTGACACATAAAACTTCCATTAAACAAATTTGCACGCTTTTCCCCTGTTGATCTGTCTTTGTCAGTTTAATTTTCAGACCCAGCCAGGGACCCTAAGAGGGTGAAGGAAAACTTTTTCCTCCCCTATCCCTCAACATGACTGTATTTGGAGATAGGATTTGGGGGAGGTAATTAAGACGAAATGAAGTCATTAAGGATAGGGCCCTAATACGAGAGGATGGTGCCCTTATGACAATAGGAAAAGAAAGAACTCCCTCTCTGTCCACATTCATGTGCTTAAAGGTCATGTGAGAACACAGTGAGAAGGTGCCTGTCACCTAGATCGTGGACTTCCCAGTCTCCAGAGCTGAGAAAAATACACTCCTGTTGTTTAAGCCACCCAGTCTATCATACTATGTTCTGGCAGCCTGAGCAGATGAATACAGTTGGCCAACCGAAAGAGCTTACAATAGGCTAATCTGGAACAATTTGAGCAACAAATACAGAAAAGTAGTCTTGGATTATAACCCAAAGTATAAAATAAATATCCGTGAATCCATATATATATATAGTCATTGAACAAATAAGGAAATGGAGAAGAGATAAATCTCCCATCCCGAAAGATTCTAAATAATTTATGTAGATACTTTGCCCTGTAGAAGGTGAAATATAATTCCTCAACCCTTAAGTGTGACTTCCTTCCAAAGAGGACATTATGGAAAGGGAAGAGGGAAAGAATGAATTTATAGTGGAGAAAACTGGAAAACACAATCTCAGGCAGATGATCAAAGTCTACAGTAACAGCAGTAAGTCATGTTGCTAGTATGTATCCTAATCCTAGTCATGAGAAATAGTAGATAAATTCCAACAGAGGGACATTCTACAATATATCTGACCAGTACTTCTCAAAACAGTAAAGGTCATTAAAAAAAAAGGAAAGTCTGAGAAACTGTAATAGCCATAAAAAGCCTTAAAAAGAGGTGATAACTAAATGTAATATGGTATCCTGAATGAGATCCTAGAATAAACAGAGAATATTAAGTAAAAACAAAGGACATTTGAATAAAGAATTGGCTTTAGTTAATAATAATGTATTAATATCGGTTCACTAATTATAACAAAATACTGAGTAATATGAGATGTTAATAATTTGGGAAACTAGGTGTGAGGTATATAGCAACTCACTGTATTACCATCACAGTTTTTCTGTAAACCTAAATCTCTTCAAATAAATGAAAACTTTTTCCCCCCAAAAAGCAGCATGTTGAGAAAAGAAGCCAGACACACAAGAGCATATGCTGTGTGATTCTATTTATATAAGAGTCTTGAACAGGTGAATCTTTCATGGAAGAAGTAAGAATAGTGGGGTTTGGAGTGTGAGGTAGGGATTGGCTAGAAGGAAGCATGAGGGAAATTTCTGGATGATAAAATGTTGCCTATATTGATATATACATGATATATAAGGAGGAGCCCGACTCTATGTTTTGATCTTTGCTGACACCTTTTAAGCCTCCCCCCTCACAAGCTTCATTCTCTTGTGTTCCACATCTGGTCAAGCTTATAAGGAAGGCTGAGCAATCCCTCCTTTCACACAGGCAGGAGATTCAAACCATGCAAACTTCTGCTACACCTCAGGAACTCATACCCTGACCTCACTCCTAACCACAATAAGCCAGGCTAGTCTACTTTATTGCTCTCTCAAGTCGTTTCAGACCTGCTTGAGGATAATGCTTACCTCTCCCCAAAGAACCCAATTATGAAAGTAATAAGCCTTTCCATACCCTCTTGATGTGTGTGTGTGTGTGTGTGTGTGTGTGTGTGTCATTATCAATCTCAATATCCAAACAAAATTCTGGGTAGGGGTCCATCTACTTTGTAAGTGGCCATAATAATAAGCTTGTCAAAACTCATCATCCTGTATATTTAAAAACAATTATTTTTTATTGTACATACTCATGTTTGAATTAAAAAAAAGAGTATTGGGGAAAGTAAATATTTCTCTCCAATATTTGATTAATAAGGTGATGTTAGTTTAATTCTTTCCTTTTGGTGTTTTATCCATGTTAATATTGTTAAGGTTCTGAAGCTAGTCAAATAATTAGCCTACTGATGAAAGCTTAAACCAACAGGAATTTCCAACAGGAATACATTGTATTCAAGAGATTCAGTATAAAATGCTGTAGATCAAAACACCCATATTATACAGACTTTTGCTAGTGACAGACAATGAACTAGACTTTGTAACTCAAGCTAAATAGAAAAACAAAATTCTATTATTCTAGTGAATTTGATACAATTATTACTGAAAAAATAATAACCATCAAGCTTCGATGTGAATAATGGAAATGATCAATTTCTTAAGCTAACCTGAAGTGAGAAAGATCAATTAGGAGATAGTAGCTATATTCCAAGCAAAAGACAATAGCATCTGGAAAAAGTAATTGGAGGAATTGAGGATCATGGACAAAGATTTTGGAATATTGATATTCAGAGGCAGTCCCCTGCAAATGCTGAAAGCCAGAGATCATCTGCTTTCCTAAATTTGAAGTGGTATGTGTAATTCAGGTTACATTTTTTTTTTGTTTAAAAATTTTTATTTATTTATTTGACACAGAGAGAGAGAGAGAGAGAGCACGGGGAGCGGCAGAGGGAGAAGCAGGCTCCCCACTGAGCAGGGAGCCCGATGCAGGGCTTGATTCCAGGACCCTGGAATCATGGCCTGAGCTGAGGGCAGATGTTTAACTGACTGAGCCACCCAGGCACTCCCTTCAGATTATGTTTTATTAAAATATTTCTGTACTTCCTCTATATGATTATTTCTGATTTTGATTCTTCCAAAAGCCTTACAAGGTTTTCTAAACATGGAGCTATATTTTAAAGTTTCTTCTAAGCTAGTTAATTAAAAACAGGGAAAATTCAACCTTGTTAATGTACTTTATAAATAAATTTTATATTATTTTATTACAGGGGCGCCTGGGTGGCTCAGTCAGTTAAGAGTCTGCCTTCGGCTCAGGTCGTGGTCCCAGGGTCCTGGGATAGAGCCCCACATCAGGCTCCCTGCTCAGAGGGGAGTCTGCTTCTCCCTCTCCCTCTGCCACTCCCCTAGTGTGTCCTCTCTTTCTCTCTCTCTCACTCTCTCAAATAAATAAAATCTTAAAAAAAAAAAAAAGATTTCATTACGTGTGACATAGAACATGGAAAAACCAAAGCAGCTTCGAGTTCATCAGTTTCATACTGTCACCCAATGTCACCAAATTAGTATTCATCCAGCTTGTGCATGGGTACTTACAGTTTTGGGTAACTCAGTCTTGCATAGCCTGTTTCACACTGGGATAAATTAGATGGTTGGAAAGGTCTTCTTTAAGTTTACTCTAAACCTGTTTCACTATAGATTTTGGTACAATTCGGTGCCCTAGAGCAGAATTTTTCCATTTCAGCATTATTAATATTTAGGGCTGGATAATTATTTAAGGTGGGGGCTGTCATGTTACTGTAGTTTTTAGCAGCATCCCTGGCCTCTACCCACTAAATACCAGCAGCACATCCTTACCCTCATTCATAACAATAAAAAATGTCTTCAGGGGGCGCCTGGGTGGCTCAGTCGGTTAAGCGTCTGCCTTCGGCTCAGGTCATGATCCCAGGGCCTGGGATCGAGCCCCACTTTCGGCTCCCTGTTCAGTGGGGAGCTTGCTTCTCCCTCCCCCTGCTCATGCTCTCTCTCTCTCTCTCTCTCCCCCTCTCAAATAAATAAATAAAATCTTAAAAAAAAATGTCTTCAGATATTGCCAGCTGTCCCCTGAGGCGCAAGATCATCCCAGTTAAGAACCACTGCTCTAGAGTAATCCAAAAGAGCCAAGGTCATACATTAATAATAACCCAGTCTCAAAATCTCAGTCTGCCAACAGTGTGACTTTGGGCGAGTTACCTTTCTTTCGGAGGTAATTTCCTTACTCCTAAAGTGGGGCTGATAGTAGCTAATCTCGCAGGGAGGGGTAAGATGCAGCGAAAGCAGCTACAGAGCACATGACATGCTGCCTCGTACTCAGTAAATGATCAGGAAAAATTAGTTCGTTTCACAGCCTCAAAAAGTTCTTGCTGGTTGATTGACCCTGGTACAAGGCTGTATATCAAACCACATACAATTAAAAGAAAAACTTGAGAAGTATACGACTACAGACTTATATAAACAGAAATAATCATTTCTATTTAGGGAGAGTGTATGTAGACATTCCCCCTAAAAAATATTCAAAGCAAAAATGGATTCCATCCCACGGACACAACTATTACTTTTATGGCATTAAAGGTCATTGTCAAGGTTGTTGGCACTATGGTGCTTTCCTTGTAATCTACTTTCAATAAATGTTATGCTTGCAATTAGAGAAAGAGTACTTTAAAGAATGGGAAGTATGCATTTTGGTGAATAAAAAAGCCCCATAAAGTTTTCAAAGGAAGGGACATTGCTAGAAGGCACCAGAATTAATCACATTCAAATGGCACAGAATATTTTAATGCAATTTAGTTTGAACTGTGTACATTTCTACAGTTTGAGAAAGAATTTGCTGCTTTCAGAGGCAAAGTTAGACCAAAGAGCCATTTTATAAACTCTTTTCTTCTTTCCTTCAGTATTAGGGTTACTAGAAATCCTACAGGACACTCAATTAAATTTGAATGTCATGTAAACAACAAATAAACTTTTAGTGTAAGTATATCCCAAATGTTGTCTGGGACGTACCCATACTAAAAGATTATTCATTGTTTACCTGAAGTTCAAATTTAACTGAGCATCTTGTTTTTGGTTTTGGGGTTTTTGTTTGTTTGATTTTTCTAAGTCTTGCAATTCTACTCAATATGCAGTACAACCAGCTTAATCCAGGTTCTTATCATGCTTGCCCTGAAATACAAATTCCTAGTCTTTCCTCCCAACCGCAGCACAGAATGATGTGTTGCTCTTCAGGGACAGAGGGTAATGTCAATATGTAACATCCTTCAAAACAATGTACCTTCCACCTGCCTTTACTTCTTTTACTACCCCTTCTCCTCCCAAACACATTTCTTTTCCTGGAAGTCTGTGCTCTAGCCACAGGATTGCTTTTGTAGGATGTTCCTTTTGCCTGTGATAAGCTTTCCTTTCTACATCCTCCCATCTTCTGCCTACTGTACAGCTACTTATGTATCAAGTCCAAGCTCAAATGCAGCCCCCTTCTGGATAGTCTTCCATTCCTCCAGACCAAGTTAGAGAGTCTCTCCTCTATGGACTGGTGCTCTCACAGTGTATTTCCTATTGCAGCACTTTATATTTAAATTATAATTCAATATGTATTTCCCCACAATAACAAGAAATTTGGTATTACTCAGTTGGTAATTAGCTACTTCACCTACCTTCTGTTCTTATAGTGGGACAGAAGATGAGCTAACTTTTCGTACTGGTGTGGGGAAAAGGAACACTGCAGGCCACCCCATCTTGGGAAGCACTGCTGGGGGGTAGATAGTGTGTAACCTATCCTCTGGTGTTTCCTAGTTCCACCTTCCCCTGATATATAAGTAGAATCACTGACAGGATCCAGGAGAGCCGTAACACCATAATTGTCTCTAACCTTATTTAAGCTGGAACAGACAAACCTGCTAGTGCTTGCACCTGTGATGGAAAATAGAGGCTCACCCTTTGGATTTGAGGATGGCTATCTCCATACAGACTGAGTTCAGGAACTTTACAATAATGTTACCTTAATTTTATAAGAATTGATGTTTGAGGGAACCCACTTATCAAGTTAAAGCAGGGTATTCTGTGTTACTTTTTCCCCAAAATGTTTGCTTTATTGGGACAAGAAGTTCTGTGAGTGTTGCATCTATGGTTTATTCATCTCTGTGATCTCAGAGCCCAATATTGTGCCCGACATTCATAGAAGATTCCTGGCTTTTGTTGAGTGACTAAATGAAATATGGGGTATCACTTGATTTGTCAAAAGTGGGAAGGTATTTAATCTGGTTTTAGTATGAATCTATAAATCCACCCACTTGCCCAAACATGCCATTGTTATCATTACTCATTTTCAGCACCATTTATTTTTCCAATAAAAAGACATTCCTAACATTCATTATGCTAGCAAATAAGCCTTCTTGTTTGCTAATGCTATTGCTGTGTACTAAAACACCATACTTGAGAGTGTGTATTTGTGAAAAAGGCACTACAGGTACCCATTAACACATCTCCAGTGGGTTTTTCTAATCTTAGCAACCACTAAGGTGTGGATTGGAATTAACTTGTATACACACAAACTGCACTGTTCGTCCTGAAGAATTTGAAATAATAATTTAAAAAATAATTTCCAATATAAACACATCTCCTATTCAGGGATGGTGCTATGCATATGTATTCAAATGTGTAAATCATGCTAAAGAAACTTGGTTACTTGACCTCAGTCCACAAGTTACCTGTCATTCTAACATATTACAATGACCTAGCTTATAATAAGAATGGAGCTCTTTTCTCCTTATGATGAACATAATGAGAATTATAAATGGGTTCAAATAAAATCTATTCAAAACATACTGCTCAGATTTCAGTTGCTCACAATAAAGATTTATTTCTCAATATGCTACATGTCCATAATCTTCTCCTTGAGCTGTCTCTAATTGAAATGTTGGCAGTTGTTGCATTTTGTTGGCTAAAGTAAGTCATGTGCACAAACTTGACTTAATTGGAGTATGGTAGAAGCCCTTCCCTCTCTCTATATAAGTATATAACATATAACCATATAATATAAATTGCATGTAATCATACATTATATCAGTGCATTAATAATGATTAATTATATATAATTTATATAAGTATATAATTTTATATAAATATTAGGATACAATTAATGTACTATTAATAAGGTATTGATGATATTAATATCAATATATTATATATAATTATATATACAACCAAATAAACATTTATATATGCATATATCTTATATAATTATCTATACAATGAATAATTTATCCCACACCAATTTATGATGCCACTCTTATTATACACCAAATTCCTACATCTGCATAGATCTGTTTCTGGGCTCTCTGCTCTGTTCCACTGAAATCTGTGTACCTTTAACAGGACCGCACTTTTTTTTTTTTAAAGATTTATTTATTTTAGTGAGAGAGAGAGAGAGAGAGAGAGCAAGAGGGGGAAGGGGCAGAGGGAGAGGGAGAGAGAGAATCTCAAGCAGACTCTGCCCTAAGCACAGAGCCCAAGGCAGGGCTCAGTCTCATGACTCTGAGATCATGACCTGATCTGAAACGAAGAGTTGGACGCCCAACTGACTGAGCCACCCAGGCGCCCCTATTTTCTATTTCTTCTTGGGTCAATTATTCCATTTTATTTTTTAATTATCAATTTCATCTTTTAAATGTACTGATACGTTGCAATATTCTTTTACAAGAATTAAGCTCTTAACACAGTTGTGGTTATTGCCCCCTTTGTCATTCTTTTTTTTTCCTTCTTAGGCAGAGGAAGTTTCTATCTTATCTTCTCCTGCCTTCCTCCTTTTATCCCATCAGTCTTACCAAAGGTTTATTAATCTTTTGAGACTTTTCAAAGAACCATGCTTTGTTTTTACTAGTTCTTTTTTTACTAATTTTTGTTTTTACTAATTTTACCTATTTTTTATTCCCTATTCGTTTACTCTTGTCCTTAACTTTACTATTTCTTTCTTTCCTGATTCTTTGTGTTTACTCTAGTCCAATTTTCTAGCTTCCTTTGTTGCTCAGTTGTTTTAAATCATGGCTGTTTCCTCATAAACATAGTCAAAGCTTTCCCTTTTTTTTTTTTTTTTTTTTTTTTACCAAGGACTGCTTCACATTCAACTCACAAGTTTCCACATGTGGTGTTTTTATTGCCATTCAGTTCTAAGTATTTCATCATCTTATCTTCATGGCTTCCTCTCCAACCAAGTGGTAATTTCATAGTGTGTTTTATCTTGTTTTAAGTTTCAAGGCATATGGGATTTTAAGCTATTTTTTGGTTACTGATTTCTAATTCTAATGCACTGTTGTCTCATTACCAGAGAATATAGTCTATACTGTACTCATTCTTTTGATTGTATTGAGGCTTCTGTGATCTCGTATAATGGATACTGTGATGCCCTGAAAAGTTGGGCTCTTCAGGGCCGACTCATATTTCCCCAATTGCTGGGAAAATCAGCTACATATGGCTCCCAGCATGTCCCTCACTGGAAACCACCCTGGGGTGCAATGAAATGCCTCTGGCAAGTTTATGCCCCTTCACTGGTGTCGCTTGCAGCCAGTGGCAAACGAAGTCTCCTCAACCCAGTTTTAAAAAAACTCCGAAGGTCCTTCCCAACCCCAGAGCTTCTGTCAGGGTTGGTTGAGCCTCACTTGCAACCTCACTGTGGGTCAGCCTCCCCTTCTGCCTAACCCTGCCACTTTCATGTATGTACAGGCATGCCCCTAAAAGCCCGTGTGTCCCAATAAACATTCTACGTTCAACTCTGCACCTCAGGTTCTGTTTCGAGGGGACCCAATCTAAGACATTTGTATAAATTTAATGGTTGTAATTGTGGCAGGTGTGTTAAAGAGAATGAATATTCTGTTTAGGGGTGTGAAATTCTATAAGCATATTTTATATAGAGCTGATTAATTTTTATTATTTTTTTGTCATCTTGATCTTTCATTTTCTGAAGAGTTGTTAAAATCTTTCAACTACAATTGATATTTTATCTCTATCATCCCTTTGTGTATTTTGACACTATGTTGTCAACTGTATATGTAATCAGGAACTTTTTTATTTTATTTTACTTATTTATTTGCCAGAGAAGGAGAGAGAGAGAGCACGCACAAGCAGGGGGAGCGGCAGGCAGGGGGGGAAGCAGGCTTCCTGAGGAGCCAGGAGCCCAATGTGCGATTCAATCCCAGGACCCTGGGATCATGATCTGAGCTGAAGGCAGATGCTTAACTGACTGAGCTACCCAGGTGCCCCTGTAATCAGGAACTTTAGATAGAGATAGTAGAAGAGAGCCAGGGATGGCTATCTACTTTCTCTCTTCCAGGTGTGTCAACAGCATGTCCCTGCTTTGCCCTGGGTAGACCATTTCCTTCCTTGTTCCTGTAATGGAGCAGGAAGGACAAAGCTTTACCACCCATGGATTGTAGGGTAATAGCCATCCTTGGATGAGCAGCCAAGAGGAATGAAATAGTCCAAAGTGGATGTTTTTGAGGAAGAACATTAATATGTTAGTTAATATTTATACCAGGAGAGCCAACAGAACCCAGGACTGACCTGAACAAATTGGCATGTAAGGTCACCCTAATTCTTCCCTCATCTCCCACCTGCATCCTATAGGCTAGGTAATCAAAACAGTGTTATTGAGAGAGAAATCCAAAGAGATGGAATAAAAGAAAAAGTCTAAAATCCCATTCCCAACTGAATAAAGCAAAATCTATGTATACAGAGCTCAATATATTGCAAGAAAAATTTAAAAAACACAATGCATATCCCAGAAAAAGCTCTGCATTAGATGAATGAAGAGAAAAATGCACCAATTATCTATGCAGAAAAAACAGTTAATCTACCAAAAAAAAAAAACAAAAACAAAAAACAAAACCCAAGAATTATGCCTTCCTTAGATCCCATCTTAAGATGTTTAATGTCAGAAAACAATGAAGTAATTTACAGAGAATTTGAGAAGGGAAATGATAAAATCTTTAGAGACTACAGTCAGCCGACTTATCTCTTACACATTAATAACAGAAAAAAGGACATTCTCAAATATACAAGAACTAAGAATATGTCACTCACTTAACTTGGGCAACCAGGAAGGCAAAATAGGAGAGCACAAATGAAAAATTTACGGAGGAATAAAAGCACGTAGGGTGTTCTTATGGGACTCTAAAGAAACATAACATCCAGATCATCAAAATAGTGCTAATGCCAGTGAGTTCTATAGAGATTAAGACTGACACAGCTGTAATGACACAGCAAGAAAGTAAAAGTAGGGCGCCTGGGTGGCTCAGTTGGTTAAGCGGCTGCCTTCGGCTCAGGTCATGATCCTGGAGTCCCGGGATCAAGTCCCACATCAGGCTCCCTGCTCAGCGGGGAGTCTGCTTCTCCCTCTGGCCCTCTTCCCTCTCATGCTCTCTAGCTCTCATTCTCTCTCTCTCAAATAAATAAATAAAATCTTTAAAAAAAAAAGAAAGTAAAAGTATATAGAGTTCCTCTCACAATGACACCAAAGTGAAGCTTAAAAGTAAACACTCTCATTTTAAATTATTATCCTGTTCCATGGGAATAATGTGATGATACTGCACAAAGAATTCTCCCATAGAAGCCATTTTCTCAGGCAAGTTTACCAACAGATTCAAAAGTCCAATAGATATGATCTCAGCTTCTTTATTGAAGGACTTAGGTCAAAAAATCCTACAAAGAAATATACCAGAATGTTGATGTGACTTTCCTTAGTTATTTGGGTAAGATTGACTTATTTCTTCATGATACTTTTCTGTAGTTTATTATAATAGTGAACAATATTGGGGCGCCTTGGTGGCTCAGTCATTAAGTGTCTGCCTTTGGCTCAGGTCATGATCCCAGGGTCCTGGGATCAAGCCCCGCATCGGGCTCCCTGCTCAGTGGGAAGCCTGCTTCTCCCTCTCCCACTCCCCCTGCTTGTGTTCCCTCTCTCCCTGTGTCTCTCTCTGTCAAATAAGTAAATAAAATCTTTAAAAAAAAATAGTGAACAATATCACTTTGTAAATGAGAAAATAAAATTTCATTTGAAGACGGACCAAATGCCCAAACCTAGACCTCTGAGAGAAACATAAATTATTAATTATAAACTTAGGTCACCACATGCTATCCTCATGTTATCCTCCTGGACTATATTTCTAGGAATTGTTTTTATCTACTGAGAAGGCAAGACAGAATTTTTTAAAATTAAAAAAAAATGACAAGAATCTGTCTCTAAGCAATAGAATATATATGACAGAATATACAAAGTAGAAGGGAACTTCGAGACGTTTTAGTGCAGTGGTTCAAAACCAGGAGCGATTTTGACCCCACAAACACAAGCAATGCCTGGAGACCGTTTTGATTGTCATACCCAGGTAGGAGGTAGCCTACTGGCATCTAGTGAGTAGAGGCCAGAGATGCTGCTAACCACCCTACAATTCCCAGGACTGTCTCCCTCCCCACCCCCACAACAAAGTATTATCCAGCCCCAAATGTCAATAATGTCAAGTTTGAGAAAACCTAATATAATCCTCTGTTTTTATATGTTCAAAAATAGGCTCAAAGACATTGCCACTCATGTTCAAGGTTGAACAATTATTGTGTGATAAAGAGAGTGACAAGTAAAACCATTGGTATACTACAAAAAGAGAAGATTATGAGTGATCAGATAAAAATGCAGTTGTTTTTACCCTGGAAGCAGAGTTGAGGCTCCATATTGTTCACATGGACAGTTTGCCTCTCTTCCTTGGGCAAGGGCCCATGAAGTCCCCAAACTGGCAGATGAAGGCTTTTCCTGCTGTCCATCTGTCAGCTAGACCACCCCATAAGCCCCTGAAGTCCATCAAGGTGGTCGCTCCTGCTTAAATGTATGAAAAAGAAGATGCTTTTCCTCAATAGTTAATGAGAACCTAAAAAAAAGTGTGCAGATTCTTAAAGTCTCTGCCAGATGTTCTTTAATAATATCATCCTTCAGTCTTTGAGAAGACTGAATTTTCTCTGCTGTTGGCCAGGTCATCGGCCCTAAAAATTTATAGTTTCCTTAATTTTTTTTTATGTGGATATGGACAAGGCCCAAGCTTTAACCCATCACTTGTTTTTTGTAAGCACATTTTCTCAGGCCATTAGATACAGGCAGATATAACTGGGTTGAAGCTATTTGGGGCCAAGGTAGTATTCAGGTTTTAGTTTTCTTGGTGTTAATGTCAAAGAATTATACATAGTCCCTCAATGAGAACTATCAATTTTGAATCATGTTCCATTTACTCAGGGATTATCACATCTGTGAGGCTACTGTGTGAATGTGCTACCCATAGGGAAGTACTGATTTGACGAGGCTTCAAGGAGAACATAAACTAATAAGATCAAGAGGAAGCCCCAGTCATAGTCAGGAAAATAATGCCAAGTCCCAACAAAGGTAAAGCAAGACATAGGAGATGTAGCAGTGAAGTGAGATCAGATGTTTCAAGAGCAGGACAAAGTGCAGTTCAGGTGTAAAATTATGAATACATTAAGAATTCTGTCTTCTTTTGATGGTGCTTTTTCTTTGTCACTGGAGGGGAAAAAGGAATTTTCTTAAAGGGGTTAAACAGAGCTCAATAATTATGATTCAATTTTAGTTTTAACAAAAATCTTAAATGCCAAAGTTTGAGAAGGAGCCTTGGATTTCTTTGGTCCAGTGTCCAAACTAAGGGAGCTCAGAGGAGAAACAAGGGTCTGACAGTATGTCCCAGACTCTACCAGGAAGTAGAGATTGCAGTGAGTAATGTCCAAATGAAGTTAGTGTGAAACAGACACAGATTCTAAAAGAGTAAGCAAACATGGCTCCTATATATTCAAGTAACTCACCCGCTTTGAATCCAAGCCTGGGTCAATATAAAGGTCAAATTTGAGAGGGACGATAAAAATACTGGGATGGGCAGCTCAGGTTGCTT
Organism: Callorhinus ursinus; assembly: GCF_003265705.2. NCBI lineage: Eukaryota > Metazoa > Chordata > Mammalia > Carnivora > Otariidae > Callorhinus > Callorhinus ursinus. The sequence continues at coordinate 25,963,942 of NW_027397083.1, read as the reverse complement.
CTAAGTCATAAAATTTCAGAGTCTATTTCTATGTAAAAGAAATAAGGAGATGAGCGTGGCAGAGAAAGTATGTGTGTTTTGGAGCAGAACAGATCTGAGATTCAACTCTGGCTTTTCCCCCCAATCATTTCTTATTGCTCCTTTATTTCCGTATTTCTCAACTGTGTCTTGGAGAAATTAATGCAAATCTTACCTAGTAGTTGAGTCAATTAGATGCCTAGTAGAGTGCCTGGCCCAATAAATACCTTATTTTGTTATTGTTATTGTTAACACTTATATATCTTACCTCATGCTCAGGGTTCACATACTTAGCTTCCAGTCACATATGCCTTGCCACATACTCATCACAATGTGTGCTGAGCCTTTCCCTAAATGGATACTGATCATAATACTTATTCCTGTGCTTGATTAGACTTTCTACAGCTTGATGCATGTTCTAGTCCCCTTAGATACTCAATGCATCCTTCCCCTTAGCCATGTTTTAATCTGTCCTTGGCTCAGTGTATTCCCAGGCAACTCTAAAGGTGATGACCTTCCCAGCTTGACCTCGGCCCCAAAACTACACTAACCATACATCCCAGTGTACCTAAAGCAGTCTGCATTGATATGTTTGATTTCCTATCCAGTTAAGCTTTTGTTTCTTATTTTTCATCTTGTATGAAGTTTCATTATTAATAGTTATCATAATATTATAATTACATTATAAGTAATAATGAGAGTATGCTGGAATGGATTTGGCAGTCTTCCCTCCACTTTGGGCTCCCAGTTTCTACTGTGGTTTCTCCCAGCACTGTATGAGTCACGTGGGCAATGAACAGAATTCCCACTATAATAGGAAGATAAATTTGAAATATGACTAGCGATAATCTCTCTCTGGTTTCATGATCTTTCCCAGGAACTCCATTTCAAGGACAGCATATAGGGTAGCTGTTCATAAAACAAGGGGACCTCCTAATCTCAGGAAACAAACTGAGGGTTGCTGGAGTGGTGGGGGGTGGGAGGGATGGGGTGGCTGTATGATGGACTTTGGGGAGGGTATGTGCTATGGTGAGTGCTGTGAATTGTGTAAGATTGATGAATCACAGACCTGTACCCCTGAAACAAATAATACATTATATGTTAATAATTAAAAAAAGGAGACCTCCAGACCCAAGCAGCCAGGGATAGCTAACTTCTCTGGTTTGAGGTACTAGTGGACAATCATGTGATTCTGTGATACCTCTCAGCTACTGGAGGCATTAGCCACTTTTACTATGCCACAGCATGCAAAGTGTAAAATTCCACCTGAACACCAGTTGGTGAGGTTAGTGGGAATCAAATATAGTTGAGTTGTACTTGCAATATGTGCATATGTGGGATATAAAGGCTGAACCATCCTGCTATAGGCCAGATAGTATTCAGAATACTCTCACTACAGGAGTGCCTGGGTGGCTTGTTGGTGAAGCGTCTGCCTTCAGCTCAGGTCATGATCCCGGGGTCCTGGGATCAAGTCCCACATTGGGCTCTCTGCTCTCTCTCTGCCTGCCGCTCCCTCCCCCTGCTTGTGCTTGCTCTCTCTCTCTCTCTGACAAATAAATAAAATCTTAAAAAATAAATAAATAAATAAACAAACCATGGCTAAAGAAAGAAAGAAAGAAAGAAAGAAAAAGAAGCATGTGACTCTTGATCTAGGGTTGTAAGTTGGAGCCCCACGTTGGGTGGAGAGATTACTTAAAAATAAAATCTTTTAAAAAAGTAAATAAATAAATAAAAGTTAAAATATTTAAGGAAAGTATTTGTTATTGTGATAATATGATAGATTTTTTTTCAATAGATATTTTGGTAGACCACAATATTATGACTGAAAACACTGTTCTTAAAGATCTATGGAATAGAAATATACTTGGAACTAGATATACTAAAAATATAATTCATGTCTGTATTAAACTGTGTTATTCTATTGACTCAAAAAAGTTGCAGTTGTCAAGATTTACAAATCCATATGTATGTATATACCTTCACAAAAATATACAGAAACATATACACGGTAATTAAATTATAATATATTTTAGACAAATTTTGGTATTAAATATAAAAATGCTTCAGGGTGCCAAATCATTGCCTTTCATCAGTTGGAATTTTTTAGAAATGTGTAAGCCTTTTAAGTACTATTTTGTCAATAGCCATAAGGTCCTTAATATTATCTAACATTTTTTTTAGAAAGTCTTAACCTCTTTCTTATTTTCAAAACCAGTTTGAAATTTTTAATAAAAATATTCAACAAATGGAACACAACCCAACAAAACAACACTGCATAACAAGGGAGAAACTGAACAAATTAAACAGTAAGAACTCAAATGGAGCACTAATGTAATTTTGAAGTTCTATAATTACCCTTTAATATGGCTTGACTTTTGCAGAGTCTTTTGATGGTGCTCTGATTTTCAATTATATATATTTACATTCTGTGCCAAATTGGAATGAAACTGAGAAGGCCTACTGTGCTAAACATCTAATTTTGATGAAACTTGCAAAAAACAATCGTTAACAGAAACAACTAAATATTTGACTTTGTGTAGGGCACCTGGGTGGCTCAGTCGTTAAGCAGCTGCCTTCGGCTCAGGTCATGATCCCAGGGTCCTGGGATCGAGCCCCACATCGGGCTCCCTGCTCTGCCGGAAGCCTGCTTCTCCCTCTCCCACTCCCCCTACTTGTGTCCTGCTCTCACTCTCTCTATCAAATAAATAAATAAAATCTTTAAATAAATAAATAAATAAATATTTGATTTTGTCTTATAAAAAATACGTAAGGTAAAATACTGTGACTAAAGACACAAGTACAATCAAGGTATTTGGTAGAACTATGTATATATTTCAATATAAAACAAAAATTTGAATTGAGAATATACTTCATTTAGAACAATTTACTCTGAGCCTACCAAGCACCTCTGTACTCAGTAGAGATTTTTTTCTATTAAAAACATGACGCACCAGGGACGCCTGGGTGGCTCAGTCGGTTAAGCGTCTGCCTTCGGTTCAAATCATGATCCCAGGGTCCTGGGATCAAGCCCCGAATCAGGCTCCCTGCTCAGTGGGGGGAGCCTGCTTCTCCCTCTGCCTGCCACTCCCCTTGCTTGTGCTCTCTCTCTCTCTCTCTGACAAATGAATAAATAAAATCTTTAAAAAAAAAAAAGACCCACCAAAGAAAAGTCAACTAAAGACGTCAGCACTTTCAAATTTATTAACCAGAAGATTGCAAGCAATTTTATTAAAACTTTAATAAGACTATATTAAAATACATTTTTCAGAAAAATATCAGTGACACAATCCTAGAGATAGGAATAGCCAAGAAACGGATTAAAGTATATGAAAATGTACTAAGAATAATTATTATGCTTATCTTATTTTTTAATGCTCAATCAACATAATGAAGGGTGGGGTGATATCTATTTATTTGCTTTAACTTTCAGGAATATGTTATTTTTATTTTTTTAATTTATTTTTTAAAGTAGTTTTAAGCGTACTAAAGAAATTTTGGAGTAATAGAGAAATATTTTTTGAAAACAGAATTATTTTTAGAGCATCCTACATTTTTACAAAGAACTGTCTTGTTTTGGATAATATATGGTTACATTGCCTAAGATGACTCTCTTTAGGTCACCTTCTTCTCACAGATTAGGTTCATCCAATAGACAAATCTCACCTTTATATAAGCACCATATAAAGAGGGGGGAGGGGGGAGCAGAAGAAGGGGAGGAAGAAAATGGGAGAGGGGGCAAAGGGGAGAGGAGAGAGAGCAAGGAAGGAAAAGACTTCAGTCTCTGGGAGAAAAACTGCCAGAAGTCTACTGTGTATTTGAGAGAGAGAAAGCACAAGCTGCAGGAGCAGAGGGAGAGAGAGAGAGCATCTCAAGCAGACTCCATGCTGAGTACAGAGCCTGACTCGGGGCTTGATCTCAGGAGCCTGAGATCATGACATGAGCGAGAACCAAGAATCGGAGGCTCCACCCATTGCCCCACCCAGGCGCCTCTCTTCAATTGTCTTTTTTTTAAAGATTTTATTTATTTGACAGAGAGAGCACAAGCAGAGGAGGAGAGAGGGAGAAGCAGGCTCCCTGCCGAGCAAGGAGCCCGATGGCAGGACACTGGGATCATGACCCGGGTGGAAGGCAGCCGCTTAACCGACTGAGCCACCCAGGCGTCCCTAATTTTTTTTTTTTTTAATTGTGGTAATGTTAAATGTTAAAAAAAAAAAAAAGCCAGTTTCATTGCTCTCTCCCTCATTTCTTTGTAACCACTTCCCATTCACAGCAGCTCAAGGAATGCCCAACTGTTGTTTAATTATGTGGATTCCTTGGTCAAAACACTTATTTCCAGATACACCTGATAACTTGGTTTCTAAATGCCGTGGCTTGAAAAGCTCTTCTGTTTGTTTCTAAAAGACACACATGCCCTTTCAGAGGCAATGGTGTGTGCTTGGAAAAGTTCTAATTTGGGAAAATGGGCACAAGTCCTTCCCCTGATTGGCACTGTGGGTGACCTTGGACATGTCACTTAACCATCTTTGTTCTTCCTTGTTCTTAGTGTCCCCATCTATCAAATGATGGTGTTAGAGAGTTGATTTAAAAACCTTGGGTTCTGACATTCTAAGATACAGTGAGGGAACTAGGTACTTTGCCTTGATTAACTGCCTCTGCTTCATCATCCATTAATGTGTTTGATAGGAGAAAAAAGAGGGAAGGGTTTTCCCCTACCACTTCCTTCATTCAACTACCCAATCCAATTAACTCCAATTAAAATTTGTAGTTTTAATTAGTTTGTCTGATAGGTTTTTTAAAATCCTCATAAATGTAAATCTTTGCCTTCCCTTTTTCAGGCTTGGCAACTGTCTTGCTCCTTTTAATTTTAGCTCCTTTCACCCATTCGTGCCACTTCTGATTCATTATTCTTTGTTCCTGTTTATTGATTGCCTTTTTTTCTCCTTTTCTCCTTGTAGTGATAACACATTGCTTAAATAGAAGTTTAGAAGGAGAGTCACAAAGATTTTAAATTACCTAGAAACTATTTCATTCATGGGAGAATTCAGTATTGTTAAAGGACTTTGAGGCCAGTTGAAATATGTCAGCACCCCAGATACATGTTTTAAAACTTCCCAGCCTGTATATCACACATCATCCTCTCATGACTGGCTAAAGCTGACACCTAAATCATAATTCTGAGGAGTGTCAAGGAAAACCCTCATACCTAAATATATTTCCTATAGCCGCACATGTTCATTGATTCTGGGTTTTGTAAGTTTCCTGTTTGTTTATTTCCACTTTCTTGTACTTACATACAGCAAAATAAATTTATTAGGACTCTAACTTTCATGAGGGCAAGGGTTTTTGTCTGCTTTTTTAACTTCCATCTTCCCAGCACCTAAAACAAAGCTAAAAAACAGTAGATACCCAATAAATAATTGTTGAATGGATTAACAAATTTATAAACTCTTAATGAATGAATAAACTAACTTTACTGTGTAATTTGTTAGTTCATGTCAAAACTCTTCTCTTCTATCATTAAGGATTTATTGTAATAACAACATACCTTGAGCACTTACAACGGATCAGCTACTATGCTCAAGGTGTGGCAGGCATTCCTTCACCCACTGCTCAAAACAGTTTTACGAGGGAGTGACTATTATTAAGTTGAGGTTTAGAACAGGTAAATAACTCACTGAAGGTATCAGGGTAAGTAAGCGGCAGAATTGAACTTATGACTCAATTACAAGAACAACATGTATCAGAGAAATTTAGACATCAAGAAAGGAAAAAAAGAAATTATACTACCATAACAGAGCTACTATGAGAACTGTATCATAATTCAGCCTAACATTTCTTCTCATGAATTCTTCAGCTCATATCATGATATCAGAAGATATATCTTTAAAAATTATGTTCTAACTCTTAGACCTGATGGTACCTTGTCTTTTATCTATCACTTTAATGGTTGCATATGCTGTTATTTTGTTATCTATCAGAGCTCCCTAGAATGACACTTGCCTGGGGAGTAATCCCTTCTCCTGTCAGGCTAAAATCATTCTCACATAAAAGGCAAAAATAATGATTATGCTATAAGGTACTATTATTGCTGTCCTTACTGTTACTAGGAGTAGTAGCTAATATACCAGAGGTTGACCATGAACCAGACACTGTGATAAGCATTTCAGATGCAGTACCTTATGTAGCAAAAGAAGCTTTTATCCATACGTTATGCTTATTAACAAATTATGCCTTTACCAATTAGTGTGAATTTGTGGATTCTTTCTCCCAGGGAAAACTTGGAAAGAAGGGCAAAATGGGGTGGTAAGAGAGAGACCATAGGTAGAACAGTTGGAAGAATGAAATAACCTGTCTCAGCTTTGCTGAGAGACATAATGAACAAGTTCCTTCTTATGAAGAACTGAGTTGGACAGAAACTCATATATAAATGTCATTGGTCCAACCTTCTAACCACTACATCTTTTTCCTCTATCCTTTCCATCTGCGCTGCCATTACCCCACTTTACTTCTTCCTTCCCATCAAACAGACATTTACAGCAGACCTTTACAACAGATTGTCTTCCTGGCTCATTCCAAGCAAATGCCACCTATGTCCCTGAAATGTAGCTCAGCTTTATTGAGTGACTACCCCAAATTCCCCCCCAAAAGCTCCTTACTGCCTCCTGCCCAGGGAACCACCCACAAACTCCTTTCTTCTCCACAGAAGGGCAAGTTTCACATTATTTCCTCTTTCTGGATTATCACCAAAGAATGCAATGTCGCAGGCTTTTCACCAAGCATTTTTTCCAAATTCTCTCCTCACTGTAGGCCTACCCAGCCCCACGTTTCAAGTCCTATTATGTTCTTCCAAGTAAAGTAAGTGAATAATAATCCACAGGACCATGTTCTGTGTCACAGCTTGCACCACTCCTTCCATTCCCTACGAATGCCCAGACTTGGCTCAAGAGAGGGGCTGGGGCCCCGGGCTGGGTGAGAGTGGGGGCAAGTGAGGGGAAGAGCAGGAATTTCCTCAGCGCCAAAGTCCCTTGAATGGCAGGGACTATGAGTCAGCCAGCGCTATCACTTTATTTATGAAAAACACTAGGCTTAACAGGGTCACACAGATGCCTCCCACTTGGGACATAACAAATGTGAATCCCAGGCAGTGGAACAACAGAGCCCAATTCTTAATCACCATGCTTAATTATACTAGTCGGCTCTACCTCCTCCCCTCCGGGATGCAACCTTGTCGCTTCTCCTCGTTTTTGCCTGCTTGCTTGTCTTGGCACCCTGTTTCTAGCCATGAGGTCAACCATTTGGTGATTGTAATCCTGGTTTTCCACTCTGGCAACACACTTGACTCCACTTGGGCCCTGGACCTGCTCCCTGTGGCACATTGCTCATGAGCAGAGATCTTGATCTTCCAGCCCAGAGCATCCCCAAAACAAACAAACAGACAGACAAACTATACATCTACCCACTTCCTAATGTGGTATAATCCAGATTTCTTTAGATTCTCTTGGGAAGACCAAACCAGGCTTTAAGGAGATTCTGGTTAATATTAAATAATACTATGTAAAAGCAGAGGAAGATGAGTTGGCCTTGGCTTTTACATGCAGCATGAGCATCCTTCCATCAGTAGTCATTTATTGCTTCATCTCAAATTCCAAGGACTTTGTTCCCTCCTTCTAGGATGTTCTAATCACTGACTTTTTGAGTACAAAATATGTTTGCAGCCTTATTTCCTCATTTGTCATAGTTTTGTTCCACACCTTTTCCTAAACCGTTTCCCCTATGTTGTAAGACAGACTGTGTCTTTTCTTCTATTCCCTGGCAAATGTTGGCTAAAAACCAAAGTGGCTATAAAATATGTCCAACTCATCACTTTCCAGTTTTATAACTTTTTCCATTTTTATTAAAATAGCCTTTTAATCCCGATCTCAAATATTTAGCAAATGCCCCAAATAAGATGGCAAATACTTGTAAAGAACATTTATTATTTACTATGTGCTGGATACTCATGTAAAAGCTGTGCATGTATTAGCACATGTAGTCCTCACCACAGCCCTGGGACACAAGGTACTTATCACTTTACTAATGAGGATCTTAAAGGAGAGGTTCTCAAAGCTATTAAGTGAGAGCTAAGGTCTGAACTCAGTTCATTTTCAAAACCTGGACAATTAATCATCACACTATAGCTCCCTTTCTCTCTTTAGCCCGCACTTAAAGGAAGGCACATCTTTTTTTTTTTTTAATGTTGCTAGATGCCATCGTCACAAGACAGTTGAATTAAATATTAAGTTAGATATGCATACTGAATATGTAAGAAACAGGGCAGAGGGCCGTAGGGGAAAGGGAGGAAAAACCGAATGGGAAGTCATCAGAGAGGGAGTAAAACCATGAGATACTCTTAACTCCAGGAAACAAACTGAGAGTTGCTGGAGGGGAGGTGTGTGGGGGGATGGGGTAATGGGGTGATGGGCATTAAGGGTGGCGCATGGTGTGATGGGCATGGGGTGTTATATGCAACTGATGGATTGTTGAATGCTACATCTGAAACGAGTGATGTACTATAGATTGGGTAATTGAATTAAAACTTAAAAATAAATAAATAAATAAATAAAACCAAAAGGTATACGATCAATCATCAGGTCTAGCTCCCCTCATTTTCAAGATAAAATAAAATAAAATGATACATAGAGGGGCCTCTGCTTTCAGCTCAGGTCGTGATCTCAGGGTCCTGGGATCGAGCCCCGCATCGGGCTCCCTGCTCGGCGGGAAGCCTGATTCTCCCTCTCCCTCTCCCCCTGTTTGTGTTCCCTCTCTCTCGCTGTGTCTCTCTCTGTCAAATAAATCAATAAAATCTTTAAAAAAAAAAAAGATACATAGAGAGACCATAGATTATCCAAAAGGCATAGAGATTATCTGGGATTTGAACCTGGATTTCCTGATGCCAGTGTTTATTTCACACCACCGCAAAAAATCAAATGTACCTAATCTTTAAAGACAGTATACCTTATGATTTCACTGATTATGATTCTCAGGTGTTTTTGATCATTACATCATTTCCTCAGGACAAAATTCCCTGACCTACCAACCGCCTTCACTCCTTTCTACTTCTACAAAGCCAAGTAAAAAAAAAATCATCCTAGGCTAATTAGAAGAATAACATTTTTATAGCCAATCAAAAAGAGAAAATAAGTAAATTAGTCTTACTTCCACATGTCACAAACCAAACTATGTACCTAGTCCTATTGTAAACCTTAAAAAAAAATTGTTGTTCCCGGGGCACCTGGGTGGCTCAGTCATTAAGCGTCTGCCTTCCGCTCAGGTCGTGATCCCAGGGTCCTGTCATCAAGCCCCGCATTGGGCTCCCTGCTTGGCAGGAAGCCTGCTTCTCCCTCTCCCTCTCCCACCCCTCCTGCTTGTGTTCCCTCTCTCGCTGTCTCTCTCTCTCTCTGTCAAATAAATAAATAAAATCTTTAAAAAAAAATTGTTGTTCCCTAGGCTGAAATTGTAGTCCATTAATGTGGTATATATTTTAGTTTTCCTCCTGTCTAGAATATTTCATTCCTCAGCAAGGCATTTTCCACACAGTTACCAAACCTTTGATTCTTCGCTGCTAATTTCTTCTCCATGGTTCCCTCTTAAATTCCTCTCCTCTGGGAGGCCTTCTCTGGTACCCACGAGGCCACTAGTATGGTCAGACACCACTCAGTATAATGCCATAAAATCATGGACTTACCTCCTGGTACAGTATTTATTAGCAGTGCACCTAGTGCACCCAGGACACTAAAATAGTTAAAGCTATACTGTGTCTTAAGTCCCCATACTTAGGTCCTCAATGCACATTTCTTGAATGAATAAATGAATGAGCATTGTGAGTTTGCACCAAGTCATACCCTATCCAGCTGTCTTTCTTATGACTAACACCACTCACTGGCAAGAGCACTGGTGACCATGGACTGGAACAACAGTAAGGGGCCACAAAGGAACATAATCCATCATCTTAGTCTTAGATGCCCAGCACTCCTTCCCAGAGCTAACTTCTCCATCCCACAAAATCTCTCTAAGAACATTAAGATGGTGATTCTCCATCTTTCATATTCTTAGGCACACTTTAAATTCCAGAATTTACATCCTCACTTGAAGATTACATTTTGTTCACAGGTATCCACTATCTATTTCTTCAGTCCCCTGTCAGCGCCCTGCCATTATTGAGTAGAACATTTGACTACATTCCTTCCTTCACTTGACAGAGATCCCTGGTGTTCTGTAAATATGCCATTTCCATGTTATACTATCCTTCTTGCCTTACAGCAAGAGGGACTCACCTATGTGAAATGTTGCACAAAGCCTCCACCTCAGAATTCTGTCTGCTATATGACAAGTAGAAATATGCATCCTCTGTTGCTTCTAAAGCAAATTTCACACATCATTTAAAATTTGATGGCCAGTCCAATACTGAGGAATTGGCCTGACATCTATGTACCATAGCTGATCTGAAATCCATATTCCTAAGAGGATTCTTCCTACCTGTACATCTTTGACCACCAATGAAAATCATTTCACCATGGCCCTTTTGAACTCTGGGGCTTGGACCTTCCTCAAACAGTTTTAATAGCATAAATACAAGCGATCTCTGAATAGGGAGTTCTTGATTTTCCTTCCCAGGAAATTGTTCCATAGCAGCACTGTTATCATAAATATTCCCATTTACCCTAGCATATTTTATCAGCTACTAAATTTGCTTTTTAGAAAGAAGAAGGTGTTGAAGAAAGAAATCCCAGAAAGTTACCTCCTTGTTTGGAAGTCTCAAGGGCAATCATTCTGATCCTCTCTTGCCTGTCTTCTCACAGGTCATGATACACGACTTTGGCTCCCTTTTCCTTTAGAGGAAATAAATACGTGAAACATCAAGATTCAGCTAATACAATTAATTAGAAAGACATGTTGGCGGGATCCACCTGGGATTTATTTCCCTTCATTCTGTAAGGCCCAAATCCACATGATGCTACTTTGTCACTCAATACGTGTGGGGGGGAGTTGTGGAAAGAGGGTAGGTGAGCAGGTGGATATGGGCGGGTTCTTAACATTCAACTCTTCCTACCAAGAACTAGATTTCATCTTTTTCCTTAAGAAAAAGAAAAAGGAAACACACACACACACACACACACACACACACACACACACACGCCATCCAGTGTCTTAGTCCCTAAATCCCAGCCAGACTAGCAGCTTAACTGCATTTCTTAAGCAATGATTGACCTATACCCATACTCTCTGATGAGGGAAACAAAGGCAAGAGAAATGCAGTAAATCAAATCCCCTTACAACTTACAGCCCACTGACAGATACGTGAAACAGTGGAGCGTGAGCTTCCTCAAGGAATTCATAGCTGCCTTCATGCCTTAATGTTTATGTTTTATTAAAGACTTCAAGTAACCTTATTTTAACAGCAGCTAGTTCCTCAAGGTCCCGAAAGCCTTGCTTCCAAATTCCTTAGAGACTTATGTTATCCCTAATCCCTGCTAATTAAAAAGTATATATTCAGTCACTCCTCACAATCTCAGTGCAGCTCTTTCTGCCCACGGGTCCTGTCCCCAGGCTATAACAAGATCACCTTTTTGCGCCAAAAACATCTCAAGAATTCTTTCTTGGCTGTTCACTCATGAACCCAAAAACCTCCAAGTGTCATCACCGTCCATCCCTCCCTCTCTTAATATCCCCTCTACTGTTTTCCGTCATGAGAACAAAGCTTCAGTTTTATAAAAGTTAAATTTAATGAAAGAAATGCAACATGCAAGATATTTAAGTGACAAAAATGATACGCAGGAGGAAGGAAGAAAAGCACTTTGTTTTTTACAGCACTTTTTCCAATCCTATTCTAACATTTAGCATATTGAATTGTAGATAAATATAATGCAATGGCTTGCCCACCCGTTTGATAAATGATGGATTGAAATGAGCATGGAATGTTTCATAATGGCATGAGGAACTGATCTCAGTGCTGAAAAATTATTAAGAATTGGGTAATACATGGGGCACCTGGGTGGCTCAGTTGGTTAAGCATCTGCCTTCGGCTCAGGTCATGATCCCTGGGATCCAGCCCCGCATCGGGCTCCCTGCTCAGTGGGGAGCCTGCTTCTCCCTCTGCCACTGCTCCCCCTGCTTGTGCTCTCTGGCTGCTCTCTCTGTCAAATAAATAAAATAAAATAAAATAAAATAAAATAAAATAAATAAAAAAAAAAAGAATTGGATAATCCCGATTTAGAGTGACCTGAATAAGGATACCTGGAGGGAATGAACTTTGCTTACCAGTGGGACAGTGTTGTATGCTGGTCTCAGCCTATCACTCACTAACCACTAACTGGCTAGCCTAGACTTTGTGGTTCTTATTATGATTGCAAGACGCCCCCAGTGATAACCATTATGAAGTGGAGGGGAGGGAGCTTATTACTTACAAGTCCTGGAGCTACAAGGCACAGCCGAGGGCACAGGCCTGGAGAGGGAGAGAGTCTGCAAGCTTGGGAGGGAGGTGGGGAGAGCCTGGGGTTCTGCTTTCATTGAGGTCAAGGGTGGGCGTGGGCTCTCTATTGGTGAATTTAAAACAGGAGAGCAGGGAATTTAAAGCATGGGAGGAGTGGGGAAAAAACCAAGCAGTTCAAAAGGTCAGTCTTGGAAATCAACCAAGATCTCTAAAGCAAAAGAGCCTGGGGGGAGGAGGTGGCGGCTTGCTCTTTATCTAGCCTGGTAGCTGGCACTGGGTTTATCCCAGATAGCCATCTTTGAAGTGGAAGGCTGAGCAATCAAAGCTTAAATCAGGTACTTGCATTACAAAAATGGAAAAACCATCAGAGTTGACACCACAGACAGTAGATTAGTCCAGGTACAGAAGTAGGGAATGGTTTTAGACTTTGTCTTCTCCAGCCAATTTAATCTCAGTGGTACATTCTTTTCTGCTAAGGAGAAATAATTTACAATCTTTTCTACTTTGATTTTTCCCACCCCCATACCTGTAAATGAATGATTCAGGTCCTTCGGGTTCCTGGTGGCCATCCATTTTATGGAGGTTACAAAGAAATGTGAAAAAATAAAAGGAAAACCCAGAAAGACACATTTAGCACAGCTCAATTAAAAGTCTTATTTAGGGGGTGCCTGGGTGGAACAGTTGGTTAAGCATACAACTTTTGGTTTCCACTCAGGTTGTGATCCCAGGGTCATGATCTCAGTGAGATGGAGCCCCACGTCGATCCCCATATCGAGGCCCGTGCTCAGCATGGAGTCTGCTTGAGTTTCTCTCTCCCTCTCCCTCTGCCCCTCCCGCTCGTGTTCTTTCTCTCTCTAAAATAAATAAATCTTTTTTTAAAAGTCTTATTTAGTAGGAAATAAAGCTATTTAATTAAAACAGCTTCATTAATTATTGAGAAAATGTAAACAACATGGGAAAACATTATATGGATAACTTGGAAGACACTGAGTGACTAGTTATACTTGCTAATGGCAACAAACTTTCTTGTAGTAAAATGTCATCTGGAATGTTATCATTTAAAGCTCAGTAATGATATGAGGAATTTGAGAAACAAGACAGAGGATCATAGGGGAAGGGTGGGGAAAATGAAACAAGATGAAACCAGAGATGGAGACAAACCGTAAGAGACTCTTAATCTCAGGAAACAAACTGAGGATTGCTGGAGGGGAGGGTGGGTGGGAGACACGTGGTGGCTGGGTGATGGACACTGGGGAGGGTATGTGCTATAGTGAGCGCTGTGAATTGTGCAAGACTGATGAATCACAGACCTGTACCCCTGAAACAAATAATACGTTATATGTTAATAAAAAAAGAAATTAAAATAAAATAAAATAAAACTCAGTAATAAAAAAAAAAAACCCAACCCTAATAAGACCTTTAATGTAATACTAGAGTCAGGGGAATAAATGTCACCTGCGTGCAGAAAACAAGATCTTTTCCGGCATCCGTCATTTAATTTGGTTTTGCTTCAGTCCTAGCCCTTAAAAAACGAAAAGCCCCTAATCACAATCTCCAAGTCTACTTAGGAAGCTGCTGTGCTTCAGTAATTTCCTATTCTACAGCAAGTGCTGTTAGTATCTCTGAGATACTCTGAGCCTCCAGAGAAACTTGGGTAGAATTCATTTCCTTAATCAGTTTGCATTCACTTACTACGTGCCAAGCCTTGCAGGTCTCTGAGGGGCTGGCAAAAATGGCAACGGTGAAGAAAAGGTCAAGTGGGACTCAGTTGTCCACACTCTTGACCTTATCTGAGCCTTCCAGACCTGAGACTGAGTTTGAACTTAGTGTTTCTTTTTCTTTTTCTTTTTTTAAGATTTTATTTATTTATTTGACAGAGAGACACAGCGAGAGAGGGAACACAAGCAGGGGGAGTGGGAGAGGGAGAAGCAGGCTCCCCGTGGAGCAGGGAGCCCGATGCGGGGCTGGATCACAGGACCCTGGGATCGTGACCTGAGCTGAAGGCAGACGCTTAATGACTGAGCCACCCAGGCGCCCCAGTGTTTCTTTTTCAAAGCATTTCAAGGCATGTCATGATATTGTCTAGGCATTATCCTGTCTTCCTGGGCATCCCCTGGACACCTTGGAGTATCCTCAACAGCTCCTCCATTTTCATGGTGTCTCCATAGCATACATTTCATGGGTCAGTGCATGTTTTCAACCTTCTTCAGTATTCCATCAGTTCCTGCTCTCTGTCCCCACTGCCAAAGCCTTGCCTCATGCTTTTCCTCTCGCCGGCCTGGACTCTTATTATCTTATCCTTCTAATGGATCTCTCAGCCCCTTGTCCTGGGAAAGCAAAATGTGTGTGTGTGTGTGTGTGTGTGTGTGTGTGTGTGTGGGTGGGTGTGTGTGTGTTTGCTGAAAATATTAATTTTACAACAAATAAATTGGAAGGGAATTGCCATTTCTCACTATTCATTTATTTATTCATTCAACAAATTCAATGCCTCATTCCTGTTCTTGGCACTAGGAAATAATAATGAGTAAGACAAAAATGATCCTTACCATTATAGAGCTTACAGTCCAACTTATACACCTAAATATATAAAACGTAACTCCTTTCTTTCACTGAGAAACCTACAAGTATGTTTGTTGCTACTAGAACAGAACTGTAAAACAAATTTGCCCTAAATCTGCCTGACAGCCCACTAATACTTAATAATTCCCTAGATTACACCTAGACTTAGAGTGTAAATACCTAGGGGTCAACAATGTTAAATAACCTCACAAAATTACTTGAGGTAATTGGAGCTAATAATAATATATTATTTAATAAGTATTTTTGTATTATTGTTTTTAATAAGTATTTTTGTATTATTGTTCTTAATAAGGTAAAGATATCATATGGAGTCGGTGTGAATAGTAAATGTGTGTGTATATATGTATACATAATATCCAGCATGCAGTAGATGCTCAAAAATGTTGAAACAAAAAATGTTTTCACATTTTTTCTTCATTAGGACTCATCGGAAAGCATTAACTATCTCAAATATTGTTTTTCTTTAAAGATTTTATTTATTTGAGAGGGGGAGAATGAGAGAGAGAGAGAGCGCAAGAGGGAAAAGGGTCAGAGGGAGAAGCAGACTCCCCGCTGAGCAGGAAGCCCGTCAAATATTGTTACAAAATACCTCAGAAATGCTATAGTGTTTCATCAAATTATACTCTTTAAAAGGCCAGCCCATAGTACTTTTGATAACTATTTGACACTTTATATTAAAATTATTGCACAATTAATTACCAAGCTTTTGATTAAAAGATCAAATATTTTTTTCACCCTGTCCTATTCTTGATCCATAAGAGTAAAGGCTATCTGAGGAAGCTGTATCCTCTGCACCCCACGCAGTTTACTCTATAGCTTATAATAAAATAAGGAAGCTCACAAGCAATATACATGAGTGCATTTGCCTGAGCTTCAAATGCCTAGAACTAAGGCTGCTGAAAGATATTTCTTATAGGTTTTAGACACAAGGATGAGATTTTAAATCCTCTACTTTTCTATCATAAAGGCAAGTTAGTTCATTACACAGATTTCTCTCGACTTTGCTTCTGCTTCTGCTTCTGCTTCTGGCAAGTTGCCCATATTGGAGAAAGTTCCCAGTAATACCTGCTATACCAAGGTCTGTGTTTGTCTGAGGTTTCATAATCACTTGGCATCCTTTGCTGTCCTGAACTTTCCTCATTCCCCCTAGCAGAGACCTGCTCTCCCATCAAAGATACGGAGTATTTTGACACTCCAGGTTTCACATGTGGTACAGCCTGTCTTCGTTCACGGCAGCACCTTCCCCTAACCCCATTCCCAAATAGTCACGTCATTTGGCAGATGACATTCATCATCTGTGCATCATGTCTTACAAGGTCTGTGGCTGCTAGAGGAGACATCGCTAGAAAAAATCTAACACTTGCGCTGATCTGCAGGCGTCTGTCATGGCCTGGCAGCCATGGCCATGGGCAGGAATCCAAATACAGAACAAGAAGGCAAGTTGCCATTTTAGCAGATGGACATGCAGCAAAATAGCCAAGAGCTTCATAACAAGCACCTTGGACATGGAGGCAGAACAGGACATGCAGCCAATAACATTCAGTTGGCTCTTTATCTGTTGCTTAGAAACCTCAAGTTCAGGAGCAATGTCCTTTCTAATTATGACTTGAGCTGGGGACATTCCCATCATAAGAACTAGGATCTGTGACTGTCATGGATAAGTGTGGGGCAGCAGGAGGCCAGCTGGGTCTTTGAAGCCAGCAGAGCCAGCTATAAAATCCACACTTAGGATAAGAATTGCCTCTCCTGGAGCTAAGTCAGCAAATGCAGTCTGGTTGTCAGAGCTAAGAGGTAAGAAATAAAGATGGATCATTGCGTGCTTGTGTTCTTTTCCTCTGCTTTCACTCTGGGTGAGCAGGAAAATCAAGTGAGGCACAAAATAGTCAAGAATAAACCTTTCCTGTATGGCAGACCAGATTGGGCTGACCTGAGTCAGTCTAGAGAGAATAGAAAAGCAAATGAGAGAGACAAGCAAATGAAAGAGACTGGACTCTGAACCAAGATGTTAAAGAAGCTGTAGAGTATCATGAGGCTTGGACTCAGAAGTCAAATCATCTAATTCCAATCCCAGTACCCCATTTACTTTGTAACTATGGCCAAGTTACTAGAATTCAGAGCTGTTCCTGCCTTTGTTTTAGAGATTGTGGTTAATTTCCATAAATAGCCATTTGGGCCACTTGCCTTTTCTCTTTTCACACTTTAAATTCCCACTCTTGTGTTTTAAACTGACCAATAAAGAGTGAGCCAGTGAAACCCTAGGCTCCCACCTCAACCCCAGTAAAAGTAGAACCCCAGGCCTGAGTTTCTCTCTCTTTCTCCCCCTATTCCTTGCAACCTGGCTGTGTGGCCCCAGAAGTGCATGTAATTTACAGGACTTGTACATAATAAACCTTGAGTTTTCAAAGTTTTCTAATAGGTTTTGCTGAGAGTGTCTTGCAGTCATAATAAGAACCACAGGGGCACCTGCCTGGCTCAGACAGTAGAGCACGAGACTCTTGATCTTGGGGTTGTAAGTTCAAGCCCCATGTTTGGTGTAGAGGTTACTTAAAAATAAAAATAAAAAAATAATCTTTAAAAAAACATAGAACCACAAGGGCAAGTCCAGCTACAACATTGGTTAT
This sequence comes from Callorhinus ursinus, assembly GCF_003265705.2. NCBI lineage: Eukaryota > Metazoa > Chordata > Mammalia > Carnivora > Otariidae > Callorhinus > Callorhinus ursinus. Next base: position 25,946,254 of record NW_027397083.1, on the reverse strand, counting down.
AGATATACTGAGACTAGCACAAAATGCTACTACATCTCACAACGTCCAGTACAACTACCAACAATCCAAGAAATTATCATCTCCCTTATAGATTATTGAAATAGGCTTTTCCCTTCTTTTTCTATCTTTTAAAAAAGCAATAAATATTTTTTTATGTTTCTGTTTTATCTCCTTTATTGGCTTCTTCGCCCTACCTTTCGTATGATTTTCAATCACTGCTCTAGGGGTTACAGTACCCATCTTCAACGGACCATGGCCTATCTTTACATAATATTAGCACTTCGTGTATAGTATAAGAAGCTTAAAACAATAAACCTTCATTTCCTCCCTTATCTCCTTTGTGGTCTTGTTATCATACATTTCACATCTACATAGTTATAAATCTCAGTTTTTTTTTTTGCTTTAAACAGTCAACTATTTTTAAAGAGATTAAAAATTAGAAAAATTGTATTTTATTATTTCCCACATACTTACTATTTTCCATGCTCTTCATTCCTTTATGTAGATTCTTATGTACATTCCTTAAGTAAAATTAGAATAGTCCCCAAAATTATAGAGTTGCAGCCAGAAATAAATGAGACAATGAGTGTAAAGCACTTTGCATACATTTTGCTATATAGTACATGTATATTAAATATTAGCTTCTATTAATTTTTTACAAAGAAATATAGCAGATGTAGAAAAAGAAAATTGTAGCTTGAGAGTGAAAAGGGTTTACTACCAAAGAAAGGGGTATTTACAGTAATCACAAAACTAAAAAGAAGGAAAAGAATAAGCACTGTGTCAAGAGTATTAAGACAGATGTTTAAGTCCTGGGACTTTCCATGTTACTCTAGTCTTGTTTGTGTTAGTCAGTTCTATTTCCAAAGAAATAGAACCAATAGGATAGATGATAGATGATAGATGATAGATAGATAGATAGATAGATAGATAGATAGATAGATAGATAGATGATAGATAAAGAGGAGATTTATTACAGGAATTGGCTCACATGGTTATGGAGGCCAAGAAGCCCCATGATCTGCCATCTGCAAGCTAAAGAACCAGGAAAACAGGTGTTATAATTCAGTCTGAGTCTGGAGCCCTGAGAATCAGGGAATGGATAATGTAAGTCCCAGACTGAGTTCAAAGGCTAGGAACCAGGAGCACGAATATCAGAGGGCAAGAGAAGATGGATGTCTCAACTCAAAAAGAAAGAATTCACCCTTCCTCCACATTATTTGTTCTATACAAGCCCTCAGAGATTAGATGATACACATCTGCCCTGGTGAGGGCAATCTTTACTCAGTCTACTGAATCAAATGCTAATCTCTTCCAGAAACACTCTCACAGACACTCAGAACTAAAGTTTTACAGCTACCTGGGCATCCTTTAGCCCAACCAAGTAACACATAAAATTAACCACCCCAATATTATTAATGGAAGTCTTACAGCCATAAATAAAAAGAGCAGAAATATCTACTCCAGATGTCATTGATTATCATCAAATTTGTATCAAATAAAGATGAAAATAATGCAGAAAGAGGTACATTGGTTAAGCATGAACCCCTGGACATGCAAAGAAAGAGGCAGGGATAGAATTTCAGATACTTGACCCTCTGCCCAGTTCTCTCTGCCCAGTCTCAGAGCTGTTACAGCCCTTCCAAAGTTCGGATCAATGACGGCACTTTACATTCTGGTCACGAGAATACCCCTCTCTGCACATGTTTGATGCTTTGCTGCTGGCTGACGAGCCCAAAGCTACACTGTGCAAAAAACACATATCTCCCTTGAGGTCAATGATATTGACATTTTCTGCTTGATTTGGAGGTGCTTTATCTACAAGCACGGGAAATCTGATTTAGTCTCATTCTCCATATCACTGATGATTCTGACTTTGGCAGGAACATGTGTCATGCCGGAGAAACAAAGTGAGGAAGAAGAACTAGATTCTGAGATATGGATATGATATATGATGAAGGATCCTATAGTTCAGCTCTTGGTTTGTTTGTTTGTTTGTTTGTTTTTCACCTCGAATGAGGTTACCTTCAAAGAAACTTGGAAATAAATTAAAAACCACCATAGATCAAATGCCATCCAAACAGGTCTTTATCACTATCTTCTCTGGCTTACTAAATAGTTTGTTCAACCAACTGTGCACACTTAGTCACAAAATCCCCTTTGTATTTGGTGACATAGGATGAAGGAGGGTGTAGGGGGAGAAAAACAACAAAATATGTATTAATGAGAAAATTCAGAGTATTTTTTAAAACAAGGTGAAAAACTAATTGAGAGATATGGAAATAGCCATTGCTTTTTCTTACAGGGGGCTCTGGGTCTTAGGGGTTTCCGATCATAGTTCATGGAACATCATAAATGTGACAGAGCTTCAAAACCAGATTTGGAAAGAAACACACAAACAGAGCTTCAGGCTGTACCCTTCCTCCCATTTGTAGTGCGAGCTATTTTGGTGTTGTAGTCTTTCTTCATTTTTCTGGTAATAGAAGACTGTTTTTCTATCAGAAATCAATATTTCCCCATTCTATATAGACCAGGTGGACCTGTCAATTATAGCTGTGAGCAGGTGATTAAGACCAGCCAATCAGAGAACTCTATCTCCTTGATTCCAGTGATTGGGTTAAGAATGGGCACATAACCCAAGGAGGTATAAGCCTTCCAGATAATTGATGTTTGGAGAGTAAGAGTAGGAAAAAAAAAGAGTCCTTCTTTTTTTTTTTTTGAATAATAAACTATCAGCACATAAGCCTGGTCATCTCTCCCACCACAGAAAGTCTGAGAATTGAACTTACATGCAGAAGGAAGAAGAACTGAAAGATGAAGATGGAGGAGACAGACAACAAAGAAAACTCTAACAATATCTTCTGTGTTGAGACCCCTGGGTGGCTCAGTTGGTTGAACATCCTACTCTTGATTTCAGCTCAGGTCATGGTCATGAGATAGAGCCCCGCGTTGGGTTCCCACGCAGCAGGGTGTCTGCTGGGGATACACTTTTCCTCTCCCTCTGCCCTTCCCCCCATTTACTCTCTCTCCCCCTCCCTCTCTATTTCTCTTAAATAAATATATAAATCTTAAAAAACATCTTTTGTGTCATTGAATTTTGATATCCAGAATCAAGCTGCTTCCAGATATGTAAGCCAATAATATTCTTCTTTTAGCTTCAGGAGTTTATTTCTGTGGCTTTTGGCTAAAAGAGAACTAATATGGTATATATTGGAGGCTTTCATGATCATAATCTCTAGGACCTTGTTTGTCCAGTGTAAAATAAATATAAACCAATTTGCTTCTGATACTAGGGGACATGATTTAGACAAAACCACCTAAGAGTATGAGATGGAGGACATCTTTAAACCATCTTTAAACCCAGTTTCATTGTCTTTAAAAGAACACTGAAGAACCAAATCCAGGAGACACAGCAGAGACATAGCAATGAACATTGACCCTCTTACTGCTTATGGAGTAACTATCCTCTCTCTCCACACTTATGACCAGTTTTTGTTAAAGTAGATAAAAGGTTATTTCATCAAATGCCTTTGTTCTATGTAAGCAATGGTCATGGCAGGATTATTTTGCTATAGAAATGAAGCAGAGTAATTTTTTGAAATATTAAACAATGGTTTTCCCAAGATATTTCTCATTATCTAACCCCTTCTCCTAATTAAAGCAAATGGACATCTTGTCTTTACTATTATAGGAATGAGATAACCCAGCAAAATGCTGAGTTCAGTTTGTAGTGTTCAAGCTGTAACACTCTAGAAAGAAGAAAATCAGAGGGAATTGGAAGGAACTGAGAAGTGGAAGAGATTCCTGAGAAAGGGGCCCCCCGAAACACTAAAGAACGAGTGCTGTGTGATACATGCTTGATACAGCCCCCTGCCCCACCCTACCCACCCAGTTTCCAAGTTTCAGAGTAGGCAGGGAGAGCAGTCAACGGGCTTCCATGCTCCAGGAGGGGCTCTGAGGCAGTAGAGAGTCAGACCTGGAGCAAAGAAGAACACAGTAACAATCTGCAGGACTGATGACCCAGAACCAGACCAGACGACTGACATCACAGAAGCTGTCTGCATGGATGGATGACAGTCAGAAACAAGACATTGCTGTGCCCTACAACATGAGCTACAGAATTTAGCCACTATCCTGGGGGAAAGGGGCAGGACCTTGAATTGATTGAGATTTTAGTTCCTGTCATCGGGGGAATGAGGTCTTGAAACAGAATTATACTGAGTTATAGAAAAACAAAGGTTATGTTTCTGAAGAACTAAAGTTTGTGTGTAGGCAAAGATTCCTACTCACTCCTGAAATGTTAAAAATACTTTCTCAGGGTAATGGAACCAACAAAAACTTTTGAATCATTTATTCAATATTTACATTTGACATTTATGGATCACTAAACTTAAGGTTTTGTGTTAAATAAAAAAATTGTTGCAAACAGCACCTAAGTCTGCATCAGCTGTGGCCTCCACACCCCTGCATTTCTTGGACTTGTGCCTGGGGATATTTCCTCTTCTATTTATCCAAGAATCCTCTACTCGAAGCAAGCATAACATAAAAGTGTACTGTTAACCAGAAGGAAGGCTAAAATACCACTTGGTATTCCCACCATACGACTGTCAACTCCAAACCTACCCACATCTTCCAACAGAGTGTGGACAGAACCCATCTGTATGGGAAGCAAGGCATGGAGAAGTAGAGGAAAGCAACTCCCTGTGCTCCAGGTTAGCATTGTCTACTGCAAAGAAAAGGCATCTTTGTTTTATCCAACTATGATGACACATTTTCCTTTGCTTCATTTTAAGAACACAAACTAGGGACATCTTGGTGGCTCGTTGGTTAAGCGTCTGCTTTTGGCTCAGGTCATGATCCTGGGGTGTTTGGATCCAGCCCTGCATCAGGCTCTCTGCTCAATGAGGAGTCTGCTTCTCCCTCTGCCCCTCTCCCACTTGTGCTCTCTCTCGCTCTCTCTCTCTCGCTCAACTCTCTCTAAAATCTTTAAAAAAAAACGCAAAATATACATCAGGAGACGTGTTAGCTGCTTTATGTGTGTCATGTCATTTAATCCTCACATTGGCACCGTCTGGTAGATTTTATTCCCATTTTCATATGAGGAGAGAGAAGCTCAGAGAGGTTTAGTGACTGATCAGGTCATACAATTAATAAGAAGAAAATTGTTACAAGGTTAAAATTGTGGCTTGATGGCTTCATATTAGCCGAAAACTTCATTAAGTGCTGTGTGATTTCTGTGAGCAATGCTCACCCTTGCTGTTCTTTGGTGAAGAATCCCCAGTCCCTACATATTCATACAGCTGGCTTTTCTCATCTTCAGGTCTAAGCTAAGCTAAGTTACTTCCTAAGAAAGACTGACCCTATGACATTATCTAAAGCGAAAAAGTAGCCCTCAGTCCCCAGCCTCTATGACATTGTTGCCCATGTTTAGCACTTCCTGAGATGATCTTTTCCATCTACTTCCATCTCCTCCAGGTTTCTGACTTCCATTCTTGTGTCTCTACCCTGATATCACAGTAGCCAGAATGATCCTTTGAAAATGTAAGGCAATGATTAAATTCCTCCAATCAAGCTCCTCAGAGTCTTCCTACATCACACAGAGTAAAACTCCAAGCCCTTATTTGGTGTGATCTCTGAGCGCCTTTCTCCCCACTCTCCCCAACTCACTCAGCCTCAGTCACTGCTTCTTGAACAGACTTCAGGGTCTAAGCCCCTACAATTTTTCTACTCGGGACAGTATTTGCCCAGGTGTCCTCACTCCTCACTCTCTCATTTCCCTCAAGTCACTGTTCATTATACCTGGTTGCCTAAAATAATAAAAAGTAACATAATAAGTCTTCACTTTTAGCCACAGTCTCTTTATAGGCATCCTTGTAAGACTAATTACTTGTTTGATTCTACCGACCTTGAAGGACACAGGCATTTAAAGGAAGAAGTAAGAATTTACTCATCTTGCTATTTCTAGGGGAAAAAAAAGATTTAATCTATCCCCTACTGGTCAAAGATTTAAATAATCTCATTTGGCTTTTTTACCATTCTACTTACCTTTCATTTCTGTAAGCTACTGTCATTTATTTCCTTCCTCTTTTATTCAGTGTATATTTTTGAGTACCTACGAAGTATTCAGCAATGGCTACAAAAATGAGCAAGACCCGGTTTCTGTCCTCAAAGACCTCAAAAATCCAGAGAGATACATTCCTCTAAACTATTAAGAGGGACACTGTGACCTGTGCCATCTGACGTTTCCAGGGGGGGCATTCTGCATAAAACTATTCCAAAAACTCATTCTCAGACTTACAAAGTAAAAAGCTTTCTGGAATCTCACTTTTAGGGGACCAGTGTAATAAAAGACATGCTACACTAAGGAGATTTAGTATTCATACGGTAACACAACCAACAGGATTTCTCTCCTTGGTGAGTCACAGAAACTCTAGTAGGTGAGGTGTCATACAAAGAAAATGCTATTTGTGGTAAATAAGGAGATCATGGGGAATAGCTTTCAAAGCTGTGACTCCCCCAAAGAAGGTGAATGGATGCCTTTGTTTGAGGTTAAGATGAATATTTAGATAGGGAAACCTTGTCATTGGTATGTTGAGCCCTGAGGCTCCTCCTTGGGTGGAGATTTTTGTATTCTAACAAGGTAAAGGTAATTGCCAGTCACCCCAGGGGTTGCTCCATGGTCCATCTGCACAGGTATCATCAGTCAGGGGTTTAGCTCAAAGGGTCTGCGTGGTCTGGGCTGGCTGGAGATCTTGTCAGGGCCATTGCTGTCACCTGAAGGGTGGTTTCAGGTTTCTTTTGCCTGAGTGAAGAGGTAAGCTGGAAGAAGAGTTAAAGGAGAATCCTAAGTAAAGGTTAGTGAATACAAGCAGGTGGGCAGTAAAGGTCAGGTCTTGGGGTCTAGCTGGTGACAATACCTAATAGCACGCTCATCTTTACATAGGTACATTTCTCAATAGATTTGACTATGGCACCATACGTTTCTGATTTCAGTGTTCAGTATTAACCCAACCTGCTGCATAATTGATACCTTTGATAAAACCGAAGGAAAACAGAAGAGGGGCAAGAGCCAAATTTGGGATCTTTTTGTTTGTGATACTATGTAGCTAAATGGTAATTCTCTTTTTATTCTCTTCCTGGGTAGGAAGAATTAAGAGAAAGTAGAAGAAGAAATTAAGTATGGATCACAGGAATCATTGACATATTTTCTTTCAATTGAAATTGATTTGTGACCAAATGATTGCTTTTAATGTCGGTGAGAAAGGACTGCAGGTCCTGAGTTCATTCAGAAACGCAGTTTCTGGGTTATGGATACACAAAGGAGGCAACATTTGGTTTTACTGGGATAGAGAAGGCAGTACTATAGAGTCTAGAATTATGAAAGTTCTGAAATATGGTTTCACTGTGTTATAATTTCTGGGTGACAGGTGACTTTAAAATACTTCCATACAAATAATAGTATATTGTGTGGATATGTATTTATGGGTGTGTGCACTGTGAATGTTTATGAGTGTGAATTAACTTTAACTTGCTTTCTAGGGACAGCTAGTTAGTACTTGAAGTACTGCAATCAAAAATCCACATTCCAAAGTGACTATGCCAGCATTTCAAATATTTATTCTAAATATATTCTAATAATACAGGTGTTAATTTACAAAAGGAATATTAATTTTCCCCCACTGGTAAAAATAAGTGGCATTCACACCTCTTGTTGACTAGAAATATTTCCCAAATTCTAATTCCTTTTCATGAACCAGAAATAAAAACCTACCAAGCGCTCTTGCTTCATGCTTTCAAAGCATCCCTTCTGGTCTAGAACTTGTTTGGGACCTGGGCCTCCCTGGCCTAATGAATATTCCTATGCCTTAACCAATTAGAAGGTTGCTGATGCAGAGTCCATTTCAGAAAGAATCATTCGAGCATGGTACAGCACAGGAGGTCATAGTGTGTCACATTACAAGAATGATAGTCTTTGTGTCCGCTCAGCAGTGAATATACAAGCAGTGAAAACATTTGGTAAGAGGCTTACATTCTTGTAACATCTCACTAACAGTGAGGTTGTGAGCAAGAAAGTATATAATACCTCCTGCCTCTAACCTCGGGGCCTCTCAGGGCAGATTGCCTTACTGATTTAGTTAGTTCCCAACAAGCCTCCATAAGGGATCACTGTCTTTAATCTACTCTGAATATTAACTGTGGGACAGAGGAACTGCAACAAACAAGCCCTTCATGTGCAAAATGTTTTACAGTTTTAGGAATCATTTTAAACCCACACAACCCCCTGAGACAGCTCTGAGGGACCATCTTCCTTGAAGAGTCTGGGGTACAGTGGACGTACCATAATCTAGATTAGACATATCTCAATTATTATGCAAGAAAACCTAGTGTAGAAAGCTTGTGATTGGCACTGTAAGAAATGAGTGTACCAAGAGATACACTTTTAAGGGTCTGTTAAAATAAGCTCAGAGCAACCCACTGTTATTTAAATAGATAATCTCAAAAAAGCACATTTTTGGTTTAAAGTTTCTATAGAACAAACACTGTCTATATGTTGTCCCAGTTTCATAGGCTCTATTAGTGGAGCTTAATAGAACAAATGAATAAATAGAATGGTATTTCGAAGCACCTTAAATCTTCATAAAGTTTACCTGCTTCTAAAATGACATAATTAGAGGAGCTAAGGGCAGGCAGAAAGACAATGAGATTGCTCCCTTAAGGTAATTGGTGTGTGATTATTACTTCGTAGGAAATTGTGTGTTGCATAATTTTCTTATTGTTCATCGCTGCCACTTCATTTTAATCTGAAAAAAGTTGAGCGAATTAAAAAATATAAACAATACATTCCTAAAATGCCAAATTATCCTAATGGCAGTAAACATCTTTAGAGGTTTTGATAATCAGCAAAATATATTTTGAGCTTTGAAGGTGGGGGGTTCCATTGAGCATCATCTCTATTGCGGGATTTAAGTTAAACTGAGTGTGTGGACCCAGAACAAACATCTTAAATAAAAGCACATTGCACAGATGAAGAGCACAATTGGTAGTTAGCTGGTAGGTACAGTCAGTATGGAATGGCCAATGGAAGAACTCCATTCTGGGAACTGATGGATTGTATTTATCTACAATGCTCAAATCAACTACATAATCACTAAATCTCAACTTTACTGGAAAGCAGTGTATTAGGGTTCTCCAGAAAAATAGAACCAGTAGGATGTATATAAATATATGTAAGAGGAAATTTGCTACATGAATTGGCTTACGCAACTGAAGGGGCCGAGAAGTCCCACAATCTGTCAGCTGCATGCTTAACCAGGAAAGCCAGTGGTATAATTCAGCATGAGTCTGAAGGCCTGAGACCCAAGAGCACAGATGTCCAAGGACAGGAAAAGATGGATGTCTCAGCATAAAGACAAAATTCTCCCTTCCTTCCTTGGCTTTTTTGTTCCTCAGGCCCCTCAATGATTTGGATGCTGCCCACCACATTGATGAGGTGATCTGCTTTACTTAGTCTACTAATTCAAATGCGAATCTCTTCTGGAAACACCCTCATAGACTCACACAGAAATAATGCTTTCCCAGCCATCTGGGCATCCTTTAGCCCAGTCATAATGACACGTAATATTAACCATCACCGACAGTGTAAAGCATAGAATTGATGCCATTCTCCCCATAATTTAAATTTGAAAGAGAAACACAAGCACACATTTGAGCCTAAAATAATCAGAGGTATAGGTTCTAAATATTTTGAATAAATTAAAATAAATTCTTTCTTTCACAGGCAATCAGAATAGCTTTTGTGATTATTCTGGTACAGTGACTTATTTAGACATTCAAAACAGCCATGCCTCCATTCATATGTAGACAGAGTTCCTTGATTCTATTATCTTTCAGATCTGGAACAATTGCTCTTAATCTTAAAAATTCAGTTTCAGTAGTTATAGGATGTTGAGATTTTTCCCTCTGTCCATGTTAACTTTGTTTTTAAATAAATTGTATCTTGTGATTAAAGGTGGGCAACGAAAAGAGCTCACTGATGCTTTTGTTATGTTGGTTTTGATTGTTGTTACTGTTGCTGTGGACAGAAATAGGGCCAAACTGGGAGTTGATTTAGTGTTTTATGTAGGCTCTCACACAGATATTGGTAGTGTCTAGAATATCAAGTGTCTCATTTACATGGCCTCTCACAACCCACCCACTCTCTACCCACTTCAGGGAAAAGCAAACCCCTTCTTTGAACTGTAGCAGCAGAACTACCATGATTCTACATGGCTGGATCTCTGCTTCAACTTCTTGCTCCAGGGGAAGTAGTGAGACACATGTTGAGCCAATCCGAGCCCTCACCTGGGATTTTTGGTATTCAGAAAGAGTGGTAGCTGCTGGTGGCAGAAGCTTAAAAATGTGAAACTCAGAAACTGTTGATGGTCATGTCAATTATCATCCGGTAAAACTCCACCTACAGTAGAAGAAAATGGAGCTAACCCTGTGGAGGAAAAAAGAGGAGAGATAATCTCGAAAGTCATTGAGACTCAGCTCTATTCCTTCCCCAGATTTGTGTTGAAGCATTGTTTTTTTTTTGATTCTTCAAGCCAATAAATTTCCCACTTCAGCCCAACCTTGAGATTAGCTTGCTAATTTGCAACTAAGCTAATACAAATTGACATATAATATCTGATTTTTTTAATCAATACCAGCATAAACCAAAGATAGCACATTTATTACCACATGGAAAGAAATCTCCTAAATCACATTTCAATTCTACTCTAAAGCTTGAAAATAAACAAGATGAATCTTATTACATACCTCCCCCACCAAAAAAATTGGCTGTTTAGTACTCCGTATCTGATTGAGTTAACCGAAAGTCTAAGTATGTAATAGGATTTTCAAAATGCGATTAGTTTGGATTTCATTCCAAAGTGTTTTAAATCTGTACAGGTTTAAAATCTTCAGTGTCAAGGGGGCACCTGGGTGGCTCAGTTGGTTGAGCACCTGACTCTTGGATTCAGCTCAGGTCATGGTCTCATGGGTTCTGGGACTGGGCCGTGCATCAGGCTCCATGCTCCGTGGGGAGTCTACTTGGGGATTCTCTCCCTCTGCCCCTTCTCCCACTCACACGCTTGTGTGGGCACGCTTTCTCTCTGAAATGGATAAATACATCTTTTTTAGAAATCTTTAATATCAAGTTTATTTTCACCTCAGGGCATTTTCACAAGGTGTTTCCTCTCCCTGGAATACTCTTGCCCACATACTTTCACAGCTCATTCTTCCTCATTAAAGTCTTAATAAAATATCACTATCTTTGAGAGACTTTCTCTTACCATCTCTGCACAAAGTAGATTCTTCCCATCTCTAGTTAAATTCTATTATGTTATCCTGTTTTGTTTTCATTATAGCCTTTCTGAAATTCTGTTTCTTGTTTCTTTTATCTTTAATTAGAATATAAATTCCATGAGTAAAGAAACACATCTATCTTGTTTATAAAGCACCCAGAGCAGTGCCTGGCACTGTAGTCATTCAATAAATGTAGATGGCAGGAAGGAAGGAAGGAAGGAAGGAAGGAAGGAAGGAAGGAAGGAAGG
>NW_027397083.1:25917393-25934668 GCF_003265705.2 Callorhinus ursinus | reverse complement strand
GGAAGGAAGGAAGGAAGGAAGGAAGGAAGGAAGGAAGGAAGGAAGGATGGTTCTGAATGCTTTTTTCCTAAGTACTTGGCCAGTTGAAATCAGAGCATCACAAAATTAAACTCAGTTGATGAGTTTTTGTTGATTGGTTCATTTGTTCTTATTTTTGCTAAACAGAAATGACTTCAATATTGGGAATGTATCTGGGAATATTATCCAGGATTATCAGCTGGCTATCAGCAAGCATCTGAGGAACAACACCTTTTGGAATACCACATTTTCAGTGTATGGATTTCCATCTTAAAATTCCAAAAGCTTCATTTTCTTATTTATCCTAATGTGATCCAATTTTCAGTGGTAACAGAACATTAAATTAATCACACAAAACCATTCTAGCAACCGAAATGCTGCTACATTGCCTAATAATAGAGGAACATAGTGTTTGTATTCCATCCCCAAATCCCATCCTCCCTGCACTCCATACCTAACCTCATGTCCTACCAGTATATTAGTGTAAGCCAAATGATTAATCAAACCATTTCTTGATACGAAATCCAAAGGAGAGAAACATGTTGCTTGTAGGAAGCAACTGAGACCTCAGCAAATGCATTATATCGAACTTATCTATAACCAAGAATAGTTCGCCAGAGATACACTAGCTTAGGTCCTTCTGATCCAGTATCTTCCTTTCCTGGGAAATATTGAATACATGCTTTCAAACTCTTTTCTCTATGTAAGGCAATGTCTCTTAATGTAATACATTTTTTGCCCTTTTGTGTTTTCATATTACATCCCTATTTGCCACAAGCTCTGTCTCTTAGAGTTTAATTAACTTAACTAATTCCCACGGTACAGAGCACCCCATAATTTCAGCCTACACAAACTAATTTTAATATTCACCTTTTCAAAAAGCCTAATGAAGTACTTATGATCTTAGATATAAAGGGATGCAAGCAAAAAACCTAAAGCCAAAATTCCAACACTTAAAAGATTCGTAACTGTATAAGTAACTTTCCAGTTAGTGAGAAGAGGGTAATCACAGAGTTTTAGAACTTAGAAATCACTGAACCAAGCTTTCAGTTGTGTATATGTATGTGTGTTTGCAAAATGCTTCCTTGAAAGGGAGATTTATTATGGGAATATAATGTGTAAAACAAATGAAAATGGCTCAGAGGTAACAGTGCAAATATAGAGTAAGAATGTTCAAAAATTTGTCCTTTCATAAAAGCAATAAAATAAATGGCAAAAATCATCAGAACCAACTTTTGAAGAGTGCTGAAAATTAACTGAAGGCTTATAGCAACCCAGAAAACATTTATTCAAGAAAGACAACTGAATCCACAATTGGGTTTCTGTCATTGCATTATAAAGGGCCCTGAATTCATAAGTTGCCTGAATATAAAGGGTCATATATACTCTGATGAAACTTTCAAAGACCTATTACAGTAAAGAAAACAAAGTATAACCAACAAGCCTCATCAAGGTAGGATCTAGGGAGGAAGCATACTTGAGCCAGGGCTTGAACATTGTATAAGGTGGGGCCTTGTGTATCTTTGTAAAGAGCTTATACTTAATTCAATAGAAATTTATATTTAAAAAACATAAGTGATATTAAGGGAAAGGGAAAAGAGAGGTCCAGCCCTGATATTCTCTGTACACTCATTGCTCTATTGTTTATTTCCCAATAAAAAGGTTGTTGGTATTTTATATGGTTCTTCCCAAGTCTCCATGGGCCTAAGAACTGATCTTTAACTTCTCCCTGTCAAAAGTTTTCTCCTACTCAGTTCTTCAAGGTTGATCAGATTCTAGGGAACTAACTGATGCTAATCAAACTCACTAGAGATTGATTAGTAACTTGAAAACTAATTTCTTGATTTATAATTAGAAACATTATTGCTTCATGGACCTTAATTTTCAAGTCAAGTGTATAGTGCATTCTTTTTCTAGCAGGCAAGTTTTCTTGGGAACTGAATTAATAGGAGAAAGTTGCTTGGTAAGTGTAGAGAGGGAAGAAAGGAAATATTATGATCCTGATGAATTTATAATTAATTGCTTTCTCTTCTCTGTGTGTATAGCACTTGACTTATTTGTTCATTCCACAAACATTTACTCAGCATCTAGAAGTTGCTGAATAATTAGTTGCTTAGTCATGTTAAAATATATGAAACCTGGCCTCTGCCATCAGTAGGAGGACAAATGTGGAACCAGCATTAATCAAGATCTTAGGATGTGCCAGGCCCTATACTAGGTGATTTATATCCATATCTCATTGAATTTCCATAACAAACTCTATAAGAAATTTGGATTTTATTTTGCCCTTTGAAAATGAGAGTATTTTTTAAAGGGAAAAATGCAATTTAAGCAACTTACCCCAGATCACAGAAGTAAGTGGTTTCATGATTATAAACATTTGTCAAAACTCATTAAATCATGCACTTAATTGGGACTTATATAGTATGTAAGTTATACTTTAATGCTACTGATTAAAAGAAACCATGCCAGAAGGCCAGAGGATTTCTGAAGCCAGATTTCTGAAAAAGGCTCTTAATTGCTATGAGTTCCCAAACCCCCAAACAAGGAAAGAAAATAGAACAGTACCTACTTCACTTTTCCCAAAGGCAAGGTCTTTTACCAAGGTAACTAATGCATTGGGAGAAAGGAAATAATCAGAATTTTTAGGGGTTACTGGACTGGGGCTCTGAACTGACATTAATTTAAGAAGACCCCACATGTCTCTTGTGATCCATTAGTCAGAGTAGGGTTTATAGAATTCAGGTGATCAGTGGAGTTTTAGCTTAGGTTTATCTCGCAGGGGTCTGGTGAATTACTATGATGGTTCATTTTATGTGTCAACCTGGCTGGGCCACATTGCCCAGCCCATGTTGACACATGGTCAACATTATTCTAGATGTTTCTGTGAAGGTGTTTTTGGTTGAGACTGACATTTAAATCCATGGACATCGAGTAAGGCAAAGTACCCTCCACAGTATGGGTGGGCTTCTGAGCAAGAGGGAATTTTACCAGTAGAATGCCTTCAGAGTTCATCTGCAATATCAGCTCTTCCTGGTTTGCCTGTAGACTGCCTTTGGACTTGAACACAACTCTTACCTAAGTCCTCAGGCTGCCAGCCTCCCCTGTCATGTTTTGGACTCACTAAGTCTCCATAATCACACAAGCCAATTCTTAAAAAAATATATCTATCTATATATTTATCTATATCTATCTACATCTATATATCTATATATATAGATATCCTATATATATCTCCTATTGTTTCTGTTTCTTTGGATAACCATAATACAGTCCCCAAACCCACCCATCCCAATCCATCTTGTTTTGGAATACATAATTGAAATAGCAACTGACAGAATCCCCACATTAATTCCCTGATCTATGGAGTTCATGCTGTTACAGTAGGAAAGGCCAAGTGAAAGCCACTAGAACTGCCTGCACCTATGAAAATAGTAAACCCAAAGCAATACCACATGACTCGGGGAATTGCAGAGATTAGTGCTATCATCCTATTGGTTCTGTTTTTCTGGGAACTGTAATACAGTCTGACTCACACCTGAGAACATAAAACAGACTATATTAGCAGGATAAAATTGGTTTGACCTGCATTTCCAATTTGTTGGGACAAGGAATGAATGTTTTCCATGGGTCAGATGTGTACCACTGAGGTCATCTTGGTCTTAATGAATAGGGCTACATAAGGACAGAGGCATCACAGCAGCAAGAAGCTAGAGTGGACAATGGATTGTTAAGAGTTTGAGAAGGACCCAACAGTATCCAACCAGAAAACTGATACATCTGCCCAGGTCAAAGGAACCATTGGAGAAAAGTCCCTAGTATGGGAAACTTCCAATATACCTAAGAAAGTACATTACCTAATCCAATCCATAAATATCTGTGGAGTTCCTAGACAGAGTTAAGTAGTTTTAGGTGCTACAGATACATGGCACACAAGACAAACATAAATCATTGCCCTCATAGAACTTTTGTGCTTGGGGGGTGGGTGGAGGGTGGGGGTGGGGGTGGGGGAGACACAGTTGATAAATAAAAATATAAAAGTAATAACCAAGGGGATCAGGAATGCTGGGGCCGACAGGGTAGACATCATTGAGAAGGTAATAATCTGAGCAAAGATGTGAAGGAAGTGATGAAGTAAGTCACAGAGACATGAACTAGGAAGAGACAGAGCATTCTGAGTAGAGGAAACAGTCAGTACAAAGACCCAAAATATGGAAATTTTTTTAGCATGTTAAGGATTAAGGAAAAGGTCAAGGTGTCTGTTGCTAAGTTAGTGGGGAAAACTAATCATAGATGAAAGCAAAGAGATAATGGGGTCCAGATTATGTTCACCCTTATAAACCATTGTAATAACTTTGGCTTTTGCTGTTGAGTAAAACAGAGATTTGTTTCAGGGTTAACCTGGAGTCACAGTGGCTATTCATTAAGAACAAAGGGGTAAGGGTGGAGGCAAGGAGACTAGGTAGGAGGCAATAATCTAGGTGAGAGAAGGTGATGGCTTGGACTCCATTAGAAACAGTAAGAGTAGATAATTCTGGATGTTCACTGAAAGTAGCAACCAATAAGATTTTCTGACAAGTCAGATATATGTAAAGAAGAAAGAATCAAGGGCGCCTGGGTGGCTCAGTTGGTTAAGCGACTGCCTTCGGCTCAGGTCATGATCCTGGAGTCCCGGGATCAAGTCCCGCATCGGGCTCCCTGCTCAGCGGGGAGTCTGCTTCTCCCTCTGACCCTCCCCCCTGTCATGTGCTCTCTCTCTCTCTCTCATTCTCTCTCTCAAATAAATAAATAAAATCTTAAAAAAAAAAAAAGAAGAAAGAATCAAGAATTACTCCACAGATTTTGGCCTTAACAATTGGAAGGATGTTTTCTTGAGATGGGGTAGACTGCAAATGGAAGAAGTTTTTGCAGGAGAGGGTTTTTTGTTTTGTTCTGTTTTGGGGTTTTTTTTAGAGAGAGAAAGAGAGGCTCCGTGCTCAGAGCACAGCCGGACACGGAGTTTGATCTCACGAGCCTGAGATCATGACCTGAGCTGAAATCAAGAGTCAGAGGTTTAACAGACTGAGCAACTCATGTGCCCCTGCAGGGAAGAGTTTAGTTCAGATTTGATGTCTTAAATTTAAGATGAGTATCAGAAATCCAAATGAGCATGCTGAATAGGCAACTGGAAATATAAATCTACAGATTAAGAGAGAAAGCCAAGCTAGTCATACAAATTTAGGATTCATCATTATAAATGTAATTTCACATGAAGATATCATACAGTTTAAAACTGCCTTGTGAAAAAAATAAATAAATAAAATAAAACTGCCTTGTGCCCCTAACCCTTCCCGCTGTTGTGTGAAAGACAAAAGAGGTGAGTTGAATAAAGGAGCAAAAACTAACTACACCCCCATTCTTGAAGACTACTACTGTCTTTACTTTGGGGTCATGGGCAGGTGTGGGTGAGTCTGCCCTTTGAATGAAGACTGAAATGTTTAATATCTTGGATTGGGCCATCTATCTCTGAGTTAAAGCTGCATTTGCAACTTTAGGGAGTCATAAATCTATTTATTATCTGAGTATACTGAATTAAGTCATGGGAAATGTTCAAGTTTTAATCCAAGGTCATGGAAATATTTCCCCTAGTTAATACAGTTGGAAAGGGCATTTAGAGAAAAAAAGCAAAATTGCTCATCACTATTACAGCATAACAATTACAATAATAATTAGTTTATGCATTATAATCTTTTTCACATATCCACTTAAGTTAATCCTTTTCTCAATAACCACATAAAGAAAGGTGTCTATTGGTGTTTAGATGAAAAAAGCTTCCAATTATGAAGGAGTTTGCTAAAGGATGAAGGTTTCATGAGTGTGTGAATGGGTGAAGCTTAAGATTTCTGTGATGTTCCCAGTTCAACACTGAACACATTCTGATAACCAATTGCTCTCTATTGATATTTCCATTTTTACTGCAACCACAGAAATACATGCCCTTGATTAGGTGCTTGGAAAAATAGATCCGGTGATAAGGCAAGCTGCTTACAAAGGTATTTGACTAGCTTAGACCCTTATTTTATGCAGACACAGCTCATCAGCTCAGTTGATAAGCTATGGCACTAAGTTGTGGGTTGAAATGTCGTGATGGTATACAACATCTTACTTGATGACTCAAAAAGCTCCCTGGCTTAATTTACTTCAATTTCCCCCTCTTTATAGCATAGTTCTCTTCTGAAAAGACCATCAGACTTTTACGACTGTATTAGAGGTGGAAATTAAAACCTTGCCTTTACAAAGCACAGAGAGAAAGCATCAGGTGTCAAGATCTAAAAGGGGCTGTCAGGATGTTCTTGCATTGACTGGTGTTCTGGCTGCTTGAAGTAGCCTAAAAATATTCACCAGCATGCAAGCCCAAGGACCCAGACACCCAGAAGAGGATGAAGCAGAGCCAGAGGCCAGCTATTTGTTATTTAAATAGAACATTAACGTAATAGAAGGTATTTGCCTGTTTCAGCAAGACTACTATCCTAAGCTTTGCAGAGTAATACCTTGCCTTTAATAGCACCGCCCAGGAGTATTTACAGGGCCGCCCCCACAATATGTTTAACGTAGTAACGGAGGGCAGTTCAAGCCAGAATTTCCCAGCCTACCTTACCATTTTAGCAAGTTTGCAAAGGTGTGACCTGGAATGTTAAATATCAGGCACTCTACCGTAACACTGAGTTCAAAAACAGACTGAGACTGCAGGAGTGATGCACTCACCCAGGATATTGTCAGCTTGCAGGACAAAAGTTCCCAGGGTCCAGCCAGGATTTAGTTATTCAGTCTCATGTCTCCTTGCTCTCTGATTACAGAAAATAAGGCAAAGCCCTGCCTTCAAGGATACTCTAAATTTCTGCTTATGTTCAATCAAAGGTAAATGTGTGCAAACGTATGGAAGACTCAGACAAGAAATCAGCCAAATTAAAACTGTCTTTGTGTTCACTTGGTCCATGAGAATTGCTCCTACTCTTTTCTCTCTTTATACAATGTTTGTTTCTTTATATTAGCACATTTTCCTTAGAAAACATAAGCATTTATAAAGAAAAAAATGAAAGTTTCCTATAAGGCCTCCAATCCAAGAAAACCGCTATTAGTGTTTTAGTGTTTTTCCTAGTATTTAATTATTTACTATAAATAAAAACATATAGTGTGTGTGTCTCATATAAATAAGAACATAGAGTGAGAACATACATACAACACATGGTAAAACTATGATAGCACTGTGGATTTTTTCTACGAATTTCTCCCCATTAAATACAAAACATTAAATTACATCCTATGCATATATTATACTTTGTCCAACCAATATTGAATGTTGTGCATTTATATTGGTCTCATCGTCTGATATTATAAATAATGCTGTAATAAAATATCCTTGTATATAAATCATTGTTCACATTTTTGATGATTTCCTCAATTTAGAGACCTATAAATAAAATTGTCACATCAGAAAACACAAGTAATTTTAATCATATAGACACATACAACTGAATACATTCCAGAAGTGTTTCACTAATTTATCTTTCCAGTAGCAGTATATGAAAGATATTATGGCATTGCCTCCAGACTAGCAATGAGTGTTATCTTTGAAAAAAATAGTATTTTTGCAAATCTGATAAATTAACAAAGCATATTGTCTTATTTGTGAATCAAAATTCATTTCTTTGATTACTAATAAAGTTGAGTATTTAAAATATATTTATTAGGTAAGTGCCAGCATTCTCTAGTGTTAATAGTTATGTAGGATCCATCAAGTCAAGAATATCTCTGTTACAAGAGGTGGAAGACTTCTTTCATTTGAAAGTTTATGAAAAATCAAAGTAATTTTTTTGTTTTTTTTTAAGATTTTTTTTTTTTTTTTTTATATGACAGAAAGAGAGAAAGAGATCACAAGTAGAGGAAGCGGGAGAAGGAGAAACATGCTACCCGCTGAGCAGGGAGCCCAACTTGGGGCTCGATCCCAGGACCCTGGGATCATGACCTGAGCTGAAGGCAGACCTACCCAACCAGCTGAGCCACTCAGGCACCCCCAAAATAATTTGTTAAGAACAAATTGACCCAAGCTATATAATATGAAATATATATATGCATATATATATTTGTGCAATAACTATGGAAAACTACTAAAAATAACATCTAAAAATCTGTGAAATAGGTATGACTATAAAATTCCATTAAGGCAGGAGTTTGGCATATTTGAAAAATTGAAATACTTACATCCAGTATGAATCCTGGCTTCCACACATTCCGTCTATTCCTTTCGTGTTCTACAGTTATAGTAACTATTTATCTGAAATTCTCAGTCTTTGATTATGCACTTGCTTAATTTTTTCCCCTAGTTAGGATTTTGGAAATTAGTTTCTGTAGAGTGATACCCTTTCAACTTTAGATCTCTGCTATTCCTCATAGTTTTATGGAACTCCCTCTCTCCACCTTTCTGCTCTGTACTCCTGAATCCTGTAAATTTTCCAGAATATTTGATGATGGGAGTGCAGTTTTAAATTCCTAATGTTACTTTTTGACTGGACTGGAATCCTAAGTGAAAAACGTCTTTCGTCTTGATCATTGCACAGTACCATGAAACTTTCACTATCACACCCCTCAGGTAATAGCTCAAGAGTGTTCCTCTTTCGGGACACCTGGGTGGCTCAGTTGCTTAAGCGTCTGCCTTCAGCTCAGGTCATGATCCCAGGGTCCTGGAATCGAGTCCCACATCGGGCTCCTTGCTTGGCAGAGAGCCTGCTTCTCCCTCTACCTGCTCTGCCTGCCGCTCCCCCTGCTTGTGCTTTCTCTCTCTGACAAAAAAATAAAATCTTTAAAAAAAAGAGTGTTCCTCTTTCATTCCTCTCTGCTGGCTACCCAGATACTGTTTGTTAAACAATTTCTGCAATGTATAGTCATATATTGATGAAAATTTCTGCAAATATCTCATCTAGGTAAGTCCATAAATTGCAAATTTGAATACCCCTAAGATACTGTTTGTGGGTATTCCCAGAATTAATTATGCAAATATGAATTAGAGAAGGAGGAAAAGGAAGGAAGCAACAGATTTAAAAAAATATATGTAGAACAGATTTATTTTTTTATGAAGTAAAGCCTGAATTAATCTGTTTGATAGGGAGACTGGAAGAGAAGTAATACTCATCAAGCACCTATTAAGTGCTAAGCTAAGCATATTATTATCTACTTGACAATTAAGCTAGTGAGAAAAATAAGGACCGCTTCTTTTTTTTAAAATCTAGGCACTGTGCTAAGTACTTTATGATTGCTATTACATTTAATCCATAGAGCAATCCTATTATATATGTCTGTGTGTTATAGTGTCCGTTTGTAAATGAGAAAAAAGATTTATAAGTTTTCAAGATCAAATTGCTAAGGGTAGACCTAAAATTACGGACACAAATCTGTCTGACCCTAAATTACATGCATTTAATTAGTATGTTTTACTATTTCTTTGTGAGGTATATTTAATTACCAATTTTCTAGCTTAGAAATTAAGGGTCAGCTCCATTGAGTAATATACCTAAGGACATTCAAACCCAGATATGTTTTGCTCCAAAGCTCTGAATTACCCAATATCAAGAGAAATAACAAACAGACATTCAGTTGTTAAGAAGGGATCCCTTGGGTCTGGAAATATGGCTGGCTGAAAAAAAGCTATCAAGCAATGTTAATTAAATGTATAAGATAGGAGCCTCTGATTACAATTCTAGGTAAGGAAAGCAAAGGTCCTCAGGAATGCCAAATTGTAAAGATCTTTTTTTTTTTTCCCCCATTTCAGAAAGACTGGTCCTGAAAAAAAAAAACACCTCTCTTTAGGGCAAGATGTTAAATGTAATTGATTATCTCTGCTTTGGTGTGAATAATTAGAACACACACTCATCAACAGGGCAAGCCACCTGAAACAAATCATTTGGAAATTTCAATGATATAAGGAGGAAATTCTACTCAGAGCAGCCCTCTGAGTTTCCCTGATTCCCTGAAATATCAATCCCTATAACAAGTAATGGTTCCACCATGGAAATTCTGATTTGCAGATTTTAGGATAGCTATAGAATGTCTCAGTATAAATACATGCCCGACTATCTCTTTCAACAGTGAGTCAGAAAAAATCTGTTTAAAGGATATTGCAGAAATGTAAAATACTCACAAGGTCAGAGGTTTTGTCAAAGTGTAGATTTACAGATTAGAAACTCCATGGTTTCTTTCTTTTTTCCCTTTTCTTCCTTCTCCCCCTCCTCCCCTTCCCCCTTCTCTCCCCCATATTTTCCTTCTTGTCCTTTTCTACCTCCTCCTCCTTCTTTTTCTTCTTTAATTTACTCTCTCTCTCTCCTAGGCTTTGTTAAGTCAAGTGGGTGAGGCCAGCTTCACTCCAGAACGTGCTTTTCTGAATGCTTAAAAGACAGTTTGACTAATAAATTCTACCCCAAAAGTGTATAAAATCTAAGCAAAGGAGTATGTGGATTTAATACCAACCCTCCAGATTAAAAAATATAATACATATATATGTATGACATGTATCTCACATTTCCTTTTTCCATTCATTTATCAATAGACACTTCGGTTGTTTCCATGTCTTGGGTATTGTGAATAATGTGATGCACATGAGAGTGAAGACATCTCTTTGAGATTGTGATTTCAATCCTTCAGATATATATCCAGAAGTGAAATTAATGGATCATATGGTAGTTCTATTTCTAATTTTTTTGAGGAAACCCCATACTATTTTTTTAGTAGATGTACCAATTTACATTCCCACCATCAGTGCCCAATGGTTCCCTTTTCTCCCCATCTTTGCAAACCTTGTTATCTGTTTTGTTTTTTTCATGACAGTCATTCCCACAGGTATGAAGTGATATCTCATTGTGGTTTTGATTTGCATTTCCCTGATAACTGATGATTTTGAGCATCTTTTTGTGTACCTATTGGCCATTTATATGTATTTTTTGGAAAAAAAGATCTATTCAGGTCCTTTGTTTATTTTTTAAATTGAGTAATGAGGGTGGGTTGCTACTGAGTTGTAAAATTTTTTTTATATATTTTGAATATTAATCCCTTATCAGTTAGATGATTACCAAATATTTTCTCTCATTCTGTAGGTTGCCTTTTCATTTTGTTGGCAGCTTCCTTTGCTGGGCAGAAGCTTTTTTAGTTTGATGTAGTCCCACTTGTTTATTTTTGTTTTCAGTGCCTTTGCTTTTAGTGTCAAATCCAAAAAAATATTGCCAGGACTGATGTCAAGGAGCTTACAGACTATGTTTTTTTCTCTAGGAGTTGTATGGTTTCAGGCCTTGGGGTTCAAGTCTGTAATTAATTTTAAGTTGATTTCTGTGTATGGTATAAGTTAGGGGTCCAGTTTTATTCTTTAGCATGTAGCTGTCCAGTTTTCCCAACATCCTTTATCAAAGGGAACATCATTTTCCCATTGTATATTCTTGACTCTTCCATAGTAATTTAATTGACCATCTACACATGGGTTTACTTCTGGCTTCTCTATTCTATTTCATTTATATGTCAGTTTTTGTGTCAATGCCATACTGTTTTGATTACTATAGCTTTGTAATATAGTTTGAAATCAGGACGTGTGTGATGCCTCTAACTTTGTTCTTTCTTAAGATTGCTTTGGCTATTTGGATCTTTTGTAGTTCCATATAAATTTTAGGATTTTTTTTTTCTATTTCTGTGAAAAATGCCATTGGAACTTTAATAACATTAATAACATTGTAGATTGTTTTGAGTAATATGGGCATTAAAACAATATTAATTCTTCCAATTCATGAGCACGGAATATCCTTCCATTATTTGTGTCTTTTTCAATTCCTTTCACCAAAGTCTTATAGTTTTTAGTGTACCGGTCTTTCACCTCCTTGGATGAATTTATTCTTAGGTATTTCGTTCTTTCTGATGCCATTGCAGATGGGACTGTTTTCTTAATGTCTCTTTCTGATAGTTTGTTGTTAGTATATAAAAACACAATTGATTTTTGTCTATCGATTTTGTATTTTGCAATTTTACTGAATTTATTAGTTCTAACAGGTGTTTCTTATTTTTGTTTTGTTTTGTTTTTGGCAGAGGTTTTAGGATTTTCTATGTAAAATATCATGTCATCTGTAAATAGAGATAATTTTACTTCTTCTTTTCTGATGTGGGTGACTTTTATTTCTTTTTCTTGCCTAACTGCTCTAGGTAGGACTTCCATTATTGTGTTGAATAAAAGCAGTGAGAGTGGGCATCCTTGTCTTGTTCCTGATCTTAGAAAAAAAGCATTCAGTATTTCACTACAGAGTATGATCTTGGCAGACTTGTCATATATGGCCTTTATTATGTTGAGGTACCTTCACTATACCTAGTTTTGAGAGTTTTTATCATGAATGCATATTTAATTTTGTCTAATGTTTTTTCTGCATCTATTGAGATGATCATATTATTCTTCATTTTGTTAATGTTTAGTAGTAATTATGCTGAGTTTAAAATAGTGCATACTCTTTGGCTTAATTTACATAAAATTCTTCAAAAATGTATTCATCTATGGAGATATAAAGTAGATGAGTGGTTGCCTGGGGATTGGGGGTGGGGCAGGGAAGAGCGAGAGGGAGAAATAGCAAATGGGAACAAAGAAACTTTGGGGAATAATGATTATGTTCTTGATTGTGTGAATGTTTTCTATAGGTATGTATACATTTTTATCAAAAGGTATCAAGTTTTAAACTTTAAATATGTGCAGTTTATTGTATGTCATTGAAACCTGGAAAGGTTGTTAGCATTTGAAATTTAAGTAGTCACACATGACAAGTGAGTACAGCGTTGTTATAGGAGATAATACAAATCTAGACCATTAAAGCATTCAAGGTTATTTAAAAAGTTATGAATTCCAGTGCCATGATCAGATATGATACCTGCTCTGGATATGAGAGAGAAAGTGGAAGTACATGTGTTATGCTTGTCAGTACTCATCTCTGTGTGACTCCTCCTAGGATTCCAAGCGCTCTGTATTATCTGATCCAGTCAAGGCAAAATGTAGCAGAATTTCCAGGCCATTCAAAAGGATAGGTTAATGTCTTTTGTTGGGGTAAAAAACAGCAGTCTGGAGAGGCAGATAATGAAATAATTATATTCTTATCCAACTCGATACCTTTCACAGCATTCTATATGTAGTCATTTTGCAATAAATCTTTCTTGACTTAAGTTATAATTGTCATAATTTTATTGAAAATTTTATTGAATTTTATCAAAATTGGTGCTCAGTTAATTTCAATATGCTACACGTTTTAAAGAAATGATCCTACCTACCTACAAATAGGCTAATGTATCATGTGGGGTTTTTTTCTTCAAGATTTTATTCTTATCACCTGAAACACATAATTGCCCACCTCAAAAACAGTGTTATGGTTTTAAGAATGAGAAACACTAATATAAGGTTATCTACAAAAGTTTTATCTTGCTTTTCAGTGTTCATAAGAACTGAAGTGTTCATACTGTAGGTAATACAGGAAGAAGGGACGACAATGGTAAAGTGTACTCTTTATATCAGTGAAAGATAATATTACTTTCTGAGAGTTAAAACAGTAATATAACTATATGGTTAGGAATGTCAATACAGAAAGGAAAATATAAGAATAGCTTCCATGATAGCAAGACAAGAGTGTAACTCAGTTTAAAGTATTAGGATAGCTAGAGAAACAATGTCAAGTGTAAAGGCATTTAGCAGTGATGAAAGCATAGAAAAACGAAAGTCAGGAAAGATATACTTGGTCTGTGTCCCTCAACCACTCACCAGGGGAGACAGTACCCTGTCAAGATGACCGAAGTATTCTCCCACCTCTTAGGCTTTCCTATCCCTGGGGTGCACATCAGAGCATAAGAGTGTCAGAACTCAAAGAAAACAGTAGTTTTCCTATCCAACAACCATTGCTTGCTTTCTTTCTTGTTAAAAGAAACTGATTTTACTCAAGTATCAGGCAGCCATGTGTTTAGAGGAATTGAAGCCCGTTTCAAGTGCAAATGGTGAACCATAATAGATTTAAACTAATATTGGTAGGGAGATTTGGAAATCCCAAGCCAAGGAAAACACTCCCTATCATCCCTCTGAGATATCGTCAACTAGAAGTGACACCTGAAGCTGTGGCAGCTACCTTGACATTATTAGGTTAGTTAACTTGATAGGACAAGCCAGGAGGACTGAAGATGACAGCCCTGCATCTTTGATGATGTCATGCAGCCACTGAGTTTACCAGGTCTGGAACCCCACTACCTTTAGGCCAGGATGACTCAATCTCACTGTGGACATTTTGGACTGGATAATTTTTTGTCTTTGGGAAGCTGATCTGTGCTTTGTAAGATTATAGGATGCTTAGTAACCTCCCTGGCCTCTACTCACGAGATGCTTGTAGCACCCAACCCCCTGTGGTAAAAGCAAAAATGTCTCCAGACATTGCTAAATGTTTCCTGGCTGCCAAAACAGTTCCCAATACTGGCCCTGGTTGAGAACCATTGCTCTAGGTTTATTGCTATATGAGATAATTCGTGCTTCTCATTGTTTTAAACATTGTAATTGGATATGCAGTGAGAAGCATTCTAATCCAGAACCTCACGGCATCAACCATACAATTTATTCATTTTAACCCCTGTATTTTTGTTCTGGTGTCCTTGTTTGCTAAATTAAAAAACAAACAAACAAACAAGCACAGGGTGCCTGGGTGGTGCAGTCAGTTAAGCATCTGACTCTTGGTTTTGGCCCAGGTTGTGATCTCAGTGGTGAGATCGAGCCCCGCCCAGGCTCCATGCTCAGCACGGAGTCTGTTTGGGATTCTCTCTCTCTCTCCCTCTGCCCCTCCCACCTCTCTCTCTCTCTGTCACATAAAAAAAAAAAATCTTAAAAAAAAAAAAGAAACCCTATCCTTTTTTTTTGTTTGTTTTCTTTTCTTGATTTCCTTTCTTCTTGCTTTAGCCTATCCTCTGCCCCCTTTCTGCTTTTACTCTGTTCTCTCATCTCTTCATTTTACCTTCCCTCCTTCTTCCACTCTTCCTCCCTCTCTCTCTCTCTTTCCTTCTTTTTTTTTTTAAATTTTATTTATTTATTTGACCGAGAGAGACACAGAGAGAGAGGGAACACAAGCAGGGGGAGTAGGAGAGGGAGAAGCAGGCTTCCCGCGGAGCAGGGAGCCCGATGCGGGGCTCGATGCGGGGCTCGATCCCAGGACCCTGGGATCGTGACCTGAGCTGAAGGCAGACGCTCAACGACTGAGCCACCCAGGCGCCCCATCTCTCTCTTTCCTTCTTGCCTCCCTCCCAGTTGCTTGCTTGATCACTTCCTCCCTTTCTTCCTATTCAGAAAAATCATGAGTCTGAATAAAATAACTATAAGAGCTGGCTTTGGTAAAGTTGAGACCGTTACAATTCATGCATTAAATCAAAGAAATTGGAATGACAAGGCCACTTATCAACTGATAGTTGAATAGAATGGCAACAAATGAATTACTGTGTCTGCTCATCTTTCTCAAAGACACTGTCAAGCATGAATCATGTGTACTGATTTTGAATCTCCTGGTGAGGTATAACAAAATATTCTGCTCACAAACTGGCTTGAGTCACTCCGGGAAAAGCCGGAATAGCTACAGCATATTGAAGGAAGAAACAGCACACAAATGACATTGCCCTGGGATCTCATGTGAGAGACCCTAACTCTTCTCTACTCCTCCGGACATCATAATGTCATCATCCTTTTGGGACAACCATCACCTTTATTTTTACATGTTTGTGGCAAAGAAGTTCTCATAGGAAATTATGATGAAATTTAGCATTACTTTAAAATGAGTTAGCTTGAGGTGAGTTTAAGACATGCACTAAAATGGCTGTGTTACAAATTAGAGAATATTCTTTTTCCCCAAAAGTCTTCTATGGCAGATATAATGTAGTTATAATTACAGATTGTCAGGATCTAGCCTTGCTTCAATTTAACATAATTAAAAGTAGTTCTACCAAATTCAATGTTCTTTTTTTGGTAGCAAGAATAACTTAATGTCTTATTCCTGCAGTTACAAAGCTACACGTCTAATGGAGCATTTCTGTTTCAGAATTCAAGTGCCATTTTTGTCAAAGATGCATTTAAATCCAATGCAAAGCCTTCCATTAGCTATGTTATGACAATTAAATAACACCTTTACAGTTTAGGAGGCAAGCAAATACCATATCTTGAATGGAATTTCTCAATAATTGAAATCTTAAAAGACATATATAGCTTTTCAGATACTGTGTATGATTACACCACCTGGCAGATTTGATCACCCAAAGAATTCTCAGTTCCACTCTGCAACAGCTCTAGTAAAGGGTTATCGAAACAGGGTTGCCAAACTTTGTTGCAAAGCACTTCATTTCGTTTTTGGAAAATGCTGATGCAATTCTTCCCTCTTGTCTTCTTTTCTGTTTTCTTTCCTTCCTTCTTTCCATAATACTTACCAAATGCTACTCTGGGACAAGTTCTGTGTTAGGTTCATGCAATCATGAACGAGATGCAGTCCCTAAACTCAAGTAGTTTACAGTCTACGTGGAGGTACAGTAAAGTTAAAAGGCAATACAGGATGAAAGTGCCAAGACAGAGGTAAACTCAGGTGTTAGCAAAGATTACCAGACACGTATTGTGTCATATGCACAGTTCTTAGAGTTTGGGACCCCACAAGAGAATTCGAATTTACTTTATAGCAAGGCAAAATCTTCCTCTTTGCAATTTTAATTCACTAAGTCTAGTTCTGTACTCTGAAAGCATGCAGAACAATTTTAATTTTTTTGCCATGTTCAATAATCTTGTCGAAGACTAGTTTTTCTTCTTTTCTTGGGAGGCGCTTAAGGGCAAACTTAATCTATGATTATTCCCAAAATGAGTCTTTGAAATTTTCCTATGATGGAAAACGTGAAGGAAAGGTTGCTTGGAATTTTCCACTGTTGTTAATTTTAGTTGAGAAGACAAAGCACTACAGGGCATGGTCCTTCAGGATTTCACTTTCCCGGAATATGTTCTACAAACAATGGTATTGATGAGTCACCCTCACCATTGACACAAAAGTCAGTGCTCAGATTAGCATTCCAGGCTGCTCTTGTGTTTCAAATGGTAAAAAAAAAAAAGCCCAGGTCCTTAGAGAACCAAGGTTATCAAAGCTGAATTTTCTAGATGGTGTATAATAGAGACTAGTTTACCATCATTTCCTTTCCTCTGGTAAAAGTTTTTTTTTTTTTTTTA